>NC_090271.1:162587541-162896083 GCF_040414725.1 Anabrus simplex
CTTCCCGTACGTCAAAAATGCCTAAGGTGGTACTTACTTGTACGGTGTGTATTAAGTACGTCGGGCTGTTCCAGCAACGCTAGCTTGACTGAGCTTTCTACTTCTAGTATTATAACGGTGTGGCTGAGGCAGTGAAGGACATGGAGGGGGGCTAAGGGTGAGTGGATCCTTGCGCGCATGCGTTGTTATTGGAAGGTTGTTAGGAGCAAGATGGGTGGGCCTAACATTTGATGAGGTGGTGGAAGCTTTAGAACAAGAAGTTCTAAAAGTTTGCGGGATTGTATTATGTTTTGAATTCACAATGCCTAATAACTTTGGAGTTAGCTCATGTAAAGGATTTCTTGCCTCCGTGGCATCATTAAGATTATGGTCTTTGTTATAGGCTTGGTCTAAAAAGATGTAAAGATTTTCTAATTCATCTTCAAAAACTGTTAATTTTTTTTTTAACACACTTTGGTGCATTATCGTTGTTTTAGATGTTATTGTATAATGTTTTACGAAATCATTATTCATAATTTATAAGATTAGAAAGACTCCATATGTATTATTTTTAAGATTGATATAGGCTGATGATGCCCATAAAGGAGGGTGAAACATGTACCATTGACTTTTATGTATTATGTATAAAATTTTAACCATATGAAATAGTGGTTTATATTGTATTGTATTGAACAGGTGGACTAAAAAAAATATTGCAATAATATTCAAGTCAGCTAGTAGGCGAAGGGTGGTGCTTCTGGCGGGACAGCGAGTCACTGTCTCGGTCTCGCTTGAGAATGTTTCGGAACAATTGACACTTGTTGTTCCAGATCAGTGGAACATAACTGTCAACTGGCACAGTGTGCCAAAACAGGGACATAGTGCCCAACCCTACCCTGCAGCTCTTCTTGGCTTTCTCCTCTGCTTGCTTGGTGACGTTCTAAGCTTCATACGCATCATAGTCCACAGATATCCCTGTTTCCAAGTATTTCTTCCATAGTGCCTTCTTTTTAACCTCAGTTTTTGCAGAGCCATTCCACCATACTGTCCATTTCTTTCTTTTTTCCAAATTTTGATGTACCACAGGTTTCCAGTGCCGCCTTGACCATAATGGTCTTAAAATTCACCCAGGCTTCCTCCTGATCTTCTCTTGGTGCATTCTCGAGCCTCTGAGCTTCCTGGGCTGTAGAATCTTGATAGTGGATCCTGGTATCTGGATCCTTTATACACTTTGATCTTGTCCCTTCATTTTTGCTTCTTCCTCCCCCTCTTTCTTCTTGTCCTCTGTGAAGTAACTAGTACCATTGTCAATAAGAGATGGTCACTGGCAATTTCAGAACCACTTCTGAACCTAGCATCATGCAAAACTTTCGTCTGGTTTCTCTTCACTATAATATAGTCACTGATGGATCTCTTATTTTTAGATAGCTCGACTTAAGTGTATTTGTGAATGCCCTTGTGGATGAATTTAGTGTTAGCAATGACCAGGTCGTTTATTGTATATAAGTGAAGAAGGCACTCTCTGTTAATGTTAAGAACATCCTACGGTAACATGTTAATAGCCCCTTGTACCCTTCCCCAGGGAGGGGCAGCCTCCTGACTGCTTTGGATTGCAGGATTTTCTCTATAGGTTTTCTTCCATAGCCTTAGGAGTCTTCCTCCTAACTGCAAGGCAACAGGTTGCCATGCCGAAGCCTATCTTCTCCTCTGTGCCAAACCCTATCTTCTTCACCATCCCTGCCATAGAGGACTTCACCAGAGCCCTGTTAGCTGTCATTTTCCAGGGTTCCTGTAGAGCCTTTGCTGCTACTGTGTCAGTTCAAAGGCACACGAAGTCCCCACTGTACATCGCCCATACAGCCCATCCCTTACTTCATGCAGTTTCCCATTTTCATGACGTGGACGAGGGGTTGATCTTCTGGGAGATGACTTCAAATGCATTGTCATAAATGATAGATGGGTCTCTTTGTACTCTTTCATTCATTCATACATGCCATCAAAATTTATCTTGAGTATTACAGCAGTTCCTTTGTTCCTTTTCGACCATGACAGTTTTCGAGTTGAGAAGCCTCACCTTCCCTTTCCCTCTGTTTCAGCCGATACTGTCTGAAGAGTTGGACCTCTTCCTCTTTAATTTATCGTTCTGAAGAAGAGCTGGTAATCTTGTCTTTTTTTCTTCCCAGGTGTAAGTATATTCTACAATTGCTGGTGAAGTTCTACCAGAACCAATTAAATTTTTTCCGGGCTGAATGGTTCTGACAGTAGAGCTCTGGGCTTCTGAGCTAAAGTTGGCAACTTTGATCCCGGCTCAGTTTGGTGATATTTAAAATTTTTCAAATCTGATCAGTTCGTTCAGCTTCTAACAGCTGCTGTCAGAGCACCAGTTGTTACAAGCTATTGTAGTAGCCTACCTATGGTCTGATTTAAACGATGTGTGTTTCCTAGCAGTTAACCATATCAAAACACTCGTGGCAGTTGTTGCGGTAACCAATTCCCTCAGTTGGCAGCGATTCTGTGTTGCCATATATTGATAGGTACTTCAGCTACAATCAGCATTAAGCACCATGTGAAATAAATAAATAAATACAAGAAACAGAGAGAGAGGAGACAACAGTGCCTGTCTTACTCATTCCTTGACTGTGATGTTGCTTGGCCCTCCATCGCTCGTCCCGTGCCAACCGGAGGTGCGTTTTTATTTGTATTAAGTATTCTGTTGAAATGCTTAAATTTGATGTTATTATTACCTTATTTTACATTTTAACAAATAAAGACAAACACAAAGTCTGGTAATGCAGTAAGAATGCATGCTCAGTAAGCATCACAAGTTTTCATGAAGGCAAAATTGAGTGGTTCAAATTCAGTCCATCGTGCGTTTCGATGTCCATTTTATGTCAGAGCTTTCCCACTCTACTTCAGGGCAAGTGCCAAATTGGTATCTTGTTAAGGCTAACTTTAATAATAATGATAAGATACTATTGCTCGTTAAGCATCTACAATAAACATCTTCCTCCTCGCAAGGACATTCTCTATCCAATAAATAAATGTTGCTGCTGACCCAGCGTAATATGTATTTAGCATTAAGCCCGTGCCTGTAGGAACTTCCTTGCCCCGTCGTCCGTCATTCATCACCCACTCCCAACTTCAAGTATGGTTCTGATTAATATAAGTATCATCCATGCAATATATAGATTTGGAGTCCCTTCTTCACAAATACCCTGCATTTTTCTGTAGGAATTTCACCCGCGCAGTTGCAATATCACTTTGCTCCATCATTACACCTTTTGAATTTAAACCAGTCGATTTTAAAATCCTCGTCCACTGGCCCGCCAGCTGCCTTCTCAAGCATAAAGTAACTATGCACCATATAAGTTATCTCTTGTGCTTGTCTATACAATACTGCACACCTTTTATCTTCTTCTGCCATCTCAGTTGATAAACAATAACACCGCAACATTCCAAACGATGAAAAATTCACTTAAATCTGACGAAGTGGAAAAATAACACTCCCCACCAGGACAATACTGCACGCTATTGGATGAAGGTCACGTGGCTTGCCATGGCGCACACCAGGCCAAGTGCCTTCCGAAATAGTGATGGGGAGCATCTAAAACAGTAATACCAATAACAATAGTACGTTAATTTTGTAATCTTAACGAAAAAATATCTGAATTGATTCGTAGTATTAATCCAGCAATCAGGGAGTAAAATCAAGTAAAAGTAAAGCAGTGAAAGTTAAACTATATAGGCCTATACAATACAGAAGATCACTTTGGTTGCTCAGCTATATGGTTTTATTTTTAACTTAATTGTTGTATAACTATACTCATGTGTGTGGTGACAAAGGAGTCACTCTAAGAGAAGAATCATTTTCTTTACCAGAATTGGAGCTCGAACTGGAACCAATGGAGACTGTCAATTCTTCCATGCAGGTGTCTTAAACTCATCTCTTTCCCATTGTTTCTGCGTTAATTCCTTTGTATGTCATAGTACAGATGTCCATTTTTCTGCTGTGTGTCGTCTTTCCACTTCCGTGATTCTGAACTTTTTATTGTTTTTAGCTGCCAAATTTTTTCTATGGAACATGATAAGGGAGTAGTCTGATCGCTCAGTGGCCTTTTTTTTTTTTTTTGGGGCCAACTGATCAATGACGTAAAGTGACTTTGGCCTATAGACTGCCGTCAGTTCCATCAGCTCTGAATTCGTGGTACTTGGTTCTATGATGATAAGTTTGTTGTGGTGCAAGACATTTCGTTCTATCTAAGCAAGCATATCAGCTTTAATGGATTGCATTGTTTGGAGCCCCACCGAGCTCGATAGCTGCAGTCGCTTAAGTGCGGCCAGTATCCAGTAATCGGGAGATAGGGGGTTCGAGTCCCACTGTCGGCAGCCCTGAAGATGGTTTTCCGTGGTTTCCCATTTTCATACCAGGCAAATGCCGGGGCTGTACCTTAATTAAGGCCACGGCCACTTCCTTCCAATTCCTAGGCCTTTCCTACCCCATCGTCGCCATAAGACATATGTGTCGGTGCGACGTAAAGCAAAATAACAATAAGAAGAAGAAGTTTGGAGCCTTGCTTGCCTTGTTAGAATGGAGAATGATATAGGGCATTGTATGTAAGAGTGGTGGAGTAGAGGAATGTTGTTTAGGAGGGAATTTTCAAACCGGTAAAACTTCCGTTGACCCCTTGCAAAAGATGCAGGTATGGATGTATGTGATCAATATGGTGTGGTTTGGACGACATCACAGGGCACTACACAAGGCTGCCAATTTAGGAACTTAGGTCCCTCTAGAGACAGGACCGGGCTAGTGGTAAGACCATTGGGCTGGTTTGGTTAGGTCCAGGTAGTAAACAAGTGAACCCCTTGTGGGTGGGGGCAGCAGAATACATCCACGGTATCCTCTGCGCATCACAAGAAGCGATTAAAAGTGGGCGACCTTGATGCAGAAATAGATTACAGCTTTGGAATTGTGAATTGGACCCCCTGTGGGTGGAAGGGTTTGAATACATCCACAGGTAATCCTTGCCTGTAATAGAAGAAACTGAAAGGTTCGTGTGGCCATCGGTCCTCCCTCAAGGGTTAGTTGTAGACCAATCAAAATTTACATGTATGCTGCTTGGGGAAGGGTCTCTTATCTGTGCGAATATTCTCTAAAGCCCAGAAGGTATCCATGACCCGTTATTGTGGGAGTGCCATGTACCCTGCAGTAGTATCCACCTGATGACACAGGTCCCCGATCACCTGAATGTTTGAATATAAATTTTCTTTTCCTCTGTATACACTATGGGGTACATGCCTATATGGATGATTTGAGGAAGGGAGCTCGTGGTGCCCAGTGCCTCGTGTTGATTTAGTGTCTTGCGAAGCTTGCCATTAATATGGGTACTTTAGGGGAGCTTCAGGTGACCAGGTTGGCTAAGGAGAGACGAACTGGGCCAGGCGGCGGGGAGAATCCCGCAGCAGTAATAGAATAACATTGAGGAGTGGGAGCGGAGTCCTAGACGTCGCATACCGAGCAAGTTGGCTGTGTGGTTAGGGGCGCGCAGCTGTGAGCTTTCATTCAGGAGATAGTGGATTCGAATCCCACTGTCGGTAGCCCTGAAGATGGTTTTCTGTGCTTTCCCATTTTCGCACTAGGCAAATGCTCGGCTGTACTTTAATTAAAGCCAGGCGGCTTCCTTCCCACCCCTCGCCCTTTCCTATCCCATCATCGCAATAAGACGTATCTGTGTAGGTGCAACGTAAACGAAATTGAAAAAAGAATTATTTAATATTGGACCTTTTATACTATAGAGCATTCAGAGTTAAGAAAAGACTACAGGCCTTATGGGCTTGCTGTCTTCCACTGTTGCCATATTCGCTCACTCACCGCGGCTCGGTCACTGCTTGTGATATACAGTGATGACATAAAATTATACATCGCTTGATTCAGCTGTTTCAAGACTGTGTAGTAGATATAATAATAATAATAATAATAATAGTATAAATGCCCTATTATCTCAATCTCCCTTTGCCGGGCTGAGTGGCTCAGACGGTTAAGGCGCTGCCCTTCTAACCCCAACTTGGCAGGTTCGATCCTGGCTCAGTCCGGCGGTATTTGAAGGTGCTCAGATACGACAGCCTCGTGTCGGTAGATTTACTGACACGTAAAAGAACTCCTGCGGGACTAAATTCCGGCACCTTGGCATCTCCGAAGACCGAAAAAGTAGTTAGTGGGACGTAAAGCAAATAACATTAGTATTATTATTTAATCTCCATTATCTCTCTTAATGAAATTACAGTTATGAAATTTCGTTTTGCCATAACGTTTCTAAGGATATCATCCTACTGACTATCATTCGAAATAGAGTAAAAGTTTGAACATGCAGGGATGCAAACTAAATAATAAAAGAAGCAAAGTCATCTCCGTACAGGCCGTGAAGGCCCTTGGGAGGGATGGAAGTTAAAGGCTTCCACTATCCGCAACCTCGGCACCTGATGGGGTCGAGTGGTTAGCTCTACGCCCGGCCGCCTTTGCCCCCAGGAATTAACCTGGTCCTCAATTTTGGTATAGGCTGAATGAACCTCAGGGCCACGTGCACCTCAGGAATTGGAAATATTGTTTCTTAAATTTTTACGACTTCCTGATGGGGATTCGAACCCACGTCCTTCCGAGCGAGCCGAGCAGACCTGTACCGCCTTGGCCAGACTAAATAATAATACCGGTAACATAAATAATAACATGCGTGTCCAGAACCGGAAATGATTGTCTTGCTTCTTATATCTGAGAAAGTTTCATGATTGTTGTTTTGCTTTAAGGGAGTGCAGTGCTGAGTTTATTAGTCCCCAGAATCATTTCACTGTTAAGGCAAATACTGTGTGGTTACAACACAGGAAGCTCCGTTGAGGATTGATGACGGCGAGATATCTCTATCTCGGTGATGTATCTTACAGCTCATTTCAGATAAATGTACTTGTAACTGACAACAGATGCAAGGGCTTCCTCTTTATCACAAAATACGATAACTTAAATATTCTTCCGCAACATACAACACAGAATGCCGAATGACCTATTCGTATGAGAAAGCAAAAACACACAAGCACAAATAGAAAAATACAATAAAATAAAAATACAATTTTAAAATAAATCCATCTACTGTTCTTACCTTGTCAGCAATGTACAGATTTCAAGGCGGAGGTGGAATGTTCATCTGTTCTATTTACATACTGCTTGAGGAATCTTCGTTTGAAGAGCCACCGAGGTGGACGATAATGGGTTCGATGTCGTCCTGAATTTCATCAGCCTTCCATATATCGTCTTCAGTTTTCTTAACGTGATTCACATAATTCCTCCAGTTATCAGGTGTGACACACGCTAAACCTTCCTCGATTAATCTTTGCATTTCTTTCACTTTGAAGTCCGTATTATGTAAGCTCACATGTTTCACCTGAGCCTATACGAGTTCAATGGGGTTTAATTCGTAGTAGTAGGGGGGCAGCCGAAGTACTGTGTGTGTCCTCTTTCTAAAGCAAATTCATCTATCTTATATTTATCGTATTTTCCCTTTTCCAAAGCAGTAATGTCCATTAAGTCTTTTTTCAACATTTCATCTTCGTACTGAATATAATGTTCCCTCATCCATTCTTGCATAGCGCATTTTTTCCAGCTTCTTGTCGGTATAAGCTCCTTCTTTCTGCTGTGATAAGAAGCATTATCAATAACAATAACAGAATTTGGAAGCAAGTTTGGCAGGAGCTTTTCTAGAAAGTATGTTTCGTAACACATTCCATCCATCTCATCGTGTGCGTCGGCAGTAATTTTTTTACACAAAAAGATATATTCAGCGTTAAGGCTAGTACACGCCTAGCGACAAAGTCGCGGGACATTGTCTGGGGACAGTTGCGAGACACTCCCTAGACTGTTGCGACACAATGTCCCGCGTCCACACCTATAGAGCCAGTTGCACCACAGGAAATGGCGCAAGAAATTGCTTTATGTGCTTTTAATGTTGTGAATCTTTTTCTCCACCTCGTGAATGGACATAGTGAACTTTTTAGCCAGAGACTCCATTGCTTCCCTCCTTTTGTCTCTGTTTTTATACTCGGTAGACATAACATCCCCAAGACAAGGGAGGGTGTGTAAATCCTCAATGATTTTTAGAGTAGTGTCCATCTCAAAACAACAGAACACGAAGCACAACACCAACACATGGCGGCTATCTGCACACTGGCATCGGCATATCCTGGGACTTTGTCTTGCGACGCGTCCAGACTACATCATGTTGCGCAACATTTGTATAATGTATCCCATTTCGAATGGGAGACCTGCGACATGCAACTTTTGTATCGCAACAGTCCCAAACATGGAAAAAATGTCGCAGGACATCCCTGGAACTTGTCGCGATACACGTGTTCCACAACTTTGTCGCTTGGTGTGTACTAGCCTTTAGGCACGAACCCGTTTTCGTTACCTGCGTGAACGATAGCAAATCGCGGCCCACGAGCGGTAGGAGTTCTCAACCCAATTGAAAGCCCTGCAAGAAAAGCTTCTCTTGGCGTTGTAATTGTTTTATCTTTCCACTCTTTAGCAACAGTTATTCCAGTGTTAGCCCAACTTTCATCTGTATAAACAATGTTCCAGCCTTCTTCTCTGTACTTTTTAATTTGTCGGAGGTACTTATGACGCCAAGACACAATATCTTCCCTTTCTGTTAACATTGCTCTATTTCCCCTTCTCTCGTACACAAAGTTCATTTCCCTGAGAATAACATGCAACGTAGATTTCTTAAATTTTGGTAGTTCGGGGTTAATGTTTACGGAAGTGAGGATTGTGTTCATAGTTAGTGGTTCATTTCTAAAATAGAATTCGTGAACAGTGCGCCGTATTCTGCTTCTGACAAAATCGTCGTATTGGAATTACTGCGAATTAACTTTTCCCTTTGCCACTTCTTGTTGGGACTCTGGAGTGGCCCTTCGCTGGCTTCCTTCCTTATTTTGAAGATGGAAGACCTCGAAATTCCTAAAGCCTTTGCGGCTTCATCTACTACCCAGCTTATACTTTGTCCTGGGTGCTTTATTTTCAAATATGAAAATGTATTAAGCACCATTTGCCGCTCCTTTCTCCTGAGAACTTCACCACTTCTCCTTTTCACATGTTCAGCCATAATTAAAAAAAAAAAAAAATTACTGGCCGATTGATTATATAAAATACTAAACAGACACAAACAGTACATGACATACACAACCAAAAGCAATGCAATACACCAAAAACGAAACACAATATATTTATAATGAAACACTATGCACTATGCACCCCAAAAAGACAATCACTTCAATCCCAATCTGCTGAATATCTCCCTTACATAAGCAATTACTGTAATGAGTGACACACGCAAAATGAGAAACATGCCACGCTGACCTTACCAATGATGATCCGCAGTAGTTAAGCTGAGTTATTACACTTGTTGACTACTGTACACAGTACACACTACACGCTGAAATGTGGCACGCGATATGACAGGCATGGCCGGCTGTTCCGAGTAATGAACTGCATATATAATATTTAAAACGATAAACTCAAAGACATCAAATTGATTTTACGGCTTCTTCAGAATTGTATGGAACAACCAATGTTTGTTTCATAAGAAAAATTATACATTTTGATAGGAATTCATTATAATTATTATATATATTTAGAACTAAAGTGGGTAACACCAATAGAAGTAAAAGCCCATAAGACCTGTAGTCTTTTCTTAACCCTGGATGCTCTATAGTTGGATATTGCCTTGGCTGCATGGTCGGCTACAGAGGACCCTGATAGGAGTGGGTGGCGGCATTTGGGGAGAGGCATGGCTAACAACCAAAAGACTATCCAGTGTGGTCCCCCACTTACGGGGTGCAACATGCATAGCGTGAAATGATAGGATTCGGACTCCCTAGATTGTTAGTTACTTCCAGAACCGATGGGGCTGACTTAAAGCTGATTAAATTGGTTCTTCACATCGAAGGTGTGCACAAATTCCTGAATCTGCTTCATGGAGTCATTTTTCTGCTGCAAAACCTGCATTCTTCCTTCGTAGGAGGATACTCCCCTACCCCCTTCCAACACCACTGAAAAGTGTCAATGGGACTCTGGGACCCTTTACCCCTCCGAAACCTCACGTGGTGATGAGGTGATGGACGTTGAGGGTTCATGTCCATGCTCAGATGGAGACGTTAGTAAATGTCGTGTAACCTAAATCATAAAGTCCACACTATGGCACTGTGACAGTGGAATTGTGACGGTTATAACAGGCATCTTACTGACCTGCGCCGGTTAATCGGTCAGTTCGCAGCGAGTATAGTCTCTATTCAAGAAACTAATGATTGACCAGATCATCAAATGGTCTTGAGGAAATGTAGACTATACTTGAAAGACTGGGTATATGCCAACTGGGCTTCTGATGACATTGGTATCTCCACTCGTCCTGATATCTACAGCGGAGTGGTTCCTCTAAGAACTGGACTGGAGACGGTAGCAGTTTTTTGTTGTTGCCTGTCATGATTACAGTTTGTAATGCTTATTTCTCACCAGGCCAGCCTCTAAACGTCAGCGATGTAATTGAACTTATAGATCAGCTTCCACCTTATTTCGTCCTCTTAGGTGATTTTAACGCACATCACCCATTGTGGGGCTTTAAAATTCTTTGCCCTTGAAGAAGATTCTTAGAGAAGTTGATAGGAGAGCTGGATCTTTGAATTTTGAATACACGGGAGCCAACAGAGTTCAGCACAGTGCACGGAACCTTCTGTTGCATTGACATTCAGTCTTTGTAGCCCCGCGCTTTTTCCCTGCTTTGGGACGTACACGATGACCTCTGTGACAGTGACCATTTCCCCGTTGTTCTTACTTTGTTAAAACTGAAATCCATCGAGGCTCCTCCCGTTGGATTCTAAAACGTGCTGATCGGCTGAAGTTCACATCACTAGCTGTCTTTAATGACTTAGATAGCTGGAGTGTAGACGGTGATGTGACTTATATCACACAAGTTATTCTTGCTGTTAGTGCTGCTGCTTCTGAGGAGTCTATTCCATCTTTTTCTGGCACTCAATGAAAACATGTTCTTTATTGGGACGAAGAAATTGCAGCTGTAAAAGAGCAGTGTCGCATTCATAAATGCTTTTGTTGTTGCTATTTTGCTTTACGTTGCACCGACACAGATATGTCTATTTTCACCATTTTGGTCCGTATTGACTTATATACAAATTTCTATTCTATTTAATTACGTAATTAAATAGAATAAAGTGTATAAAGTATTGACAAGGCGGAAAATTATTTTATAGAAATTTACAGATATGTCTTACGGCGACGATGGGAGAGGAAAGGCCTAGGAATTGGAAGGAAGCGGCCGTGGCCTTAATTAAGGTATAGCCCCGGCATTTGCCTGGTGTGAAAATGGGAAACCACAGAAAACCATTTTCAGGGCCGCCGACAGTGGGGCTCGAACCCACCATTTCCCGATTACTGGATACTGGCCGCATTTAAGCGACTGCAGCTATCGAGCTCGGTAAAATGCTTTTGAAGGCACCCTACCGGTACTGTGGCCAGCTTGGTAACATTCAAGAAACTCTACACTAAAGCGCGAGGTTTATTCGACGGAGTAAGGAAGTTTAATGGGAAAGGTATGTGGTGTCCATGACTGCACGTACACTGTCATCTTAAGTGTGGACTAAACTTTGATGCATTTCGGGAGTTCAACTTTGATTTAGAGGTAGGTTTCTGCCTTTCAATACTTATCTTATATTCACATATCTGGGGGGCGTTCAATATATAATGCAACACATTTCAGTATTCTTCCCAGAAATTTTCGTCAGTCGGGTGGCAGGAATGAGTAGCTGGGCGGGGAATACGACGTAAAAAATTAAAATGATAGAATTTCAATTCATTCCCCTCAGGGCATTAAAAATAATATCAGACAGGCAAACATAAACTGCAACGATTGAACTATTTAATGATATTATCACTAACAAAACATAACAGAGTATTTTGAACTTGTAGTATACCGGGTGAGTTGGCCATGCGGTCAGGGGCATGCGGCTGTGATCTTGCATCTGGGAGATAGTGGGCTCGAATCCCACTGTCGGCTGCCCTGAAGATGGTTTTCCGTGGTTTCCCATTTTCACAATGGGCAAATGCTGGGGCTGTACCTTAATTAAGGCCACGGCTGCTTCCTTCCAACTCCTAGGCCTTTCCTATCCCATTGTCGCCATAAGACCTATCTGTGTCGGTGCGACGTAAAGCCACTAACCACTTCTAGTTTACTACTGCTCGTTCATAAACACATAACACTGGGGCTTAGCACTCGATTGCTGTGGAATGCTATACGGTTTTGTGACGTCCCGGGGAATCATGCGCGCGATTCCATGCTAATCCGCACACTGCTTGCACACGACACTATGTGATAGTCAAGCTGAACATTTAAACTTTGATATAATTGATGCAATTATGCTGGTATATATATATATATATATATTCGTTTACGGCCATTAGAGACCACGTTAGATAACAATTACATGTTTCTGGAAGCCTTCCTCACAGCCCAGAACTTCAGCATCCTCTCTCTGGTAGCCTGTCTTCTTTCGTCCGTCCACCCACGGTTAAGTTTTGGTTCGTCATGGAATCCCTGAAATCTGTCGATCACTGACCTAAACTTTGTTCGGTTTGAGATGTCTTCCGAATTTAGTCCTACCTGTCTGAGATCCTTTCTCACCTCCCTGAACCATTTGTCCGACACTTTAGGTCTGCTGTCTAGTATTGTGAAAATCCTTTTCGTTAGTCTCTTCTCATCCATTCTAAATAAATGCCCATAGAATTTAAGTCTCCGTTTTCTCATGCACTCAGTTAGCCTTTCATTGTCTCGGTAAAGTTCTTCCCTTCCTCGCAGCCTATACTGTCCATCCACAATCTTTGGACCCATTATTTTGCGAAGGATCTTTCTTTCAAATTTCTCAGCTTCTCTCAGTCCCGCTTTTCCTGTCATTTGGAGGCACTCGCTAGCATACAGACATTCCGTTTTAATCACTGTATTGTAGTGCCTTAGTTTAGCTCGTCTGGAGATGGTTTTCTTCTTGTATATAGGATATGTCCTACGAAAAGCCGCAGCCATTTTCTCCCGTCTGGTGTTGTTTGCTTCTCTTTCATTTGTTTTCAATTGCACTATTTCACCCAAATACTTAAAGCTATCAACTCTTTCTATTTTACCGTGTTCTGTCTTCAGGTACCGAGGGGCTGTTTTGATGTTTGTTATATATTTAGTTTTTTCGAAAGAAATCTGTAGTCCTGCTTTTTCTGCTTGTAGTTTTAGTACATTCAGCTGTTCTATTGCTGTGTCAGTATTCCTAGATAGCAGCGCAACGTCATCAGCAAAGGCAAGGCAATTAATCATGACACCACTTTTTGACCCTCCAATGTATACTTGGTTAAGTAATCCTTTTCTGTCCAGTTCTTTTTTCCACTCCCGGATAATCTTCTCCAACACACAGTTGAAAAGAATTGGTGACAATCCATCACCCTGCCTGACTCCTGTTTTAATTTCGAACTGTTTGGAGTTCTCTCCCATGAACTTAACTTTCGAATGTGTCCCAGTTAAAGTCTGTTTAATAATTGCTGTTGTTTTGGCGTCAATTCCAAATTCCACTAGTATATTGAATAGCACTTCCCTGTCGACTGAATCATACGCCTTTTTAAAGTCTACAAAAACGACTACCAGATCCTTTGAGAGATGATTCTCTAGTACACGTTTCAGACTCCAGATTTGATCAACGCACGATCTTCCCTTCCTAAATCCCGCTTGATACTCGCCTAGTTGATGATCCACTTGTTCCACAAGTCTCCTCTGTAGTGCTTTAGAGAGTGTCTTATAAGTTACAGATGTGATGGAAATGCCGCGGTAGTTGTTAGGATCTGCTCTATCTCCTTTTTTGTGTAGAGGATGAATGATAGCATTTTTCCAATCTTCAGGGATTACCTCCATTTCCCATATTTTTTCCATTTCTCGCCTTAAAATTGTTATTGCGATTTCTCCACCACTTTTCAGCATCTCTGCTGTGACAGAGTCTTCCCCTGCAGCTTTGTTGTTCTTTAAGTCTGTAATTATTTCACGGAGTTCTTTTTCGTCAGGGGGTATTGAGTTTTCATTCCGTTGCTTTGGATCCTCTTTTGGCCATTTATTTTTAGGTTTTTCACAGTTCAACAATTTCTCAAAATATTTAGCTAATATCTCACAATTTTCATTCTTATTCACTGCCAATTTTCCATCTTCCCTTCGAAATCCCATGGTAGATGGTTGATATCCATGTATGTGCTCTTTAAAGGTCCTATAAAAGATTCTAGTATTGTTCTTCTTAAATTCTGTGTCAATACTTCGAATTTCTTCAGATATTTGATTCCTTTTGGCTTGCCGGAGGATCTTTGCTGTCTGTTTGCGTACCTCCTTGTATGTCTCAAATTTATCTTCTGTTTTATCTGCGTACCATGCTTTATAGGCTGCAGCTCTCCTATCAATTGCTACATCACAGTCTGTAGTCCACCATCGGTGTCTGCGAGTTCGTCGCAATGGTGCAACATCCTTAGCTATATTAGCCATATTCTCTCGAATATCCTCACAAGTCTCCATTTTCTTCTCCCGCATACGTCTTTGAAAGTCGTTTCTGTTTTCTTGAAGTTTTTCATGGTTTACTTTTATTGACGCATTCGGAGAGAGTCTCTTCTTGTTTAGCGGTAACGGCTTGAATTTTATGCGGGTCAAGAAGTGATCAGAGTCAAGATTGGCTCCTTTCCGTACTACCACATTCATAATTTCTTTAGTGTTTCTCCTTGAAATTGCAACATGGTCCAGTTGATATTCACCTAGGTCTTTCCGTGGAGCGCACCACGTTTTCTTTTTCCTTGGCAGTCTTTTGAAGTACGTGGACATTAATTTAAGATCGAATGTCTCACATAAGTCAATAAGTCTCTTCCCATTCGTATTTGTTCTGGTGTGAGCTGGATAACCACCCACTATTTTTCGGAACTGACGTTCTTTCCCAACCTGCGCGTTGAAGTCACCCATCAGAATTTTGACATGATTGCTTGGCGTCTTTAGCAATTCATTCTCCAATTGATCCCAGAATATTTTCACCTTATCAGGATTGTTTCTGTTGTCTTCATTTATGGGGGCGTGTGCATTGAATAGTGTGTATCTCTTGTTTGCACATTTCAGTGTTAGAGTGGAGAGTCTATCAGAAGGAGAAGAGAAGTCCGTTACGGAGTCAATAACCCTTTTGTTTACACAAAATGCTGTGCCAAGTTGCTGCAGATTTCTTCCAATTTTTCGTCCAGGTTTACCCTTAAAGATTCTATAATTTTCTGAATCAAACGTATTAATATCAGTAAAACGCGTCTCTTGCACTGCTAGTATTAGAATATTCTGATTTTCCATTTCATCCAAAGTCCGTTTTAATTTCCCCGTCCTAAGTAGAGTCTGTATGTTGATAGTTCCAAAATAGTGATGTTTCTTTGTCCTTAGATTTTGTTTTAGGTTAGTCGTGTTTGTCGTTAGTACGTCATCAGTCTGGCTACCAGATGGCTCCGACTCCATCTTGCATGTTGGTACAAGCTCCCCAGAATCCGAAGGCTTGTTTGCGCCGCCTGGTGCGACGGTGGATTTCCATTGCTGGGTACCACCTGGGGTAGTTTTCCTTGAAAGTGTTTCCATCATGCATAATGTTACCTCATGGTAATGCTTGGTGGGACAGATTACTCTGTCCGTGGTTAGAACTACGGTTGTTAGCCGTAGAGCCAGTTCTTCCGCCCTCTCAGCCGTTGGGAAATATCCTCATCCGCCATCGAGACCGTTGACTGCAGACCTTTTTGCCTCAGTTGATCCGCGGGTGTTTATTTGGCTAAGCCTTATTATGCTGGTAATAATAATAATAATAATAATAATAATGAAGATTTATAATTTATTTCCGTTTTAATTTGGAACATTCAACGACTCTAATATGTATTAATATTATGTAACTAGCACCTATCTAGGTTATGTTAGCCGGGTGGTCTGTAAAAACGACAGGGCAGTGCACCATTAATGGGGATGTAGTTTCAATTCGTTCAGCCATTGCTGACCACATTGTGCCACATTTTGCAGATACGTCCAGCTCTGGGAGATATGACCCTGCATTTCTGCCTATTTAAGTGTGAAGCAGAGGCAAACCATCTCTCCTTCGCCTCTAGTGCTTCGCATTCCTATAACGTGCCTTTTACGGAATGGGAGTTGTGAAGTGCACTAGCGCTGTGTGTGGACACAGCTCCTGGACAATACAAAATCCACAATGCTTAAACATTTGAGTGACTGATGTTTCAAGGATATACTCATCCTATTCAACAGAGTATGGAGTGAGGGAGTGTTTCCATCTCAATGGCATGAGAGATACCAATTTCTGGATAGTTATAGGCCAATAGTCTTACAAATGGCCTGTGTAAGCTATTTGAAAGGATGGTTAACCGGCGACTTGTGTGGGCCTTGGATACAAGGAGGTATCGTAAGTACCAATATGCAGTGTTTTCCCCAAAAATTTTCGTCAGGTGGGTGGCAGCAATGAGTACAATGAATGCATACAATGACATTTTAAATTATTCCTCTAAGTGCATAAACAGTAATATCAAACATTAACTGCAATATTGAACTGATTTAGTGTTATTATCACAAACAAGACACAAAGTGTTCAGTTCTTTTGAAATGTGGTGCTGGTGAAGAATGTTATGCATACCTTGGACAGCATTTTGCACCAATGATTCCATTACAAACCAGCTCAAACTCAGAATCAGATTATCTTCAATATGTAAACAAAGAGTTTTACAATTCTCTGGACACACTATGCGACATGGGAATGACAGCATAGAAAAACTGGTCATTCTTGGGAATGTTCCCGGCAAGACTCGTGGATGAGTTTTCACTCGATGGTCTAACATTATCAGAGTGTAACTGGCATGAAAATTTTCGGTGCAGCACGTCTGACCGAGGACCGCAAGAAATGAAGAAATCTGTCCAACAGCCTCCTCACAGATCACAATAATCAGAATTGAGGGAATGACAGGAGAAAGTGTGTTCATAATCCTGTAACACCGGACTACCACTCGGTTGCTGTGGAGTGCATACGGATGTGAGACGTCATGCGGAATTGAGTGCTCACGTGCGATTCTGTGCTGGACTGAGGGCAAGCTGTGTACTCTGACAATATGGCAGAGTTTAATCCATACCTACTTGTGATGACTGAGTCTGCAGTATTGCGGCACCCCTCACACACGACACTATGTGATAGTCAAACTAAACATTTAAACTCTGATGTAATTGATGAAATTATGCTGACAGTAGTGATTTATCATTTAAATAGACTTTTTACAGTATTACAATTTTAATTTGAAACACTCAGTTACTCAAATATGTATTCATATTACCGGTATGTAACTACCATGTCTGTAGGTTATGTTAGCTGGGCAGCCTGTAAAATATGCAAGGCAATGTGCCCCTTAAAAAGGTCCTAGGGAGAATACTGAGTATCGTTTTCGCGCTCATCGGTCTTCTGCTGATCATCTGGTCAGACTGAGAGCGCCATTCAAGAGGCATTTCTCCGGAAGGAACACCTGTTCACTGTGTTGGAGAAAGCTTATGATACTACCTGGTGGTGTAGAATTATCTCCACACTACACCAGTGGGGATTTTGGTGAAATTTGCCAACTTTTATTGAGAAATTCATGTCCCTTCGGCTCTTTCAAGTCCGAATAATTTCTCAATATTACATTTAAAAAAATGGAGTACCACTGGGATGTGTACTGAATGCCACACTGTTCGCAGTTGCTATCAACGGCATATAGCTACTGTGGAGCCCACAGTCATAACATCACTATATGTACACGATTTAGCTCTATATTACAGCTCCGGAAGGATGGCATTTGTTGAGAGACAGCTACAGCAAGCTATTAACTGTGTCGACAGATGGGCCCTGCAACATGGTTTCCGATTTTCAGCATCGAAAACCTCAGTTGTACACTTCTGTCAACGTCGGCTTGTGCATCCTGAACCAGAGCTTTGCTTGTGAAACAGTATCTTACCAGTGATAGACACCTGTAGGTTCCTGGATCTCCAGCTTGATAAGAGACTTATGTGGGAGCCCCACATCTGTCAGCTGAAGGTTGCATGCATGAAGAGACTTAACGTGCTTAAGTTTCTCAGCGGCACCTCATGGGGACCCGATCGTGCGGTATTGCTGGGTTTTTACATGGCAGCATTCCTCTCCTGAATGGACTATGGTAGTGTGGCATATGGTTCAGCATCAAGATATTCATTGAAACTTTTAGAAAGTGTTCGCCATAGTGGAGTTAGGCTGGGAACGGGAGTTTTCGGTACTAGCCCCATTCTCAGCCTACTTGCTGAAGCAGGAGTTCCACCTTTACAAATAAGGAGGCAGCAGTTAGTCCTCACGTATGCTGCCAAAATTTGTGAAATGCTGGTACTGCACCTATCCAGGATTCTAGTGCATAGCAATTTATCTTGACTGGCTTACGAAGTGGCTGTAAGGATTTATTTGGCGAGACCCTTTAACAATCCATGGAATCGAAGTCTCTCCTCGGCTCACTCGAGAGCTTGGGTACGTGCTATGTCCGGAAAGGGGCTTAAACTATTTAATTCTAAGTAGGGGGAAAGAGTCTCAGACATCAGAGGAATACGAATATATCAAATAAGAAGGGAGATGATATATTTTTGCAAAAACATTTTTTTTTATTATCTGAGGAAACACTTGTATAGTATGCTACACAAAGATATGCCGGGATATTTATATGTGCCATAACATTAATTCCTAAATTAGGTTTGAGTTTTGAATGTCCATTTCTGTCCTTTCAGATTAGCATTTAACACCTCATAACCTTCAAAAATTATTGAAAATACATCGAAAGGGCGTTCCCTTCCAGAACCATATAACACACAAAGACCTTATCAACTAACACATCAAAACATTTTATACATATTTCACCAAGACATGTATCCCTTATGGCATGAATCATTTCATTCAATTTTATCCTTCAATTCATATATCATGTTAGCTGAGGTTCACTATGAGATTTCCTGAGCGCATTTAAAACCACATGACGGTTATGTCACATTCTCTATGTTAATAACTTCCTCTAATTTATCATACGGAGTATTAACTCCTCATAACACCTGCTTCATAGGGGTTACCTATACACTAATGTGACACACGACCTTTCGAACTCAACGGTGTCCTTAAAATGACAGGCATACCAATCGACAACCAATAGATTACATCAGAAAAACATATAATACATGCACTGGAAGAAATAACACAACACCCTGCATTACATTCTCCATGCCAAAAAAAAAAAAAAAAGAGGACCATGGCATGGCCCATCTCAGTCGCGCAGATGGACAAAAGTCTCCGTCGGACCCCGGGTGTGGAACCCAGGACTTACACATGTGGGGTGTAATACCTGAAAAACCCTATAGCGGTTTTTACTTTAATTAAACTCAGAAAGATGGAAGGGTTTCATTCATTTGTCAAACCTGAGATATGTTCGACGATGTCAATTTTTTGATTTATGCATGTCTTCGTTCTACTACGGAAAGAAAGAAAGAATGAACTGAATGCATCCCCTTACAGAGTGGCCAGCAAACTTCGTTCGCGCCACACAGGGCCATAAAACTGTCAGACATGTCAGCCCGCCCGTTCCCTTTTCTTTTTCCTTCCCCGCAAAGCAAGGCCTTTCACGTTACTTGCTATTTTAAATACTCATATTATCGTAAAATAACTCTCTCTCTGCGATTCATTAGCGCTATCAGCGTAACATCATACATATGGCCTCAATCATCTTGTTCACGAGACGGCATTATCCATCGTCCCAAATATCTGTTCTACAGGGGAATCCACATATTTAAACACCACTGAACTGTTATACTTACGAGCTTACAAATCAAGTACCGTCCTTTCAATCCTCATATCCCGAAACCATGCACATTTAAATAGGAGACTAGCCTTCAGGATAAAATAAAACAAACAAAATTTTATAGTTAATCGCGATCTATGTAACTTAGTTACACCCCACACTTGGCTCTTTGTCGTCTTGGAGTACGCAGCCTTAAATCTATACAGGAGGAATTTTTACCCCTTTTTGTGACGTGCCATCCAGAATAACTAATCGGGAATTCTTGTGATGACTCATAGCATTTAAACTAGCCTTGGACAATCAGATCATATTACGAAACTTTATTCCCTTTCATTCACGTCACCTGTAAATTATACTAGGGCCTTAAAAACTACCATGCACTATATCCCCTAATTAATGAAGTGAGCGGTTCACGCCACGAAGGAAAATCTCACAGAAAAATCTTACAAACTATAATCCCCTGAAACTTGTGTTATACTCAAATAATATTCAAAGTATTTACATGCAAGCCCTTTATCTATATGGATGTGACTTTAACTGTCATGCCAAAGAAATTCAAATGTACTTAACACTCAGGTATCTGCAACCAGCTTTCCTCAGGGGATACAGCCATCAGCCTAGGCTGTCATTAGGGAGTCTTCACTTGCGGAGGCTTCCAAGGTCGTCCTATGTCGGCTCGCCTGCATGCTGGTTGAATCCTCAGTTGGCGTCAGAAGGTCCAGAGTGTCCCTGATGCGTTGGAGTGACTGTACAGCGGATTGCTAACCAGCTCTCTTCAAACCTGAAGTTCTCGGAGGTCAAATATGCAAATGAGGAAGAGTGAATTTGTTATAAATGCACTAATTGTGTCATGCAGTATAACTTTGATACGACTAAGGATACTCATAAATTTAAGCAGCTTAGCCCCATTATCGGAGCTTGTCCTGCAGCCAATATCGATACCCTCATTTGCATACACTAGTTCTCCACAATTTGTTCGATCTCGGAGTACCACACACAGACCGGTCGCACTCACAGGATATGAATATTAGGTCTTTATATATTTTTTATCGGTCATCAATTGACCCACTCCACTTCACAAATCATCGATACAATGTACAACTCACTGCGTTAGAGGGAATACGGAGGACGCTGCCCGGTCTACAAAAATGATGTCTGATAAACCGCTCACTGTTAGCGTTGGTTCAAGCCTTACTGTAACACTGTGATCGAACTATCTCTTTATTGGATTACTTACCTCATTTAACCTCGTTTATATATATCATGTATAATGCGACACAGTCCACTATATACACTTAGATTAGTTTCATACCCGTGCACGTAATAATTTACTTCAACCGATCACTCCTTTTACCATCCCGCGCCTCTTTGATGCATAATCACAGAAAAATTCTTTTCACATCCAGATCATAGCGAACTGCATTAAGGAATTACTAAATATTTAGCACGCAGCGCACCATCACTCACTGAGTGTTGTCATTTACACTACAAAACACTGTTCTATAAGGAATCTTCACACTGTAAAACAATGAATATTAAACTGACTGTTCTCTAACGAATAGGTCTGCTGATTAGACCGAATGCACTGGATGTACTGGAATATACTGCCTTCTTGCCTCTCGCCTATATAGTGGAAAGCCTTATTTTCTGGAGGGGGAATCAGTCCACGCCCCCTTGTCAAACATCGGTCCGCTGGCAGATATATGTACACGTCGAATTTAATATCAAATTAAAGCCTGTACATCCCACTTTCCACTGATCGATTTTCGTTTCGAATCTTTCACGGGTTTGCTTGTAATCATCAAAGCGTCAGTATCAATTCCCGGTAGGTGGAGCCTGACTCTGGGGATTTTTAGTTTTCCGGGTCTTGTCAGAGCCGGGCATCTGGTTTTACTCACTTCAATATATTCACTACCTGCTCACTTCCCATTATTCTTATTATGTAGAATAGTTCTCTGCATGATAAATCCGCATAAAATCTCCTCGTTCATTGAAGCTGTAACTCGAAATTATCTATCACGTATTTCCGAGTTATTAATGTTAATACCCTCGAAACAGTTGACAACTATGCATTGGTGCCACAAGATATTTAGGGGAATACATGAGGTGATATCGTCTCGTATGTTGGGACGACTTCTTTGAGGCTGTTTCGTGACCCCACTTCTCAGCCATGTGACATCTTGCTCGCTCCAGCTCTCTCACTCAGAAAGAGAGCGAACTCCACTTACGGGCGCTTGTACTCCCTTTTTTCCCAATTGCGCGCAACGAGAGGAGGAGCGCGCGACTCTACGGGGGGCGGCTCGAGTCCCGGAACCGTCAAGAGTATCCTCGTTTGGCGGCTATTTAACGTAGAACCGCGCGGAAAACGGCATGTTCTGTATACAGGATGTCTTTATATACATATGACAATGTCATGAACGGTCACAGTACATCTAAGCTATCAATGCATCTTTAGTACCTAATTCCACCAGAGGTACCAAGACTGGCCGAATGCCGCACAGCTTTCTTTAAACTGTTCATAAGTTGACAGTACGGGCTAAACATATCATATATTACTTGTATTGATAGCTTGTGTCGTTAAATGTGGCTATCAGTGGTTGTCTTGAGTGGACGTCTAGCGAGGTACCTCTGTGGTTAGTTCCACGACCAGATATACGGCTAGATCTACTCCGTGGACCCAGGTGAAAACGGATGTCTCTATTCATTGGAGGTTTTCCAGGACTTTGTTCACTAGTATCTGAACGCTAGACGACTTCATGGATGGTTATTAGATTGAGGAAATGTGGGTTGCTCTTAAGTCACTGATAATGTAAGCATGAAGATCTCGCTTCCTAGTCTCTGTAGCATGTATACTGCGGAGCTTTTTGCTATCTCAGAAGGTGTGCAGTTTGCACTGGGTGACAAACGAAGCCACTTTATTGTGTGTACTGACTCATTAATTTCTTTGCAGTTTACTGTATTGATACCTGTTTCCCGCAGCAGAACCCAGTGGTGCAGCAGATTCATGACCTAGCGAGGTTGTGTGATGTTGGTACCAGAATCGCTTTCACGTGGCTTCCAAGCCACGTGGGGATTGCGGGAAAATGAACTTGCGAATTAAGCTGCAAAGGAAGCGGTACTGTTACCTTCTTGACCTGTGAATGTATCTGCTAGGGAATTTGTTCTCAGTTACATCAAACTATCTTGGCGTTTTGGGAATCGGAGTGGCTAGCTATCCACACTCACAACAAGCTAAGAGCAATTAAGAAGAAAACTACCGTGTGCTGTTCCTCTTTCCGGCCTTCGCCGAGAGGGGCCGTAATTTTGCGTAGGCTGAGGATAGGTCATAGAAAATTACACACTCTTACTTCCTAAAGAGGAAAGATCCCCGCATTGTGTTCTTGTGGTGCTGATTTCACCGTGGCCCATGAAAATGAAAACCTACAACCTGTTTTCCAGTCATTGACCGGGTCAGGGCTTTTGATTTGTTTCAAACCATTTTGGCTTAATACAATATTCTCTGTTTTAATTTGTAATTCATTTTCAAATTCCTTCGTTGAATAATTTTTCCCCCTCACTTGATTTGTTCAGAGAGGATGATTACCTAGTTGTACTTCATCTTAAAAATCACCAAAACCACCACCACCACCTGAGTATCCAGCCAATACTCGTTTCATTGTAGAGAAACGGTTATCACGTTTTGTGTGAACAAGGAATTGTTGTCATAACTTGCTGATAAATGCATGGTGTGAAGGGGTTTCAAATTTTTTAGGTGATCGAGATTAGTTTGGATGATACGAATTTGGAGGGTGCATTTGTTTCCCTTGTGTTCGCTTAAGTGGCAATGCTGTCAACTGAGCGTTTGGGCTCTTCTTCTTTGTAACCCCTGATGAGCACATGTTTATTGATCTGTGAAGAAGGATGGGTTTTTGTCAGTTGAGGTCTCGCAGATTGTTCCCGAAAACTACACCATTGTTCCTTATCACCAATAGGTAGTTTAATTGTAACTGGCAGAAATGAATGAATTATAGGCTTACTTAGTTCTGATGGTGTAAGAGCAACATTGCGTGAAGAATTTGCGAGACTAGGGTCGATTGTCCATGAAACTTTCTGGATGGCAAGTTCTGAATTTTTCCGTATAGTCCTTGCATTTGTCAACGTTTGCTGCATATTTGCTATCATCAAGCAAATTATGGATTGAGTCATCTAAGGTGGAAAGACTCTGTAATGTGTCCTGTTGTATGTCCTTGTAACATTACAAGTACCGAGCTCGATAGCTGCAGACGCTTAAGTGCGGCCAGTATCCAGTATTCAGAAGATAGTGGGTTCGAACCCCAGTTGGCAGCCCTGAAGATGGTTTTCCGTGATTTCCCATTTTCACATCAGACAAATGCTGGAGCTGTACCTTAATTAAGGCCGCGGCTGCTTCCCAATCCTAACCCTTTCCCGTCCTATCGTCGTCATAAGACCTATCTGTGTCGGTGTGACGTAAAGAAACTTGTAAGAAAAAAAATATTGAGGTAGTGTCTATAACATTATTTATGGCCAAGATAAAATGTATGGTATGAAACCATAAAGCAGAACATTGAGTTTTGAATTTCCTAATTCACAAGCCAAGGTCAGCGATTTCATGACACTAATTCAGTTGTAATATCTGACTGTACCTTAGTAGAGTTGTGACGAAAAATTATCTAGGTTAATCTAATGTTTCTTGCAATTAATCTAATGTGACGTGGACATGTTCATTATCTCAATTTATAAGCTTTGGTATGGCTGACATGATTTTAGTAAAGCCCGGTTATGTAACTTAAGATGTGCATTATTCCTCCAATATTTGTAGTGTTTGCCTTAAAGTACATAAATTGCAGGCTATGAATTCATTTAATTATATCTGTACTTATCTTGTGTACAGTAAATCCATAGTAAGTTTGTGGTTTCGTCTTCATAGTATGGCAGTCCCAATTTACAAGCAAACAAATGTTATGTAATTCAAGTCCAGCACATCAAATTATCAAGAAATAAAGTCACTGGTTATCATTACACCAATTTTCTGGAATTGTTTCCAAGTTTCTGCATCAAAATATGGAGGAATATTACACCTCTGTTATAATCCATGACCATCAGTGTTCTCCCTAGGACCTTTTTAATGGGCTGATTTTGCAGACCGCCCAGCTAACACAACCTCGAGATATGCTAGTTAAATAATATTGATACATAGAGTAACTGGATGCTCCAAATTAAAATGCAAATAGGCCTACTGTAAAATTGTTTATGTAAATGGTAAATCTTCATTATTGTCAACATAATTGCATCAATTACATCGGAGCTTAAATGTTTAGCTTGACTATCATGTTATGTGCACGAGTGATATCCGGATTAGCGTGGAATCGGATGTGAGCCTGATTCCACATGACGTTACAAACCCGTATAGTACTCCACAGCAAACAAGTGGTAAGCCGCGGTGTTACATCATTACGAACGAGCAGTAGAACACTAGAAGTTCAAAATACTCTTATGTCTTGTTTGTGAGAATAACACTAAAATAGTTCAATTTTGCAGTTAATGTTTACCTGTCTGATATTATTGTTAATGCTGTGACGGGAATACATTGAAATTTTATCATATTTATTTTTTACATCGTATTCCCCGTCTGGTTACTCATTCCTGCCACCCGGCTGACGAAAATTTCTGGGGAGAACACTGACCATGAAATGAAATGGCGTATGGCTTTTAGTGCCGGGAGTGTCCCAGGACAAGATCGGCTCGCCAGATGCAGGTCTTTTGATTTGACGCCCGTAGGCGTCATGATGAGGATGAAATGATGATGAAGATGGCACATACATCCAGCCCCTGTGCCAGCGGAATTAACCAATGATGGTTAAAATTCCTGACCCTGCTGGGAATCGAACCCGGGACCCCTATGACCAAAGGTCAGCACGCTAACCATTTAGCCATGGAGGCGGACTCCATGACCATCTCCAATGCAGACATGACATTCATTAAGAACACCAGTAATCGGAAAGATATTAAGAGACACTCTAATTGCAGTAATAACAATTTCTGGTTTCAGAACTGTTTGTTTTTTCTTTTGTAGAACAAAGAATTAACATTTCGTGGACATGGGGGGAGTGTGGACCAACTCTGCTGGCATGCCTTTAACACAGACCTGCTCAGCACTGCAAGTGGAGATAAGAGTGTCCGTATCTGGGACACAAGGTCTCAGAAGTGTGCAGCTACAATTTTGACTAAAGGTATTGTTATGGTACTACAGTATACAGTATATTTTAGGATAACACAATAACAGGTCAGTGTGGAAAGAAGGAGAAAGATAACAATAAAATAAGGACAATCTTCACACACTGCTGTGTCCAAATGGATTAGCTCTCTCTTCATTGAACTCAGTTCTCCAACATCTGTTTCTTCTGAGCCCCTGACAGCCTCATTTCTTCTTCCCAGCTTTATCAGATCTGGCTTTCTTCTTATCCTACACTTCCCCTGTTAGGACTGAAGATCTGTCAAGGAGGCCCCTCATTGAGCATTGAAGCTCACCATCGTGATGAAGCTGGGAAGCAGAAATGAGCTTGTCCGGGGGCTGGGAAGAATGGATGTTGAAAAACTGGGACTGATGTGGAGAGAGCCAATCTATTTGAAGACAACGGTGTGTGAAGAAGTGGAGAGTGTCATTTAGTGATTTCTCTACTTTCCCTCTTTCCACACTGATCTGTCATTGTGTTTGAGTTATTATGTGTTTCTATCTTTTGATATACATTATGATTTTGTTTGCACTTGTATGTTCCTTTCCATTAATCATAGTATATTTTGCATAGTTTTAGTGGACATACTTCAGTCTTGTGTTAAAACTTATTGTTACTTTCTTTCTAGGAGAAAATATAAATATTGCATGGACTCCAGATGGAAATACTATAGCAGTTGGTAACAAAGAAGACCTTGTCACTTTCATTGATACCAGAACTCACAAGATAAAAGCTGAGGAGCAGTTTAATTTTGAAGTGAATGAAATTGCATGGAATAAACAAAGTAATTTGTTCTTTCTGACAAATGGACAAGGCTGCATCCATATTTTAAGGTAACTCTAGGCTTGAAATACATCTTACCGATAGGGAGAACACTGTAAAACATATGAGTGGGTGAATTTATGAACCAAATTTTAAAAAGAGATGTAATTTAATTTTACATAAGAAAAACCTTAGATCTGATTGTTTTAGAGCAACCATTGTTGCCGAACAGGCAAGTTTGCTCCACAGTAGTATGGGGAAGCAACCCATGGGAAATAGTATATAATGGTATGTACCTACTGTAGGTTGATTTCTGTTTTCATTTTTTCTTTGTGAGAAATGCACATTTTCTCATAATCTTAATCATTCATCGTTTTCATCCTGGTATTTATAATAGAAAGGAAGTACAGTTGAACCTGCTTTATACGTAACTCTGTTCTACGTAATTCGTATTTGTACGTAATTTCCTTTTTTTTTCTTTTTGCTAGGGGTTTTACGTCGCACCGACACAGACAGGTCTTATGGCGACGATGGGACAGGAATGGCCTAGGAGTTGGAAGGAAGCAGCCGTGGCCTTAATTAAGGTACAGCCCCAGCATTTGCCTGGTGTGAAAATGGGAAACCACGGGAAACCATCTTCAGGGCTGCCGATAGTGGGATTCGAACCTACTATCTCCCGGATGCAAGCTCACAGCCGCGTGCCTCTACGCCCACGGCCAACTTGCCCGGTTAATTTCCTTTAGGTCACGGCAAGATATAATATAAATGCGTGTTAATTAAACCTTATTTATACGTAATCCGTTTATAGGTAATTTGCTGTTATACGTATTAAGTGTCAGTGAAATATAACTGAGTTTTGCGTAATTGCAATGAGAATGTACTTCTTAAAAAGAAACTACTGTACTTATGAAGTTTCCTCTTTGCCGGCGTAGGTGGAAGTAGAGCGATCGGGTTTCGGTGCTGAAACAGAACACAAAGAGTTTCGCCAAGTGACATTGTTGACCCTTACTTACTGGCGGCTTAACAGAGGCGAGTTCCATTCGCTCCTCCACTACCTTCGTCGTTTTTGACACGCCGCCAAAGATTGAGATACATGATAAGCAAAGTGGGCGGTTTTGGTGTGGAAACAACATAAAATACAGTAAATTTGTTTGAATATGAGAATTTCTTTCGTGGGAACAGCAAATTTCTAAGTATTGTCGCCATAAGACCTATCATTGTCGGTGCGGCGTAAAGCAACTTGCAAAATAAAATTCAAAGTGCATTATAGAAAAATGCTGGTTCAACATTTAATAACACTGAGTGATGCAGGAAATGAACCTCTCTCCATTAATTTGCTACAAGCCATGGATTTTATTTCGGCTGCCTGGAAGCAGGTCTCATCCTCCACAACCAGCAACTGTTTCCGCAAACCTGGTGTCTTACCAGAAGAGGCTGCCTCTAATGATGATTATGGGGACGAAGTTATGTCTAACAATGAGCTAACGCTACCGGAGAGTATAGAATCCGATACTTTTGTGCTTTTCGATGATAATCTGGCTGTACGTGGAGAACTACCGGATGAAGAGATCATTGCTGATCTATGCCAACAATGCGGCACTTGAATCTTGACACCTAAACTGAGTGAAGTGTTAAGTGCAATCGAAGTGTGTAGGCGTTACATCAGTGCGAAGAGTTGTAGTGAAAATGCTTTGAATTCATTACAAAGTTTGCTAAAGGAGATTTATATTCTTAATGCAAGAAAAGTGAAACAAGCCAAACTATCTGATTTTTTTAAGGCTGGACCAAGTTCAAAATAATATTTTCTGTCTTAATTTATTTATTATTTGCAAGGATTTACACATGTAGGTCTATTCCATTGGTTTTTCAGTAAATATGTGATGTATTGTGTAAGTCTGATTTCTAAGTAATTCTGAGTTAAAAGTAGTTTCTTCTCTTCCCCTTCATATCCGTGTAAGTCAGGTTCAACTGTACTTACGAGGAAAAAGAAGTTTGAGTAGCATCAGCTGTCTCTAGCAAAGTTTCGAGAGGAATACTGCCATTGAAACAGTAGAGACTATAAATGCTCGGGTAAGAAAGCTAGCAGGAGTAAAATATGTGTGTATAGAAACAGGTGGTGGTGGTGATTATTGTTTTAAGAGTAAGTACAACTAGGCAACCATCCTCTTGTAATACTAATCAGAGGGAAGAAATGGAAGGTGTCCAACATTTCATAAAATGAAGGTATCGGCCAAAGAAAGACAAAGACCACGAATGGCATGAAAATGATACATTCCCTAGGCCGTGGGAGCCTGATATTGCCAGAGTTGGAAAAGAACAAGAGTTGACAAAGATTAGTTGGATAGGATAGATGAAAGTGAGGGTTCCGTGGATGCCCACCCGTGTTCCCAATTTGAAAACCCCTGGGGCCCCTTTTAGTCTCCTCTACGATGGACAGGGGATACCGTGGGTGTTATTCTACCACCCCCACCCACAGGGGAATATATAGAAACATGGAGAGCAGAGACTTAGTATGTAGGATCATGCAGATAGAGTAAACGCAGAAGAAATACATGGATCCAAAATCTACAACTGCAGCCTTCGTTAGTGGAGGTAGGAAACAAATCACTCCATCCAAGTGTTCTTACACAGTAAGTCGCTGCTCTCCATCTGTTTCCTATATGTACTGTACGTCAGTGGCGGTGGGCTCTCAGGAGCACAGGAGCACGTGAACACCCAGTTTTATTACATATTTACGCATTCATTCTTTTCTTTCGACCTGATTTCGACAATCGATCGAAAGCATTCGACAATCGACTTATATCGAAGCTCCGTTACACTGACAGTTGTTCGTTTTGACTGACAGTGCAGCGAGCACACTGGATAATGCGCTATTGTGCTTAAGACTATACGCATGCGCAAAGCAGATGACGTCATGGTTTTCTGCACTGATATTCCCATTAGCAAGGAGCACAGTAAGGTACGTGCCTTGTCGTCTAGAGCCAACCTCAACCCAGTGGCAGTATTACAGTTGACCACAAGGGTCCGCCACCTCCCCTATTATGGTTAGCCACAGCCTCCCAGGAGCTACTATTGCATTACATTACCGGCAGAATTCGCTAGTACCCTAATTCTAAATAGGCATTTTAGTGTCTGTTCAGACTCTTTTCCAGAAAGAGAACTGAATACAATGGCGCATATGTATCCCTGCCTAAATGAGATACAGCTGAAGACTGAACTAGAAGTATTGTATATGAGAAATGGCTTTCAGAAAGATGATGGGGCCATTTCCATGTTGCAGTTTCTGCTTGACAATGAACTAGATAGGGACACATTTCCACAAGTATGCGAATTACTCCGAATTGTTGTCACAACCCCAATTACGACAGCGGAGCCTGAGAGGTGTTTTTCTACTTTGAATACGAATTAAAACGTTTCTGAGGAACACCATGACTGGAGAACGACTGTCAGCGCTGGCTATGCTTGCTATTGAGAAGAGATTTGTCAACAACATCAGTGACTTCAATCCTAAAGTGATTGAGAAATTTGCGCGATTGAAAGACAGAAGGATTGCTTTCCTGTACAAATAATCAGCATTTACGTGAGTTGCTAATCTAAATCCTATCATTTAAATAAGCATGATCTAGTATTGTTGGTTGTACTGCATGCTAAATTGTTTAGAGTAGTGGCTATAATTTGCAAAATGAGAATAATTACCATGTGATACAGTAGAACCCTAACTAACCGAGATAATGTGGAGACTATTCGGGTCAGTTCGGAAATAATTATTTTTAAAAAATTACCGGTAAATGCGGTACATATTCCTTCTATGCTTCTCGTCATACCCAGGTGAACTTCGTGCTGTTTAAAAACCAGGAATAGTGCTCGCATCCTTCAGTGTTCGCAGTGCAGTAAAGCTATTATGAATTTTACTATTGTTCTACACTAAGACAGCCGGCCCGCGGTGTAGGGGTAATATGCCTGCCTCTTACCCGGAGGCCCCGGGTTCGATTCCCGGCCAAATCAGGGATTTTAACCTGGATCTGAGGGCTGGTTCGAGGTCCACTCAGTCTACGTGATTACAATTGACGGTGAGATGGCGGTCAAAAAAGCCAAGAATAACGGCCGAGAGTATTCGTCGTGCTAACCACACGACACCTCGTAATCTGCAGACCACCGGGCTGAGCAGCAGTTGCTTGGTAGGCCATGAGGTTTGGTTTGGTTCTATACTAACACCCAGGTGAAATTCGTGCTGTTTAAAAACCAAGAATAGTGCTCGCATCCTTCAATAATCTCAGTGTAGTAAAGTTATTGTGAATTTTACTTTTGTTCTACACTAACAAATTAGTCTCGTATAAAATTTATCCTTGGTTATAGGGGTTCTACCAAAGTATTTGTGAAGAAGGAACCGTACAAGGAACTGTTAGTGAAATGATTTATGTACCTATGTTACTCTTTTGCTGATTTGAGACATGAACAGAAATGTTGTGAACCTCCTAAAAATTTTGTCACGAGCCGCCACTGCTGTACGTACAAGTTAAACTAGTGCATTATATTATAAGGTCACATTGTTTCAAGAGTTCATCATTTTCATTCAAGAATTCATGATTGGGATGGTGTGTGTCCTGCTACAAAAGTATTGATAAGTTTAGGAATATTGCTGAATGCCTTTGTTCGACTGGCATGCGAGATGTCTGACTAGGCTGTATCTTTTTTTTTTGTTTATATATGTGTAGAACATACTGCAAAATTAACCAAATATATTTTAGCACCATTGTAACATGGGCATCTCATTTGTTCGGTACACAGGTACAGTGTGTTAGAGAATGTACGGTTGTCTTTCTTCAGTCTCCAGTTAGGCATAAATTGTAAATAAATCAATAGAATACACACAAATAGACATTTTGATGGTTGATCACTTATATACAATAGTCTATGAACAAAATTGACCATTTAAAATTGCCATATATTCTGATTTTTAAGAGGACAGCCCCTTAAATAAGAGCAGTGTCATCCTTCTCATACAGATTGTTTAAAGGACAATAATAGTCCTGAAGTTTTCAAACTTGAAATATAGATGTTCCTCATCTTTTGTACAAGAAATGCACACACACTAATTTGAAAAGAAAGTGACTTGAGCAGTATTGCGGTGTGAATTCTGTTAGGAATAAAAATGGTTTACAGTATATCTTAAAACAAAGAAAATTTTTTTTTTTTTTTCACAGAGACTTTACTTGAAAGTTATTTTCAACTTCTGTCATTGTTAGAGAAGTCTTAATTATGGACAGAGATATTTCTCTTATGAAGGTCTCTGTGAAATGTAAAAGACAATCTCTCTTGTTTTATTTGACATGACAAAATATTATTCTGCTTTGTTCATATCTTGGATGTAATGTCATGATGCTGACTGTAATGATATAAATGAAAACTCAGTAATAGACAAGAACTTAAGAGTTCATCTCATCGGCAGTTTAACAGGAGCACATCCTTATCTTCTCACTTCGCTGTATTACTGAGTGTTCGGATCCAAGATTTGTTAGAACCGGAACGTAATTATTGAAAGTATAATTTCCCCATAATGAATGGTAAACCAGAAACAGAAGGGAGTGATGCAAAAGAAACGTATTTTATTAACTAACCTGATCTTTTTCTTCGATCCTGTAGCCTTGTAATAAGGTAATTTTCACATGTTGCTAACGCTACCTACCATTAAAACATACCGTACTGCCAACTCTCCCGCTTAGGTGGGAGACTTCCATACATATGTTTTTTACATTGATTCCTGATCTCCCAATCAATCCTTCCTCTTCTTCAACTTGGCATTTTACTGCAGGTGCAGAGTCCACTCTTCAGAATGACAAATGCCATTTTAAGCAATTAGACACCACGTTCAGTGTCAACTAAACATTCTTCATATCTGCAGCTAAGGTGTCTTGCCATCATTGCCTTGGCCCTCCACGTGGGTGCTTACAATCAACAGCAAAGTTGTATGAATCATGAGCGACTGTACAATTTCCTGCTCTCAGGATACGGCCATACCATCTCAGATACCCTTGTCATATTTTTTCTTGAATGTGATCATCTCCAATCTTCTTTCGGATCATATTGTTGGTTATGTGATCAAGGAGTGAAACTCCAAGAAACCAACGTAACATGTGTATCTCTATGTTGTGCAGAGGGGGCTCGGCGCTTTTGGTGAATGGCCAGCTCTCAGCCCCATATAACACTGCTGGACAAACTATTGTGAGGTTCTCTTTACTTCTCTCTTATAATACAGCGTGTCTTTACCATTCCTTACCACCTTCAAAGGTACTAACTTGTTTTCAAATTTCTCAACAATTGCTTTAAACTCGTCCCACAGTCTGTTTACATTTTTAGTTACCTTTTTCCACTGATCTTTTTTTTTAAAAAACTCCCTCATGCCTGTCTTATCAGCCATATGGTACTGCCTAATAGTCCTACTTTTACAACATTCCTTTCTATCACAGTTATTTTTAACCAAAACAGCTTCATGATCGCTAATACCATCTATTACTTCAGTTTCTATATGGAGCTGATTTGGTTTTACCAGCACCACATCCAGAATATTCTTTCCTCTAGTTGGTTCCATCACTTTCTGATTTAGCTGTCCTTCCCTGATTATCCCATTTTCCATTTGTTGGTCATGCTTCCTGTTGTTCCCATTACCTTCACAATTGACATTTGGTAAATTGAAATCTCATAGGGAACCTGAAATATTTGTCCTGAATGAGTAAATTTATAATACCAATATAAATGGTCCGTTATAGGACATTATATAAATATTTCAGGTTCCCTATGGGAATCAACATCTATATCATCTGATGGCCATGCGGGCATCAAATTTTGGTAATGAGACAAAGTCTTTCATAGGGCATTGGCACTGCCAGTGGCTATAAATAGCCTACGCAATGGCCTCCACGGTATGCACTAGCCATGCGCCTTGGTGGGTGTGCTATTTACCAAATGATGAGCCCGACTTAGCCCACTGGGGCAAAATGCTGGAAACCAGGAATGAGTTAGCTGGAAAATGTATAATGTCTAATAACGGACCATTTATATTGGTATTATAAATTTACTCATTCGGGAGAAATATTTAAGGTTCCCTAAGGGAATCAACATCTATGTCATCTGATGGCCAGGCAGGCATCAATTTTCGGTAATGAGACAAAGTCTCTCATAGTACATTGGCACTGCCAGTGGCTCCAAATAGCCTACGCAGTGGCCTCCACAGTATGCACTAGCCATACGTCTCGGTGGGTGTGCTATTTACCAACTGATGAGCCTGACTTAGCACACTGGGGCGAAATGTTGGCAACCAGGAATTAGCTGGAAAATTTATAATGTCCAATAACAGACCATTTATATTAGCTGAGATTCGTCAATTGATATCCGTCTGTGTGGCCTCCATAGTGTGTCTACAGGAATCTGGTTTGAGACCTGGACACATGACTATGATAGGATATCGTCTTTATTCTTAGGACACAGTAGCTGTGGATAGCACGGCGACTGGAGGCGCATGTACCCTAATTTGCTCTGACATCTTCAGTGATGAATTACCACTCCGTACTCAGCTAGTTGCTGTTCGCACTCCATTGCCAATAATCGCAGCGGTGTGCAACGTGTACATTCCACCGAACTATGATCTTCAAATGCATGCATTACAAGTTCTTCGGACACTCCCGGCACTAAAAGCCATACGCCATTCCATTCCATTACAAGTTCTGATCGTTCAGTTAACTCCTCTTTTTCTCTTGGTGGGAGATGTGAAAGGCTGTTACACACTCTGGGGTTCTCCGTCTTTCTGTACTAGGGGGAGAGTGCTCGCGCAATTGATCAACCAGTTCGATCTTTGTGTGCTTAACACCAGGGAACCGACTCATTTCAGCAGTGCATATGGCACATTTTCACACCTGGATGTCGCTATGTGCAGCCATGCGTTAGTTCCTCTGTTACGGTTTCAAGTACACGATGACCTCGTCGCACCGACACAGATAGGTCTTATGGCGACGATGGGATATGAAAGGGCTAGGAGTGGGAAGGAAGCAGCCGTGGCCTTAATTAAGGTACAGCCCCAGCATTCACCTGGTGTGAAAATGGGAAACCATGGAAAACCATCTTCAGGGTTGCCGACAGTGAGATTCAAACCCACTATCTCCCGAATACTGGATACTGGTCGCACTTAAGCGACTGCAGCTATCAAGCTCGGTATGATGACCTCTGTGATAGTGTCCACTTCCCGATAATTCTAACTCTCTTAAGTCAAAGACAGTCTGAAATACCCAAGCGCTGGTTACTTAGGCGGACAAATTGGCCAGAATTTTCCAGACGCGCAGTGAGTCCGATGACATGCTGGAGTCTGCTGACGACCACATTTCTTCCATTGCCACTGGAATTCTAGTTGCTGCGGAGGAAACAATTCCTTCCTTGTCCGGTATTCCTCGCTGGAAACAGGTCCCACGGTGGACCGACGAAATTGCAGGAACCATACGTGATCGTCGACGGGCTTATAAGCATTATCGTCGGAATCCTACGATGGCCAATCATATCCTATTTTTTTATTCAAGAAAGTAAGAAAGCTACGTGGGAAAAGTATAAGTCTTCCTTGACGGCACATACTCTGCCATCACAAGTTTGGACAAAACTTCGCAGTATTGCCGGAGTACAGAATATATCCTCAGTCCCCAGAATCTCCATTAATAGAGATATAATTACAATTCTTGCAGTCATTGCAGACTTCATTGCATCACATTTCGCAGATACGTCCAGCTCTGGAAGATACGACTGCATTTCTGCCAATTAAGCACAAGGCAGAGGCACACAGTCTCTCTTTCGCCTCTAGTGCTTCGCATTCCTATAATGCGCCATTCACAGAGTGGGAGTTGCGGAATGCACTCAGGCTATGCAGAGACACGGCTCCTGGACCAAACAAAATCCATAATCAAATGCTTAAGCATTTGAGTGACAGATGTTTCAAGGATATCCTCGCCCTATTTAACAGAATATAGAGTGAGGGAGTGTTTCCATCTAAGTGGCGTGAGGGAATTGTGATACCAATTCCTAAGCCAGGTAAAGATCCAAAACTGGATAGTTATAGGCCAGTATGCCTTACTATGGCCTTTGTAAGCTATTTGAGAGGATGGTTAACCGGCGTCTGGTGTGGGCCATGGAAAAGGAAGGTCCCTTGTCTAACTACCAGTGTGGTTTTCGCTCTCATCAGTCTGCCACTGATCATCTGGTCAGACTGGAGAGCGACATTCAACAGGCCGTTCTCCGGAAGGAACACCTAATTGCCATGTTTTTTGACTTGGAGAAAGCTTACGATACTACCTGGTAATATGGGATTCTCTCCACACTACACCAGTGGTGATTTTGGGGAAATTTGCCAACGTTTATAGAGAACTTCATGTCCCAGCTCTTTCGACTTTGGGTAGGGAATGCATTTTCTCAATATTACGTTCAAGAAAATGTAGTTCCACAGGGATCTGTACTGAGTGTCATGCTATTCGCAATCGCCATCAACGGTATAGTTGCCGCTGCTGGGCCCGCAGTCGTTCCCTCGTATGTAGACGATTTAGCTCTACATTTCAGCTCCGGAAGGGTGGCATTTGCTGAGAGACAGCTACAGCAAGCTATTAACTATGTTGACAGATGTGCCCTGGCAACGTTGGCTTGTGCATCCTGAACCAGAGCTCTGCTTGTGAAACAGTATCTTACCAGTGGTAGACACCTGCAGGTTCCTGGGTCTCCAGCTTGATAAGAGACTTATGTGGCAGCCCCACATCTGTCAGCTGAAGGTTGCATGCATGAAGAGACTTAACATGCTTAAGTTTCTCAGCAGCACCTCATGGGGGCCCGATCGTGCGGTATTGCTAGGTTTCTACACGGCAGAAGTCCTCTCGTGAATGGACTATGGTAGTGTGGCATGTGGTTCAGTATCAAGATATTCATTGAACCTTTTAGAAAGTGTTCGCCATAGTGTAGTTAGGTTGGCAACGGGAGCTTTCCGTACTAGCCCCATTCCCAGTTTACTCGCTGAAACAGGAGTTCCATCTTTACGAATAAGGAGGCAGCAGTTACTCCTTACATACGCTGCCAAAATTTATAAAATGCCGCTATATCCAAGCTATCAATGCATTGTTAGTACCCATTACCACCAGAGGTACCAAGAACGGTTGATGGCCACACGGCCGGTCAGGTTTTGAATTGATAGCTTGTGTTGTGAATTAATTATAGGTATCGGTGGTTTTCTTGAACAGAATTTTAGCGAGGTACTTCCGTGGCTAGTTTTGCGACTGTATATACGCCTGCTCCATGGACCCAGCGTGAACACGGATTCCTCCGTTTATCGGAGGTATTTGCAGGATTTTATTCACCAGTATCCGGCTGCGTGACATATATTCATGGATAGTTGTTAGATCAGAGAAAATTAGGTTGCTCTTAAGTCACTGATAATGAAAGCATGAAGATCTCGCTTCCTAGTGTCTGTAGCATATATACTGCAGAGCTTTTTGCCATCTCAGAAGCTCTGCAGTTTGCACTGGGTGACAAACGAAGACACTTTATCATGTGTACCGACTCATTAAGTTCTCTGCAGTATATTGAAACCTGTTTCTCGTAACACCCACTGGTGCTGCAGATTAATGACCCTCTAGCCAGGTTAAGTGATGCTGGCACCAGAATCATTTTCGCGTTGCTTCCAAGCCATGTTGGGATTGCGGAAAATGAACTTGCGGATAAAGCTGCAAAAGAAGCGGTACTTTAACCTGCAAGTCCTATGAATGTACCTGCTAAAGATATTTGTTCTCAGCTACGTCAACCATCTTCACGTCCTGGGAATCGGAGTGGCTAGCTATCCGAATTCCCAACAAGCTAAGAGCAATTAAGAAGAGAACCACCATGCGATGGTCCTCTTTCCGGCCTTAATGGAGAGGGGCCATAGTATTGTGTAGGCTGAGGATAGGTCATGGACGATCTACGCCACACTATGTTCTTGTGGTGCCGACTTCACTGTTGCCCACATCCTCGCAGAGTGTGCCGATCTCTCTGGCCTAAGACGGAGCCTCGGCCTGCAGTAAACACTCAAATGCATTATTACCCGATGACTCGACTACTGCTGATCTCATCATCCTCTTTATGTGCAACAGTGGATTAATCAAGGGTATGTAAATTGCAAGTCTTCTGATACTCAGGAAACTCGTGTTCCCTTTTCATTCATTAGTGAACTTTTCGGCTTAATACAGTACTTTTTTTTATTTTATTTTGTATTTCGTTTTTAAATTCCTTCTTTGAATAAATAATTTTGTATTATTTTAAATTTATTTTCCATTTAATTTGTTCAGAGGATGATTACCTAGTTGTACTTCCTCTTAAAAAATAAATTACCACCACCACCACCCTCCTCATTTGCTCCCCTCTGCTCCTGGTCTCCCTTACCTTCCCTGATGCCTGCAGAACCCACTCCCTCCTCTCTTTTCTCCTTCACACTATCCTGTTCCACCTCCCTCCTCCTACCTTCTACTCTACATTTCCCTTTCCTGTTGCCCCCTTCCTTTCTGGACTCCATCTTCCCTCTGCTGACCTACCTGCAGTGACTTATACCTACCGAGCTCGATAGCTGCAGTCGCTTAAGTGCGGCCAGTGTCCAGTATTCGGGAGATAGTACGTTCGAACCCCACTGTCGGCAGCCCTGAAAATGGTTTTCCGTGGTTTTCCATTTTCACACCAGGCAAATGCTGGGGCTGTACCTTAATTAAGGCCACGGCCGCTTCCTTCCCACTCCTAGCCCTTCCCTGTCCCATTGTCGCCATAAGACCTATCTGTGTCGGTGCAACGTAAAGCAACTTGTAAAAAAAAAAAAAAAAAATCAGTTTAATTTACTGTCTTGGTGTTCATTCAAGGTTTGATGTTTTATTATGATGAAAAATATAATTACGTTTATTTTTTAAAAAATTCCGACCAAGCCCGGTAGTTTCAGTTGCTTAAGTGCGGTCAGTATCCAATGTTTAGGAGAGAGGGGGGGTTCGAACCCCACTGTCGGCAACCCTGAAGATGGTTTTCCGTGGTTTCCCATTTTCAAACCAGGCAAATGCTGGGGCTGTACCTTGAGGCCACACCTCCTTCCTTCCCACTCCAAGCCCTTTCCTGTCCTCGTCGTCATAAGACCTATCTGTGTCGATGTGACGGAAAGTAACTTGTAAAAAAGAGAGTGTGTGTGTGTGTGTGTGTGTGTTTTTGGAAGTTTTCATGTATTACTGAACCAAGATAAGGTATTCATATACTCATATTACTCTGTTCTAAATATTGATGAACTTTTATACTAAAAGGTAATTTGGGCTTTTTAAAATTCCTTTACATTCTTTTCTTGAATGTACACGTTTACCTCACTTCGTATAGGCCTACATTACTTCATTTTCAGTGATTTTTGATGCACTGTGATTACAGCAAGTTAGTTGGCCTAAGTATTGTCCATAAGATACCAGTATAAACATTTTTGACAAAACTGATACTCCTAATTTTCCCTGATTTTTCTCCTCAGTTTCCTGATTTTATTTTGTTATTTTTGAAGGTTGGCAAGTATAATAATGATGATGAATGTGATGATAATCTATCTTTCTCTAGTGCAAAAAATATGGGTTCAATCCCTGGCTAGGTCGGATATTTTTGCCACGTCTAGTTAATTATTCTGGCTCGAGGACTAGGTATTTCTGTTTCTCTTGATACACAACTTTTCATTTTCACACAACACATTTTACTGTCAACTAACACGGAAAGTTGAATACATCGTTCCACATAGGGTTGGCGTCACAAAGGGCATCTGGCCATAAAACTGGGGCAAGTCTGCATGTGCTAGCTACACAAATCACACCTGCAACCCCACTAGTGTGGGAAAAGCAGAAGTAGGCAGTACAGTTTCAGATAACTGTAAAAGCCAGTAAGTTACAGTTACAGTGTACCTCTCAGAAGTTAAATATTGAATACCAACCACAAATCTGTTCATGAAAACTTAGTATTCATCAGTACTCAGTGGGTGAGAAAATGAAATCCAAACCTGAACTCTGCAGGTAATTCTATACAGAGTATACCTGTTGACTGGCAACATTCAGTGGATGTTGTTGCATTGAACGATTTAATTGGGTCAAAAGCCATCCTACACTTCTGGAAGAAGCACTCTGTTTGAAAGTCATACTTTTTAGGGACTTTCCAGTGAATGCTGGTGACTCTTGTTGATGCTGTCATAATGTACAAGGTACCCGTTTTTTAGAAAAACAGGGAAAGCACAAGGAAATTAAAAAAGCAGAGAGTATATGGGGAAAACTCAGGGAAATGACTTGTCATGTGAAAGTTAAGCTTTCAATCTAAGACTGGACCCAAGCAGAATAATCGGGCAAGACTGATGGGTAGACACGACGTGAGTCATGTGTAGCGAGTAGGGCTGGTTTACACGGGTAGAGTAGCCACGTTACTCTACTCTACTCTACCACTGTCTGGTAGAGTTGACACTTGTATCGTTCATACGGGAGTAGAGTCATACAGTAGAGTAGAGTAGTAGCACCATGTCAAGACGCAAGCACATCGTAACGAAGAGTTTAAAGACATTTGCAAACATATTAATGCAAGAGGTTAGTGAAGCATTAGAAGAAGCAAATGAGGAAAGAAGGGAATGGGTAAGAGGCTGGCTTAGGAGAGAAACACTCGGAGCATCAACATTAATTCTGAGAGAACTTGCGACAGAGTATAAAGAAGAATACAGAAAGTGTACGAGATCGAAGCCTGATAACTTTCAGACACTGTTAGATGCTATAACACCGCAAATTCAAAGACACAACACAGTGATGAGAAATGCAATAACACCGAGATTTAAGCCTGAGGTGACTCTGAAGTTCTTGGCCAATGATAATAGCCATCAGTACACTGTAAATCACGCTGGCGTAGGCCTAATTTGTAGTAGCTTCTTTGCCATAAATACCCCAATTACTGATCTATTTATATAATTAGTTTGTTCGTTGCTTGTACGGCCCAGGTGTAGAGAATTAGTTTGTTCGTTGCTTGTACGGCCCAGGTGTAGAGATTAAGTTTCAAGACCTGACATTGTACTGTAAACAATAATTATTTTGGATATTCCAAACAAAATATGAAAATTATTCTATTTGTTGTGGACATTACTGTTATTGCTTAAAATTAATGGCATTCTCAAGTGATACGAGGTAGAAGATCCCTATGTATGTTATGAACCCATGACCTTTGTGGACCAAAGGGTTCAGTTATTAATATGATTAAAGTACACAGTCCTGCATCATTGTCTAACTTAAACACGTCGAGACACATGATGAACACGCTGTGTAACACTGAAACTTGAGAAACCTTCATCTAAAGGGACAATCCAGCTGACACTTGTTTATATTTGTTGTTGCATCTTCAAAACTATTATAGGTTTAGGTATTTTTTAAATCCTTCTTCCATCAAAAAGAGGGAGGTCTGTTCTCCATTATAGGACAATACACCTGCATTTGTTTGACCTCCAAAGGTGTACCTCCCCTTAATATCACTGAGCTATAATGTTACGTTGTGGCTTTTAATATTCTTCTTTCTTTATTAATCTGCTCACCCTCCAGGGTTGATTTTTCCCTCGGACTCAGTGAGGGACCCACCTCTACCGCCTCAAGGGTAGTGTCCTGGAGCATGAGACATTGGATCGGGGGATACAACTGGTGAGGATGACCAGTACCTCGCCCAGGCGGTGTCACCTGCTATGCTGAACAGGGGCCCTAGTGGGGGATGGGAAGATTGGAAGGGATAGACAAGGAAGAGGGAAGGAAGAGGCCGTGGCCTTAAGTTAGGTACCATCTCGGCTTTTGCCTGGGGGAGAAGCTGGAAACCACGGAAAACCACTTCCAGGATGGCTGAGGTAGGAATCAATCCCACCTCTACTGAGTTGACCTCCCGAGGCTGAGTGGACCCCGTTCAGTCCTCGTACTACTTTTCAAATTTCGTGGCAGAGTCGGGAATCAAACCCGGGCTTCCGGTAGTGGCAGCTAATCACACTAACCACACCACAGAGGCGGGCGGCTTTCAGTATTACCTTGCAAATTATACTTTACTAAACCACTTAAGAGAGGGAGTGTAGATGTCGGCGGCACCACCTCCAAACTTCTTGGATTTACCAATTTTCGTCAGTTTATGGTTGTAGGTACATCGTATTTTAAAAAAAATTCTGTTTAAGTTCCATAAAACCAAAACCCTCTTTACCTATTTTCGTAATCAAGTCCTCTTCCACCACCCGTCTCATATTTTAGTTTCTGTAAATAATGCTGTTTATGTTCCATAAACATTCTTTTTTCACTGTCGGTTCTGCAAATTTACATGTTTCTTCTTCCGTACACTTGATTTTGCCACCAAATAAACGCACAAAAATGCTCAGCGGAATACCGTCAGTACACACATGGAAATAGGCGAATAACGCGCCAACTGAAAAATCGAGCGATCTCGGCCCTCTCCGCCAGCTCTCGGAGCTCGGTTCTGGTGGAGGGGGTAGGATAGTGGTAGAGTTACTTTACCACAGCGGAAACCCACTCTACACTACTGCGTACTAGCTACTCTACTCTACTTGCTACTATCCCAGTTGTTTACACGATGCTAGTAGCTCTACTATCCACTCTACTCACCTCGCTACTCTACCCGTACAAACCAGCCCGTAGTACTTTGAGAGAGAGATGGAGACAGAAAGAGTGAATGCGCATGGCAGTGAAGGAGAGTGAATGAAAATGATAGACATACTTGCGCTAAATTGCTCAAGGTGTACAACATATCTAGTACTTATTGCATTAGATTGAATGTGATGTAGCTTATGATTCACTCTGAAGAATAACATAATTCCAGGTCTTTACCTTGATAGTAAAATTAAATGTTCATAGATAATAACTTCCCCCATTCATTTGTAAATGCCTTTATATATATTTACACACATTGTGTTTTTCCCTGTAAGGAACACACAGAACCATTACTTAGCAATGGTTTTCTTATTATCCTTATTTTCCTGAAACTTCATTATCCTTTCACTCTGAGTGTCTCTTCTTTCTTGTGTCCATGTGTTTTTGATTTTTAAATTCCTTCCTGTTGTGTTCTTGGGTATGAAGTTATATGTATTGATTTTCTGCCTGTATGAAGTCTGTGTAGTTGCCATTGGGTCAAAATCTATTTCTGTGAGGTCACTTTGGGTGTCTTCCGGCCAGCGTATTTTGGATTGTTTTGTTCCGTTGATGATGTGGAATATTTTCTTGGTCAAGGAAGTAGTCCATTCTTGCTGTATGACCGTTCAATTTCATACTATTTTCCGTGCAAGTGAGGCGAATCGTTCAGTCAGCGAATACAGTTGTTCTGAGCTTTTGCACATCCAGATACCATCTTGAATCTTGGGTCCAAATATTTTCATGTCATTGACGTTGGTATTTAATGATGTCTCCACTGCGTAGAGTGCTTCTGTAAGAACGACTGTATGGTAGTGACGAAGTTTAAACTTAAATTATAATAATATTATAAATGAAAAAGACAATAACTTTTATCTTCTTAATGTTCCTATTAAAATGCATTGTTTTAAAAGCTACCCATATAACATAGAGGTGCTAACTATATTATATATTTTGCCTCACTATTAAGGAGGAAATTCGCTGATGCTTATTCCTATGCACACTGGTTGACCAGTATATGTATTCGAACGGTGCTTCCATTTACTATAGGAACTGGAATCTTATTCCTGTTTTTCTGAACACTAACCCATACGTTTCTGGTACGAGCGTGATTAGAAACCGGCACGATCACTCTTGTCAATTTCAAGAATAAGGTTCCTGATGAGCACAGGCATTGGTTTGAAGAGTGATTGACTGATGGGCCTGTTGTGAGCAATCATTGTATTTCATTTTCCTTGGTTGTAGTGTTTCTTGTAGTGGCCATTTACGATGGGATTACTGATAGCAATAACCCACTTCTCAGATTGGCACTTTATGATAAGGTGTAGCTCGTTTAACTTACAGTACATTTATGGCAGTGGAAGTGTCCATGCAAAATATGTTTCAATATGATTAATCTGGAGTATGATAAACATACTAGAGTGTCACTCTTATGTACCATGTTCCACTAAATTTAATGCAGGGAAAATGGGAACACCAGGGAAAATACAGGGAAACAGATTTAGGTTACGGGCAGGCACCCTGATGTAGTCAGGATAACCGATGGTGCTGAAATAAGAAATGGATTTTTCTCATTAGGCCTACATCACGCTTTTTCTTGTCTTGTAAAACTCACCGCACAATGTAGAATATGGTTTCTTCGAGGGTGTCTTATACTAATGAGAGCAAAACTTATGTTTTGATAGTCATTGATCTCCATTGACATCACAAAGCTTCCATGAAAGTGATTTCCTAGCAATAAATTAGAAACACACTAAATGTGATGCTCTCAAGAAAATTGTAGGAAGTCTGAAGATGTCATTCTTTTGTTTACATTACATTGTTTACATTTTGATAGTGCATAATATAACTGTCATTTTCTTATAAACTATAAGTCTCTAGCTTCTAAAGAACGGTTACAGTTAACCCCTCAGCGCTGAAATCTATACGTGGTATAGACCCTCTTTTCTTCCATAGCCGCCGACATCTATACGTCGTATAGACCCATATATGGTTTCGCATTTACGGCTGTAGCGCGAAGAGTTTTTGAGTTATGAAAATACAAATTGTTTTGTTTCCAAGAAGACGTTTTCGGGTTTACCAGTATTGTAGATAAGAATTGAAAATCATTAAAATGAAATTGTTTTTGTAAGGATAAGTATTTGTCAAGTAAGTCTGAGCACTAATATCTGTTTTTAAAAAGGTCTGTTTGCTTCATTCTTTCTCACAAAATAAAATAAAGAAATGATGCTGATAAGTTTGTCTTTTCCCTTGATGTTCTTTGCTCTATTTTACATTAAGGAGTGCGGTTTATTTATTATATTTGCCTTTATTTCTCAGCTGTAATATTTTTGTAACTCTCCATGAGCGCACTGTGTAGGCATGAGTTATTGCTGCTTTCCGTCATACGATACGAGAACCAGTTGTTCATGGTATATATCTCGTTTGAAAGACGATGTCTTGACCTTTTATCTGAAATATGTATCAAGTTGGATTTTCCGTCATAAATGTTATTCGCCTCATTCAGTTTCATCCTTCTGCTTTCGGTCTCGCTGCAGCTTCATCAGTTCGTGTGATGCGCCGCCCTCAATGGCTAGCTCCAGCCGTGGTTTGACTGACAGTAACGTGCTTGAAATATTGTACAATTCAGATGAAAGTTTAGTTGGAAGTAGTAGTGACAGTATTAGCAGCAGTGATACTCAAATAGATGATGTGGCTGTAGCCGATGCAGTGGTAAATGATGAGAGTGACGATGAGGAGGAACCAGTACTTGGAAATTTCGTGTGGGAGGCTATGGATAATTATACAGGTCAAAGGGAAGTTTTCAACGGTGAATTCCGATTCCTGAATTCTCTAATAATATTCAGACAAGTCACAGGGACAAACATTGAGAAGTTATCTTATCGGGTTCGGCTGATGGAAGGTTTGTTTACAAAATACGCCCGCTCGGGCGAGGAACGAAATACTCAAGGCCGGCACACATCAAATAATACAATTTGAAGGTTGCAGGACAGATGTTTTATCAGGAAATTAGCACCCAAGAGTGAGAAATGCAAACCTCAGAGACGTTGTATTGTGTGTTCAAAACACGGCGAAAAGAAGACGACGGTGTACTGCTGCCAGGAGTGTGACTTGGGTGTCTGTCTCGAAGAGTGCTTCGAACTCTATCACATGAAACTAAATTGCTAAGTGAATGCGAAACAATTATGTAATTATCTGCATTTACATAGTTCTATCATAAGGAATTCCACATTTCGTGAATATCGGGCTATTCGTATACTTGTAGTAACGCTTGAAGTGAATCAGTGTATTTCAGTCGCGCGTAGTTGAAATCTCATCTGGCCGCGGGACAGGAAGATCTTGAAATGGCTGCGACGCTGAGGGGTTAACTAACTTGAGGATGCCCAGTACAGGCTTCTCAATTGTTGGCAATTTATTTGGTATACTTCTTGGTAGGCAGCTTCCTGAGAAGTTTTTTTGAATGTGTTATTTCCTTTCTTTAATAGATCTGAGGTTTTCAGTCCATGCTTGCAGTTAATGTCTTCAGCTGTTGTTTTAAAGTGACATTTGTGTTTCCCATAGATCGTAAGCTTTGTATGTAAGGTGATCTCCAGTGTATCATGATCTATTGTCTAATGGTTTCATGGCTGTTGCATTTTAAATCAAACTACTTTGATAGGGATCCCCCTGAAGTTTGTTTTTGTTGATACAAAGTTTGTGTTTTAGCTATCCTGACCTGGAGCTCCAGCACATACTGAAGGCTCACCCAGGCACTTGCATCTGTATAGAACTAGACCCAACAGGTCGCTACTTTGCAACAGGATCTGCTGATGCATTGGTTTCTCTCTGGGATGTTGAGGAGCTAGCATGTTTACGGACATTTTCAAGGTATTTGTATCAGAATTGACATCTAAATGAAATCTGAAAACAGTTTACAGTGAGTTAGCTTGAAAACATCCAATACAGGCCTCTCAATTGTTGGTAATTTAATTAGTATTCTTGATGGTTATTGTTCGTGATTTGGGTTACTGTAGTCATCCTAGTTCGTGAGCTATGGGCAACGGCTGAGTGGCCTAGTAAGTCGTCCTGAGAGTTAGGATACCGTTTGCTACGGAAAAGGAGTGGGCATTTCGGGACATATTCTGAGTGATGGACCTCCTTGTGCTCAGGCAGCTAGGACTATGCAATCCACCGGTGGTCAGTAACCCATAAGAGGAGAGATTCTCACTGGGACTATGTGTGAGAAAGTTAGCATCCTGCTTCACTCAGTTTTTACCAAGCACTCTCAGAATGTTTTAAACAAGCCTTGTATCAATGGGAGCACTGGAGTCCCACTTCCATTTGACAGGCAAGGAGCTCCTTGGAAACAACTTTGTGAACGAAATGCAATTTGATGGGGAGCTATCAGTATTAATAGGGATTATGGAAGAAAGAAGTAGAACTGACTGAGTCATCAAAGAGGATGTGTCTGGATGTATGAAGATGTATTCTCTAAGAGGACATAACAAGAAAGAGAGGAAAGATTATAAAGTGTTCTTAACAGGTGTTAAAGAAGGAAGGGCAGAGTGTGAGGTAGGACTGTTCATCAGGAATACTATTGCACCCAACATAGTTTCTGTTAGTCTTTTAAATGAGCTAATGACATGGATAGATAGATAGATAGATTCATATCTGCCAAGTATTCCAGTTTTTCTGTAAAATGTACGGATTTTGAGTGTGTTTTGTGGTTGTACGAATGAACATTATTGTACGGATTTTGAATATCCACACTTGGTTTTGCTTTCTGCGGTCAAATCAGATTTGTTTGACTTTCAATAGTAGCTGGTAATTCGAGATGCAATGTTTGAAATTCAACCGGTAAATGTATCGATAATCACATTATCGATTATCACTGTGCTTTTATCACCTGTTTAACCTCAACTGCTACTTCATTCAGTGAGATGTTCCCAAACAAGTAGCAGGCTGTGATTTTGAAGAAAAGAAATCCGTGAAAAGTACCAGGCTGGGAATTTATATAAAACAACTTTAGTAACTGCGTCTTGCTTCATAGGAACTGAAAGGCTTTGTTTGTGCGTGTGTGTAACATTGACGGTAGTTCTGAAACTCGTGGAATTGTGTGACAAATTTATTTTTAGTGGTGTTCATAATGAGTTACTAGGAAACGATATTATCAGTCTTTTCATGAGGCATATTCTGCTTAATTTCCTTGTTTTATACGATCACGGAAAGTGTTCCCAGTGTTAAATGAAAACAGATGAGCACTCGTCAAGATGTAACTTCGTGTATTTAATTTCAGGGTTGATCATAACATATACAGGAAAACCTCAATGAATCGTTTTTCAGGGGGCAGGGGGAAAATGACGACCGATGTGGGAAAACTATAAATCTGGGCAACATAAAAAATAAGGGGAAAGCAAAATAATAAAATACGGATACTGTATTGGGACATTTTTTGGTATGTAAATATATTATTATTATTATTATTATTATTATTATTATTATTATTATTATTATAAGAACAACAATAATGGCGCATGGCCTCCGGAGCTGGGTGCAGGTCTTTCGAGTTGTCGCATGATAGGCGATCTATGCGCATATGAAAATGCGGCCCTATCTAAGATGAATTCTAATATTTAATTCGGCAAACAGACAGCCCCCAAACCGTTGGAATTAACCAAGGAAAGTTTAAATCCTCGCCCAATCGAGACCCCTTGAACCAAAGGTCAATACGTGTTAACCATATAGCTCATACTATACATAACGGTATCAAAATATTACAACCATGATATAGGCCTAGGAGGTGAAAATAAAAAGCATGACTTTTACGCTGTTTTCTTTACACATTTCGTAATAATTGAAAACCTTTAAGTTCAGTTCTTTTATAGCAAATTAAAAATATACGTGGATATTAAGGCGATAACCCGTATTTAGGAAAAGATTCCGGAGACCCTTTGCGAACGATAGGTTAGATACCCAACATGGCGCGGCTGCCGCAGCTCAGCTCAGACAATGTCACAGAGGTTAGAAATTCAATGCGGGGCGTCTGGAATGATGTCACAGCGGCTTGTGGGAAGCTGCCAACTTACGAACTAGTTACAAGACTAGGCTATGAGAAAAGGTTATTGGTCTGGCTTGGTTAGGTCCGGCTTATAACAAGATTATTGGGCAGAGGACAACAAAGGAGTCAACAGGCCTCTAGCACCCACATACTCCACAAGGTACGACGCGATTTATCACCCTGTGAGTAATTAAAACGAATCTGGCGCACTGCGTGATTTTCTCTTTTTTCAACGAAGTTGCAGCGCTAGCCAGCCTATACAAACACAGAAAATGGTGGCAAATTTTGGGTTTTGCGCTGTTTACGTTTTAATTCTTGTAAATAAGAATACTTCTAGGGGTCGGTTAGTGGGTCGAGGAGAAGCGTTTGCACCAGGAGTCTCGTAGTGAGGTTACGCGTGAATAACCTGCGCACAGCACTCCAGCCTACAAGATCCTTGTTCAAGACTATCAACTCCAAATCAATTGTACATTCTAGCGTACCAGGTTGCCACTATTATATGCTAAGAGTATTGAGCAGTCCCTCTAAATTAAAAAAAAGTTGTGTATATTTTTCTAACATGCAATCGATGAATGCGGGAAAATTGTGCCTGAGGACAAATAATTTTTATATGATCGATGCGATAAAACGATAGATGTGGGGAAATTTAACATTGGTTTATATGGAACATTTTTTGGACCGAATAAATTCAACGATGAATACGGGAAAACGACAGTTCCGAGAACGATGCATCGAGGTTCTACTGTATTTGACTTGTATTAGTATTGTTTATAATCCCCCCCTTGCCGTCCTTTTTCATTATGTCTCCAGACTGTTAAGCATGCACGTGTTGTTAAAAAATTTCTGTTTCAGGATCTACCGGGTTTCTCTTTTCGAAAGTTGGCAGGTATGTAGATTGATTTCAATGCAAGAGTTAGAAATAGAACTGAAGGATATGAGAAGGTTTCAGCCAGGGCTTTTTTCCTGGCAGAACGCACCGGAGCGGCATTCCGGAACCTCTTCATGGATACAAATCTCTAAAAAACATTTAGACTTCAAATATGAAATTTTTTTCAGGTTAAGGAATTTTAAAAATATTAATTTTATTGTTCCCGCGCTAAATGACCTTAATTGAAAAGGAAATATCGCAATTGCCTTGTTATGTCGAGAATCGAAATCGAAAACATTCTTCCGGTTTGCGGGCAGCATTGATATATGGTATTCGTTCTTATTCTTTCTGTGCTCACTTTGTAGCTGTTTTGTATATTGTCCCAGTTCTAGTTACGTTTTATCTGGATTGCCCTCTATATAGAGTACTGTTGTTCATTGATGTAGATAATTGCCTGTGTTTGTTGCATTCTCAGCCGTAGTTTGTACTACTTCTTACGCGGCAATAGACATAACCTAAATCTGTCGACCACGAGGCGATAATGGAAAGAATTTCAGAATATTTTTGTGTTCCTACCACCAAACGAAAAAATTGCCCAAGCAGTTCGTCAGTCCATCAAGCTGGAGTATCATCAAACTCAGGTGTGGAATTTGGAGCAACAGATGTGTCGACGAGTTCCATAAGGGTCTGTAAAGTTCAAATTGAGTTTCAAAGTCTGTGGCCTAGTTGTTCGAGTGTAGAACAAAAGAACGATTTTGTAAAGAAAATATGATTGGTTGTATTGTCATGACGGCAAGTTAGGTTGCTCAGTGTGCAAAAATGTTGGAAGTTTAGGTGTACAGAAGAATGTGGGTTTGCGACTATCAAAAGAGTGGATAAACTGTGAAATTGTGTCTTTTGGAGAAAATCGTAAACAGAAGCTAACATCTCTTCAGGAAAAAGATTTTTGGCCACAAAGAAAGTGCTGGACATAAAAGTGCTAATAAAATAACTGCAGAAGGGAAGAAAGAAAAACTTGAGTCAGTATGTCTAAAGTCATTAGAGAGTGAAAAGGAAATTACCTGTAAAGTATTTCATACTGCTTATAAGGTGGCAAAAAAGAACCAGTCTTTCTACAATTTTGAAACTAAATTGATTTACAAGACTCAAACTAGATTGATATGGGGAGAATTTTGCATTCAAGTAATTCCTGTGGAGTAAGGTGGGGCAAGATTACGCACCTAACGTTCAAGTCCATCCTGAGCCATAAGTAAACGTCATAATTAAATATAATTTCCGTGTTCGATTCTGCTATCCATCCCCTTTCATTCTGCACGACTCATAATATACAGTTATATTTTAAAGTGAGTGTTTGTACCAATCTAAAAATATGCTGCAAAAACGCACTCTTGCCCGACAGTGGGGTAGGAGTGCGTTTGCTATGGGGTAAGGTTCCGCATTAAACTGCCGGATTAGGAAAATGAACAAGACTTATTCTTCTTACTCTTTTAATAAAAATCCAGTTATCATAGTACAAATCAGTCAATTAAAATGAAATCTTAGCAGATTATAATATTAAATGGTACTGAAATTTTAAAAGATAACCAATGGGAACCAAGTCCAAGTTCATCATTTCATTCAACAATGATCACAAATAAACGTGCTTTTCCCCTCGTAATTTGAGCATAGCTCATGCCACCATTCCCTGCATTCACTGCAGTGGATCCAGTCTTCGGTTGGTGGTTCGATGTACAGTTCCTCGCATCCGGGGCACAATATTTCCTCGCAACTTGTCTTGATCCCTGTTTCATTTTCTTTACTCTTCTTAGGAATATTTTTTTCACTTTGGCTGTCAAAGAGCTTCCTTTTGGATTTTTTACTGGCCTTCAGTAATCTGTCCTCTTTCTCATTTTCTAGTTTTTCCTTGAATGATGTTCCAGAAACAATTTCAGACCTTTTTCCTTTTTTGTTCCTCTTCTGATATCTTTTCCATTTAGGGTAAGGCACAATATCTCTCGGAGAGACAGTGGTGTTAGAATTTGTAGAAGTGGCTGTACGTCGTGATCGTCTGAGGCGACAGATGTAGAAACAGCTGCTAATGTCGATGGCTGTACGTCATGAGCGACTGAAGCGCCAAATGTATTTGTACTTGGTGGTGGTTGTCTATGGCCTTGGTCTGTTACAGAAAATGGTAAGAAAACTGGTTCACTGTAAATGTCTCTGTTCAGTGGACAAATACCACAGACTTTAAATGCCATAATGGCTTTGTTGATTGTAACACATTTCTGATATGAAATTCCGAATATTTCTGCTATTTGAAATTGTGTTTAACTTGCCCAGGATTGTTAAGAAGCCAGGTATCACATTCCTGAGAGTATAAATCTTTCAGAGCCTTGAAAAACACCAGTTAAGTGGCTGAAGTTTGTGACTACTGTGGGGAGGAATAGAAAGAATATGGATGTTGTTTCCTCTGCAGTATAAGACAGCATTTAACCTCAAAGTGCCCTACACGTGTCCCGTAGGTGGTTTTAAGAAAGCAACATTGGCAGCCAGATGATTCTTGGGATCTCCTGGCTTAAAACATATCACAATGACAAGGTGTGAGGAATGATTATCTAAGATTAAAAGCACTGGATTTTCCTTTGAACCTGCGACATGTTTGTGGAAATGTTTTAGCCAGTCTTAAAAACAAATCACTATTGATATAACCCGAATCAGAACACATCATCACAGTCCCTGGTGGGGTACCATTCAGAAGTTCTTCTTTCAGTCTTCTTCGTGGGAATATTATTGCCAGAGGAACATAGTTCCCTCCAGCACCCATTTAACAAATAACAGTAAAAAGCTGACCTTTTTCTGCAGAAACAAGTTTTCCTACAGCTTTTTTCCCAACTTCGGAAATCACTTTAGGGACCTTATTTGGTACAGTAGTGACACCTGATTCATGCATGTTGAAGATTCGGTGAGGTGGAAATCTGTGTCTTACCATGAGAGAAGACAGATTATCAAAGTATATGCCTGTTTGCACTTTATTAAAACCCATAACCCGAGCCAAACTGGTTTTTTGAGGTGTGCGAAGAGTAAGACAGTGCCTCTTCATAAAGTCATATGACCAGTCCTTGCCTGCCATTTTTGAAGCCTTACCACAAGTATTTTCTATTTTATTCATCACTGCATAATCATACGTCAGTCATCGCAAATCCTTCATAGTAAGCCCATAGAAGTATTTATCTAATTGTCGGCAGTGCTCGGCTAATTCAGATTCAGATAACCAAAAATAGATGCCTGCGTGGCCATCAGATGATATAGATGTTGATTCGCATAGGGAATCTGAAATATTTGTTCCAAATGAGTAAATTTATAATACCAATATAAATGGTCCGTTATTGGACATTAATGTCTCTTATAGTACATTGGCACTGCCAGTGGCTACAAATAGCCTACGCAGTGGCCTCCACGGTATGCACTAGCCATGTGCCTTGGTAGGTGTGCGAGGTACCAACTGATGAGCCCAGCCTAGCACACTGGGGGAAAAACGCTGGCAACCAGGAATGAGTTAGCTGGAAAATTTATAATTCTTCTAGTATACTGAGCAAGGGGCTTTTTGGATTAGTATTAAGGATTTGCATGTCATTATTGATGTTTGTAAATTTGTGCTTTTGATCATTAATGTGCTGTCCCATAGCTGAAAAATGTCTATGTTTGATAGCATTTACGGGTTCATTATATCGTATTATATATAAGAATGTAACTAGGCTATTGACATTTCATAAAAACCAGATATACAATGACATACCTCAAACAACGGTATTTTTTGAAGACCCTACAATAGTCTCACTATTATCAATGTGCACAAATGCAAGAATAATTTTATTCTATAATTTGTAATATAAATTGTAATATGACAACATGTAACAAACGACATGTATTTTTAAACTAAAAATGTACACACTTTACCATTTCAGTAAGCAATTGGCCAGTGTTTTCATCAAATAGATAAATTATATTGAATGTAATAATTTTGACACTGTATGTAAAGAAGTATAGGACCTATATACGCAATAATTTAGACATAGTGAGCCTATAAATCTCACACACATGTTTTCAAACTAAGATGTACACACCAACATTCTAAACACACACACAAAAAAAAAAAAAAAAAAAAAAAAAAAAATGACTCAATTGAATTAACTAAAAGATTAATATTTTACATGTGATGTTTTTGTATATATCTTTTTTTATATGTATGTCAACTGAAGATGATCCCTTAGGGGTCGAAACCGGTCTTGACCTAATTTACCAATTTTGAAGTAAATAAATCTGTGTATTGATAAGGTGGTGACTTTTAAATTATCTTTATACTATGAGGGCATTTTACATTGTGTATTCACGGGTACAGTGAAAACTATTATCTACCATTTCTAAAGATGAGGGGAAAGTATTAAAAGGTATGAAAAACACGAGAGACAAATATGAAAACCTTTTCCGTCTGGGGCTTATAAAATAACAGGTGCACTGAAAGGTGTGGAAAACACCAAACAACAAATATGAAAACATGTGCACAGGGGCCAATTAAAATATGAAAGTATTATTGCAGGTCACACTCTTTCTAAAACAAATGTTAATGGAAGCCTTTTATTTCAGGGCAGTGGGTTATTAAACATTATTTTCTAGGTACACTCGACCCTGCGCGACCGGGAGGAATGACTTCTGGCCGCAGTTTTGAATCCGACGAAACTTCAACCAACTCAAGTGATCGAGTCGAAAGTTGAAGGTGCGAGTTCAACATTTGCGTCCTCTCCACTTTCTGACAGATTTTAATTTTTTCATTAGTAAGGAGTTTCACAACCTTTTCTGTATCCGTAACTAGGCTATCACAAGGCAAATATGCACCATGCTAGTCAATTTCATATGATTATGTTCCTAATCCAGATATAGGCTACTGTATCACGTGACAAATATTCACTACACCTCACTCTACCACTTAGGGTTGCCAGATTTCCGGATGGCAAATAAGGAACACTCTCGATTCCAGATAGCAAATAAGGAACACTTCCATATCTTTGCCATATAGTGCTAAATTCAGGCAGCATAGCCATGAATAAGAGAAGAGACCAGGGTCATATTAACAAATGAATACCGGTACCGGTAATAATATAACAGCATCAGCGTGAAATATGTAGGTACTTAATTTATTACAAACTAATAATGCGTTATTCTTTACATTGAAATGAACATTTCACAAGTACTTTTCATTTGAACAGTTTGTAACAGTTTTTTATTCGTCAAAACTTTCTTGAGAAATTCCGTACAATTCTCATCATAGTTAAAGTACACAAGAAGTTCATTTCTATTAAATCTACTGAGCATCTATTTCTGTCATCTCCCCATTTTATTGCCATTACTGAAAATACTCTTTTAGTATATGCCCACTAGTACTGTTAGCACACTGCCAGAGACGCTGTTCTCAACTGTGAAGACTGATCATTGGTCAGAATACAGAATATTTTGATCATATCTGCGCACTTTTTCAATACTACAGTATACTATTGTTTAAACCGTATTGTTCCGGACAAAACCGTACATCTGGCAACACTACTACCACTCAACATAAAATTAATTTCTAACTTCTGAATGGAATGTGAAATACAAGTATAAATAGGCTCATTGTGTTATTCAGCAATTCCGGAGCTAACCGGCAAGCTAAACTGAACATTCCTCAGGTTAACAGCTTGCTCCCCAATGGTCCAACTTATCCTGTGAGGTTCAGGAATTCAAGGCCTTTTCCTGTAATCACTCAACTGTGTTTGCAGCTCTTACACAAGTTGGAAATCACATTTCTTTCACAATGGATGACAAGCAACATTTTCAGAGCTAGGAAAAAATGTGATCATACTAAGTGGTAATAGCGAAAAATTGTGACACGATAAGTGAGGTCTTTTTTATATAGATTTAATACGGTGAGAATTGGGACTTTGAATTTATGACGTACTAAGTGGGAAAACCTGTTAATCAGGAACACACTAATGAGGTTTCACTGTATTGTAATAGTTGCCTGTAATATACAATGTCTGTTGATAAAATTTGTCTTTTCCATTCCATCTCCAGAGAGAGCAGTTATGTAACCTGTTAAAAAGATTAAGAAAGAACAGTGAACAGAATCTGTAATGGTACTGAAGCAGTAAGTAGACAGACAGACAGGGGAACACATCTTCAACTAGTATGTTTTCGGTCTTGGAGGAATTGTTCATCCTATATTACTTAGTAAAAAAGTGACAAGGTAGTAATTATGTTTTGAGAAAGGTCCTGCTCCAAATTGTGAAATTTTACTTTCTGCAAGAAAACAATGTCACTGTTCTTGCAAAGTGAGGCATAATCTACATGAGATGACACACCTACCTCATTGAACAATTTTTACTGAATCACTGGTGGAAGCCTCACAGTTTTTGGACATAGTATTGTCCCAAAGTGTGATATGATGTATGCTTAGTTTGCAGCCAAGTTGGCAAGGGAAAATGAACTATTGAGAGTTTTGCTGGATGACTAATTGAAAGAATCAAACTTGTGCACAGCCTTGCTGATGCAACACAAGCCCTTGTCCAACATCTTTAGGAAGTATCCCAAGAGATGTTACTGTTTGCTTTCATATTTTAAGAGCAACTCACAACAGGAAGTTACGCTGTTCCTAACATAGAATGGAGATACCTTACTTAAGCACTCCATTGGGTTGCAATTGCTACTTAGAACAAGCAAATGGAAGAGGCAAAATACATTCCTATCCAAGTTTGTGATAACTAAGAGCATGTGTATTCAATGCTTTCAATTTTACCTGGTATAGGGCTGAGAAAATCCGGGAAGAAATTGGAGGGGAAAAAATGGATGATAGAATAGAGAAGAGCCGATTAAGATGGTTTGGGCACATAAAGCGAATGAGTGATGAAAGAATGCCAAAAAAAAGGTGATGGAAATGCAAGTGTAAGGAAGGAGAGGCCATGGACGACCACGATTGAGATGGAAGGACACAATCCAACGCAGTAGTAGAGAAAGAAACCTGGACTGGGGCACAGTATTGGAGGAGGAGTAGTGGAAAGACCGAAGAAAGTGGAGAGGAACCATATTTGCCCCTGCCTGGCTACAGGTGGATAATGGGAAATGATGATGAGGAGGAGGAGGGCTGAGGAAGCTGTTAGTCTTCAATTATAACCCTGAGCTTGGTTCATTCATATTTATGGCCCCTGGTGAGTTTCTCAGCATCATAAAGTGCTCAGAGATTGGATGTCCTATATGTCTACAGGTTCTGTCAGAAGGGATTAGAAATCAGCACTTATCTGTAGGGCTCCCTACCTGCTACTCGCATCTACAAGATTACAAGTTCTCCCAACTCATAGTGTGAATGTATTAAAGGAATTGATTTTTCTTATGTGACTATTAGTTTATGGTCATAACTTCTAGCCTGTAGTGTCAATATCTAGATGTTTTTAGCTTGGGAATATTTTTTCCAACCATTTTAATGTGATTTTTTTTGTTAAGTTGCTTTATGTTGCACCAACACAAGATAGATCTTATAGGGACTATGGTTTTGCATTTGAATACATGACAACTTCCTCTCATATAAGATGGAACTTATTAGCACCAGTAGCAAACTATTTTCTGTTTTTAGGTTGGATTGGCCTGTACGTACTATCAGCTTCAGTTATGATGGACGTTTGCTTGCATCAGCATCAGAAGATCTCGTCATCGATGTGGGAGAAGTTGAAACTGGAGAGAAAGTTGTAGATATCCCTGTTGAGGCTGCCACATTCACAGTTGCATGGCATCCCAGTCAGTATTTGTTGGCTTTTGCATGTGATGATAAAGACACATATGATCGCAAAAGGGATGCAGGTACCCTCAAAGTATATGGATTTCCTTCTGATTAAAATTGATAGGATCTTTCATGGCCTGTACGGTTCTCTTGTGCCTTCTATGAAGGTGAACTTGTGTTGTCTATAAAATATGTTTCATCCCAAATCCATAAATGGAACGTTAGCTTTTAAGCAGACTTTAAATGGGATTTTCGCTATATCTTACAATGGACAATAAACCATTGGTATATTTTAATTATTGTATTTATTTAATTAGTTACACCTGTACCTCTTGTGTTTTTCTGCAAACTGAGATGTTTAGTCATTGCTTTCAGTTTTTACTTGGGGATACGACTGAGCACTAACCTCTGTAGCCCTATACAGCATTCTTGGCTAATGCCAAGAATCAAACATGTCTCGCTGTTAAGAAAAGAGTTACTTTATATTAAAGATTCTGAGATCAATGCAAACTGTGAAATTCATGCTCTTTTCTTGAAGTCTCTCATTTCCTTCAATTTGTAATAGATGGGAAAAACCTGAACCTTCTGTCCATGATTTGGTTGTAATATTTTTAATGCACGTTTATGACTATCAAGAGGGAGTATTTTACAGAATTACAAGAAAAGAAAATACACTATTTTTGTGTGAAATAAAACAGTTGATTTTGGTGTTAAACCAGACATTATTTTGGTAAGTATTTTGTGAAATACAAATTGTCATACTATGTTTCTTGTGAAATCTTCCTTAGAATATGGGGTAAATCTAACTAATATTGTGATAAGTGTTTTAAAGAGAACTCTTATAGTGTATCCTAGTTATTAAATATTAGAACAACTAAATAAACAAAATGTTATACTGTATTTACTCGTGTATTAGATCCCCCCCCCCCCCCCCCTGGCTTTTCGAGACGAAAATGGAAAAAAAGATCTTGCATTCAAGACCCCCCCAACGTAGTTCATCAGAGAAGAACAACGATTCCGCTTCTAAGCAGATACAAGTCTTTTTACAGCTCTGATGACATTGCACAAATTTGTGAATAGTTTTGTCTGTACAACCCACACAATGAAAACGCGTGTTGAAGACATTCGGTACATCTGTGTTTTGTAGTTCAGAAATGTCCACCTCTGTAGCGTAGGCCTACTGCAGCTCTGATGACGTTGCACAAATAGATGAATAGTTTTGTGTCTGACCCACGCATTGCAAGCATGCATCAGTCATGCCATATGCCTATATTTTGCAGTTAATGTCTGCCAGGGTAATGGTTAGCACAATTAGCTGCCGTTCTAGAGAGTCTGAGTTTGATTCCCGGTACTGTACTGCCATAGATTACAAATGGCAAGAAGTTTGATATGCAGTAAAAATTGTACATGTAACTCCCCTCCACTGGGGGCGTGTCTAAAAAAAGCTATACCACCTCGGGATGAGAAAATGAGTTTACTTTAGTTGATAAATATTCATAGTTCTTGCTATTAATATAGCAGGCAAGATCATTAACAAAGTGATCGTTAAATATCACGTAACTCGGGCCAATATAGTTACTTTTTGGAGAGAAGTAAGTTAAAAGGTGATAAAAACTATTCAATCATTACGATTGCTTTACTCACCATCGTACCTAACAAGTAATAATATTGATATTATGTCCTTGCTTACTTTTAATGATTTTCGGAGATGCCAAACAAAACATACTACGGTATGCGTTACTAAAAAATGGAGACAACGAACGTACAAAATTAAACATTATGATAATAAAATTCCTTACCGCCACACCTGTAGATATCCATGAATACGGCAAACTTTCCTGTTATTTATTTTTATTCTTTCCGTCGTGGAACGTTTGGTACTATCTGGGCAATAGGATGCCTAACCTAAACAATGCAGTCTCTCTGATCTTACAGCTGTTCAGGTGAATCCTGATGTGAAAAATGTAAAGAACAAGCATGAAATATACATCATCATCATCATCCTTTCCCTTTATCCAGCTGTAGCCGGGTAGGGGCAAATATGGTTCCTCTCCACTTTCTTCGGTCTTTCCACCACTCCTCCTCCAACACTGTGTCCCAGTCCAGGTTTCTTTCTATAATGCTGCGTTGGATGGTATCCTTCCATCTCAATCGTGGTCGTCCACGGCCTCTCCTTCCTTGGATTTGCATTTCCATCACCTTTTTTGGCATTCTTTCGTCGCTCATTCGCTTTATGTGCCCAAACCATCTTAGTCGGCTCTTCTCTATTCTATCATTCATTTTTCCCACTCCAATTTCTTCCCGGATTTTCTCATTCCTTATTTTGTCTCTTCTACTCTTCTGTATCATTCTCCTCAAGAACTTCATTTCGGCTGCCTGTATTCGACTCTCATCCTTCTTTGTCATTGTCCAAGTTTCTGCTCCGTAAGTTGTTATGGGTACGTAATACATCTTGTACATAGTATCCTTTGCTTCTGTTGGCACATCTTTGTCCCATAACATGTTTCTTACACTATGATAGAAACAACTTCCAGCTTGAATCCTTTTACTAATCTCAGCATCCAGTCGAGCATTCTCCATTAATTCACTCCCCAGGTATTTAAATATTTCCACTACTTCCAGGGGCTTGTCTGCAAGTCTAATCTGACCTTTCCCTTCTTTTTCCCCTCTAGTCATAACAAGGGTTTTACTCTTTTCTACACTTATTTTCAATCCACATTCTTCGATCTTCCCATTCACCACGAACCTTTCTTCTCCCCAAATCACAATATCATCTGCAAATAACATCATGTTCATTTCTCTTCCTCCATATGCTGCTTTTGCTGTTCTCATGATGTCATCCATTACTATTGTAAACAGGATTGGTGATAGAACACTTCCCTGTCTCAGCCCACTAGTTATTTTGAACCAACTTGTCCTGCCAACTTGTGTTTGCATGCAACTACAACATTCCTTATACAATGCTATGATCCTTTTTATTAATCCCTGTCCAATTCCTTTTTGCACCAGACTGTCCCAAACTTTCGTCCTGGGGACACTGTCATATGCCTTTTCAATGTCAACGAATGTCATCACCATATCATTCCCGTACTCCCAATACTTTTCCATTAGTTGTCTCATAATGAAAATGAGCTCTAATGTTGACCTTCCACTTCTGAAACCAAACTGATTTTCCTGTATCTGATTCTCAACCCTCAACCTTATTCTACTTTCCAGTATCCTTTCCATTATCTTAGCAACATGGGATATTAGAGTAATTCCCCTGTAGTTCTTCAAAACTTTCTTATCACCTTTCTTGAAAATTGGGATGATTATTCCTTTTTGCCAATCCTCAGGGACCTCCTTATTCTCCCAGACATTACCGAGAACCCGATATGTCCACTGCAGACCTACAGCTCCAGCTGCCTTTATCATCTCCACTGAAATTTCATCTATTCCAGCAGTTTTTCCATTCCTCATCTTTCTTACTGCCATTTCAATTTCATTCATTGTAATTTCTACAGCACGTCTTTATTTAGGAGTGGCTTCTGCTAGACATACACCAACTGAGAATATCAGAGACCATCTCCAGAAACCATTTGGGAATAAACTCACACCTCCTTTTAAACTTAGCTGGCAAGCAAATAAACCCAAGCTCCAAGCTCCCTGTAGAAAATGCAACATGTACTGCTGAATGTAGATGTTACCTGCCAGTTACTAGTACTTAATAAAAGTGAGATATTCTCTGCAGATACGAATAGATGACTGATTAATTGAATGTGCAACTACCCCTCACACATACAAATATTGAATTAAATTTAAATGAAAGTATATTAACATATTCATGAAACACAATACTCAGTCATCGGACCATTTCCTCACACTTAGTTGTTACCTGATTACTTACACATACAATATTTGATGGGCGTCAGCTACAACTCAATGCAGCAATAATAGAATGAGAGTCTTGAATATCTCTAGCGTGTTGGATAATAAGCTTACTTAGACAGCATGACATAAGTTCTAGGAAAAGGAGATTGTTGTTTTGTTTCCCCATTAAATTTGAGGTTATCTGACTCTACTATTGAAATAAAACGATAAATTAATTTGATATGGAACTAAATATATTCTTTAAATTATGTCCAAAAATAGTAAGACTTGCTGCCATAAAACAGATGAGAATACAAAATTATGACATTACAACTGAAAGAAACTAGGCATTAAATTTGATTTCCTCTTGACCGGACATTTAAAAGATGTGCAAGAAATTTATCCCTCACTGGTTCACTGTACAGTACCTCGAACACTTTGAGTGTTATTACGATGTATTCCTTTGAGTTTGTATCAGCTATAGATTTATGAAGCCTAATTTGGTGATGTATCCTTTTTGTTTCACAGACGAGATATTGTACCAGGAAGGCATAGGCCCTGCCACATATAAATTACAAATTTTATTTTCTAGCATACAATTCAGTTCCGATACGTGAACAGCTGTGTGAGAGAATGTTTTCGTACCTACTGCACTCCACGAGCGAGAAAGCAAGTCAAGCAAGGTCAAGTGACGTCACCGCCGCTTGCAGCTTACTTTCCCAACCAAAGTTTCTCGATTGTATTTTTACGAACTTTTTAACGCCTGGACCGATTAACACGAGACCAACACTGAATTATAGCTTAATGTTCTGGAAGTAAAACCCTGCAAATTTGAAATCAATCCGTCCAGTGGTTTCTGAGATATGACAATTTAAAGTTTGGGAGAAATACTCGCCCCTTATCACCTGATTCCAAGCGCCGCCCGCCTGACGTGTATATATAGGCCACTGGGCCAAGGTCATAGCCACTGCAGTCCCTTCAGTGCAGTCCCGTGTACAGAGTCATGTGTGCAGTGTGTGTAGAAAGTATGCTCCGTCGCGATTTGCGAGGACATAATAGTGGCCGTACTCAAACGCTGTTGTAATAGTAAAAGGACGTCGTACCGTACGTTAAATTTCTGCCGCGCTGTGACTGTAAGATTCTGGACGTTTTTCAAGGTGAATTAGCGTGATATAATACTTGCAAATTTATTATAAAGGTGAAGCTATAATAGGAAGTAATAATTGAAATGTCTAATATTTCACTGAACAAATACGACACCATGAACTGTACTAGTTCCACATAATTCTAAACTGTGCTAATATCATAAATCAGTGCGTGTGGTAAACTGAAATTGTAATTTAAAACCACTTCTAAGACATATTTCCCTTACAGTGAACTGTGCGAGACTGTATTTACTCGATATTCGTCCCAGAACAGGGCAAAGATTAACTATTTTCATTGTGCACTTTCTTGATCTATCGGTCACTACGGTGAGAAATCCAGTGAACATTAAGGACATTTTTTAATAATATTAAATAGTACGGACTAGTGTGGTGTGAATACAACCATAAAACCGCCTTAATCTGTTAATAATATTTGTCCAGAGACTGTGATAGATCACGTTTTCGAGTGCTTATGAACTGTGTGTATAAAAACGGTGTTTTCTGCAGCATGGACTGTGAATGTTAATTTAACGCCGTAAAATCAGTGTAAAAATAGAACTGTGCATTACGACGGTGTGTGATATTAACATCCGTAATATTCTCAATAGTGCCAATTGAACTTTCCGTGTTCCAACATTACTTCCACGAACAACGGAAATCTTGGCAAAAGTGCTACGAGATCCTGCTACATTAAACGTCGTGTCCAACGAGGGATTTACATGGTTTCTTCAGTTATGGTACCCATCGAGGGACGTTGACGAGGGAGATAAACATGGTATCTTCACTGAACATCTCCGGTGCTGAGTTTGAGTCTTCGTCCGCACTCCGCGAAATGTTCCAAACACCGTACAGCACAACTCCAATGTGTGCAAGCAGATCTTCTCGCAATCTGAGTGAGTAACCACAACTGACTGACTTTTTACTAAGTACTTTGTACAGTACAGTGTTCTTACAAGTGCTGCGTGTGGATGTTAATTCATAATTTCATCGTCAGTTAAAAAGTTCATATTTTGCTATAAATTCCTTTCTAAGACATTAATTAATTGAAGTGCTTTATTCGTTTCATTTTTTCAATTTAAACAAACTGAAAGACATACTGCAAGAATTCAAATATTTAATTTATCAAACTTTCCATGACAAGTGTGTGTTTATTTTGTGTTTCAAAATTTAGAAAGACTGTAGGTCAGCACCTTAAATAATGAACTGACAATTTCCAAGGTGCTAGGCAATATTTGTGTGTGTTTGCATGTAAAATTAGAAAGACTGTAGGCTATACATGATCTATAGAACAATAATTATTTTTGAAATTCTCAAGCGAACAGACGTCAAGAAAATCATAACATAAATCTTTTCTTTTTCATTTTTGCAAATATTAACTACCAAGTTGAGTTGCAAGTGCAGAGTGATATATCTGTGGCTATTATTAATAAATTTTATAGAAAAAAGAATTGCCATCTATTATTCGCCCTGTGATACTATCCGTCTCTGTACGTGCTCCAAAAAAACACCGGACACTACCTGAGATCCTTCCCACGCTCAAACCCCACAATCATTTCCCGGTACTGAGAGGATAGACATAATAGATGGCGCCCAACGTGGGGCTCAATTGGAGCCACGATACGAGACATAATAAATACCAATTGTAGCTACTATGAACTTAGAGCAACCTATTTGAACGCCATAACCATAATAGATAGCACACCGCATGATACAAGGTGTAATAAATTTTAATTAAAGTACAGGGTTCGACTGGAGCTATTTAAATTACTAAGTCCATCCTAACCTTGTGTCCACCTTCAACATGTGTGTATTCGTTTCGGAGCTGAAAATGACTGCTCAACAAAACTGGTTATCATCATCCTTTAACCGTCTCCAGTCGCCTGCATGCAGTACAAGAGCGCTCTCCATCTTTGTCTATCAAGGTATATTTTTTCCCTCCCAAGTTGGTGTCATTCCGCTCCTATTCCTTCCAGGTCCTGCTTTACTTGCTGATGCAACGTTTCCTTGGCCTGCCCCACGTCTTTTGTCTTCCAGTTTCTTTTCTAGCCATTTTCTTGCTGTTGTCATTTGATCCATCCTTTTTACATCACCATACCATTTGAGTCTTGATGTTCTTACATTTTCGCTTAGCGAATGCTTTTCTTGTGTATTATGAAAAATCTCTTCATTCCAGGTCTTCTCTTGTTTTCTGTAGCATTGGCCTCAGAAACTTCATTTCTGTAGCTTGAAGTCTCCTATCTCTACTGTTGATTGTACAGGTTTCGATGGCATATGTAGTGATTGGCACGAAATATACCTGATAAAGTGTTCTCTTTGTACTTAAAGGTGTTTGGTTATCCCATAGAAGAGACTTAACTTGGTGATAAAATTGTGTTCGTTTTTTGGACTCTGTTAGTGATTTCAGTAGAGGACTTTACATTACTAGTTACAATACTACCAAGATATTGAAAATGGTTAACATTTTATAGTTTCTTGCCATCCAGTTGGATGTTAACCTGCAAGGCACTGACTGGCATCACTACTTTTTTAATGTGGCTGATTTTTAAGCCAAACTGCTTAAACTGCTGGATCCAAGTGTTTCATTTCTTTTGAACTTCTTCTCCTGTTGTACTTAGTATAATTAGAATCAGCTCAGCCAACTTCTACACTTCGTTAAATCCCTGAATGACGTACTGTAATTGTTCTTAATGAACTTCAGCAACTTACATACCATACAGTTAAACTTCAGAATTCTTTACTTGAATATAATGACTGTTGGTTCATATTTTTGTCTTATAAAGTTAAATATGATCTATACACAGGTTTTAATGAGCCTAGAAGTTCATCTGGAAATGTTAACTGTATAGTTATCATTCCGAGCTCTTTTAGAAAAGGTTCTCTTCCACTCTGCCCCCTGTAGGTGTGGGCAGTGGAATAACATCAATGGTATCCCCTGGCTATCATAAGAGACGATCATTGTAGGTATCTACAATATATATTCAAAATATCTTCATTGGGGTAATCACATAAATGGGATTGTAAGTAAAAGGTACAGATCTCTGCACATGGTTATGAGGGTGTTTAGGGGTTGTAGTAAGGATGTAAAGGAGAGGGCATATAAGTCTCTGGTAAGACCCCAACTAGAGTATGGTTCCAGTGTATGGGACCCTCACCAGGATTACCTGATTCAAGAACTGGAAAAAATCCAAAGAAAAGCAGCTCGTTTTGTTCTGCGTGATTTCCGACAAAAGAGTAGCGTTACAAAAATGTTGCAAAGTTTGGGTTGGGAAGAATTGAGAGAAAGAAGAAGAGCTGCTCGACTAAGTGGTATGTTCCGAGCTGTCAGCGGGGAGATGGAGTAGACGAATAAATTTGAGTGGCGTTTATAAAAGTTGGAAAGATCACAATATGAAGATAAAGTTGGAATTCAAGAGGACAAACTGGGGCAAATATTCATTTATAGGAAGGTGAGTTAGGGATTGGAATAACTTACCAAGGGAGACGTTCAATAAATTTCCAATTTCTTTGAAATCATTTAGGAAAGGCTAGGAAAGCAACAGATAGGGAATCTGCCACCTGGGCGACTGCCCTAAATGCAGATCAGTATTCATTCATTCATTCATTCATTCATTCATTCATATTCATTCATTCATTCTGGTAAAGACATCAGGAAACTTATCGCAGAGTTTCCCAAGTTGGTTGGCCTGCTCATCGGGTAAATGATTAAAATCAAAAGGTTTGGGCTCGCCAGAATCTTCAGGAACAGCATTAAAATGACAAGACAGAATAGGAGAGCAATCACACAGTTCAAAGATTCTTGCAGAAAATTTAAAATGGAATGTATTGAACTGCAGGTCCAAAATAATGCCAGTTTTGGCAATAAAATTGGCACCCAATATAATAATAATAATAATAATAATAATAATAATAATAATAATCGTATGGCCTCAGCTGCCGTGTGCAGACATTTCAATTTGACGCCATCTGGTTGTCTGCTCGTCAATTTCGACGTTCCGTTTTACTCTAGGCCCCCACTAGGTGGCAGACCGAGTAAACCGAAACTCTCTTGGGCGTCTATGGCTGAGATGTAATGAATTTTGTCGGGTAAACACCAAATGTGTCACCAGAGATCTTTTATATGCTGACATCGTACGACATGGAGTGTCGAATGGACTTTTTCCCGCCCTTCAAAAATCCGACTACCTCTGCCGGGTTTGAACCCGCTATCTTGGGATCCGGAGGTCGACACTCTACCGCTGATCCACAGAGGCAATATGACGTGACAGGATAAATCTTTTTCCACTAGTAATAGCATTTTCCATGTGAAGTCAAGGACTCTTATCTTGACATCTAGGGATCCTACAATGTTCAATGAGTTGGAATTAGCAGTATGGCAGGTTAAGGGCATGGGTTCTAATGTAGGTACCTTGCAAATGGTTTTCATCGAATCGTACCAGGTCTCGCTCATTAAGATGATACTACTACCAGAGTCTAGTAACGCATAGACAGGTTCATTATTTACCTCTATACATAAGTACGGTAATTTACGAGAAGGTATGGCAGAAATCCCACAAGATTGCAAAAAATGGGCACTAGAATCAGACTGGGACCAATCTTTGGCCTCAGAATTGGGTAAATCGTCCTCCAAGGTACAGTTATGACAGACAAAACAAGAAGCCACACTTTGGGGTTTGCCATCATAACTGGCGGTTAGTCATCTGGGGTTACTATTGCCTGGAGGTCCAGAGCCTGAAGTATTACGTGGGCACTGTCTAGAGAAGTGCCTAGTTGACCCACAGTTACGGCAAGAAGTATTGGTGGAAGAGCCTCTACCCATGGCAGGTTTTGCATTGCCTAAGGCCCCAACCTTAGGACAGTCCCGCTTGAGATGAGCAGAGGAGCCACAATTGAAACATGAACGAGGGTTATGCGAGTTGGAAGCAGGTGAAGGGGCGGTTTTAGAATCCTGAGGAGAGGGCATGCTCATAGGAGGGGGGCTAATGCAAGGCGTAACTCGTTGGCATATCGAACACCTTCTGCAGAAACCGTGACAGCTTCCAACTGAGCGAACGTTGCTGGTCGCGGTGAAAGAGCCAGATATGATCTAAAGTTGGGGGTGAGACCTTCAATAATGTTGGCAACCATTTGGGCCTCGGAATAGTGAAGCTGGAAAATCCTAGCCTGGAGCTTAATATCCTGAACGTATTTAGATAATGACTCATTGAAATGCTGCACCCTGAAATACTGCTTCTGCACTAATGAAGACAAGGCACGAGATGGAATGAAAAATTCAAGCACATATGCGTCAAATTGATCTACAGTCCATCTTTCGGAAATGGCCCTGACGATATGCTGAGAAAGAGCTCCAGATACGTGCGGGTATAGGATTTGAAACACAGGGTCATTACTGAGATTGTACACTATTGCCTGATCCTTGAACTCGATTAAGAACCGAAGGAAAGAAATAACCTCATCAACGTAGTTAGCCGAAAATTTAGAGACTCCCTTAAACACAGTAGTCAACAGGTGAGGTAAGTTAGAGAAAATCTGGGGAAAAGCGGGTGTATGAGGTGCCTGGGGAGGTTTAAAGTGGTCCTGAGTGGTTACGGAGGCATCGTACCTTTGATTCGAGCGCTCTTGCGAAAAGGATGGAGTGTAGAAGGTTATGTTAGGACTACCGTTAGCCTGCAACTTTACAGACGCAGATAATCTCATCTGTGAAAGGTTCTCACTAGTCTGAGAGACCATTAGGGCATTAACCACTTGTGTAGGGGTCATGCAACCGAAAAGAGCACTTGATACCAGTGGCACTAAGACGGGGGGATGGTTTTGCACCATTGCGTAAGAATCAGGTTGTGTAACAACAGAGGGCAGACACTGAGCCATGGCAGAATTGCCAGTTACCACAGTAAAATTAGTAGAGGTACTGACATGCAAAGAAAATACATTATATGAATCACTTACAGGAGGGTAAGCCTCCTCTTTCAATTTTTTCTTTTCTCCTTCATTTTCCATTATAACATAACTTCATTTTCCTCCCTTTTCTTTCATTCCAGATTTCAAACTCCAATCGTGCCATAATCTGCTCCATTCATCTACGGATTGCTAGAACTCTCCCTATATTCAAGATCGTAGTTACTCTTTAACGAGTCCATCATTGGTGTTCTACGTTGCATGCGATTTTAATTTTACTGCTAGCGCGTGAATGTGGACTAGTTCAACTTGTATTTCCTTCTGGCATTGTGATTGTCTCTCCTACAGAATTCGCGACTACCGGAGATCACGTCATATCAACCTTAGTTACGTCATCATGCGCCTTTTGACCGGTTCAATTTGACTCGTACTATTCAATGAACTCTATTTCAACTTTTGTTTTTGCACAATTGAAAGAACTCCATCGTCAATAATTAATCCACACTTCATGCATTGACGTATATTTTAATGTCCACAATATCTATTTTTTACTTTAACAACCCCATGATTGTTTTTAACTTCACAGACTGCCATCGTTCAATGTATTTCACCACAAATTCTCGCTGTTGATCTGTACATATTGTTACAATTTAAGTCTAATGTTATCATATTACTTTTTATTAGGCCATTGTTATTCTTTTAACAATTTTGATCATTTAAGCTCAGGGCCCTGACCTAGTCTTTGTACATTAACGGCTGATGATGTTCGCTATGCCGAACGAAACATGTTCCATTATTTAAGACACCTCATGATTATTTTATAATTCAATGCTTGTATTGTATTGTATTGAGTAGGTGGTTGTTAATAAAAGGATTTTATAATTTGAATATATTATCCTCAATATGGTTCTATTATGAGATTAATTACACGTACCAATATGTAACCGTCTCTTTCTCGGTTACACGATGCACAGTAGAAAGGGAGGAAAATAAATCAAATTACACTGTACCTTAAGCCCTAGACACGCAATCAATAAACATTGAATGAACTGCGCCTAATACACACAAACAAATATCAGGTTGGGCAACTTGATGACTATAAACAAAGAACCTGGAACGGGGGCTGGGAAAGCTACCATAGGCCATTGAGATGTGAAAGTTGCGGGTTTCCAGAAAAATCAATGGTGATCTCTTGTTTTCAAAATATTATTTTCCAAAATCAACATTACAAGGTAACTTCCGAACATATTCATCTATCCACACAACCCAGATACACAATTTACAAAATACAAATTAGATGTTGTTTGACAAGAGTCTTGCTATTAGACCAAGAAGTTAACCAAACATATCTTAGCATAAATCTAGTTCTACAATATGATTTTGAGGGTAAGAAGACACACAAGATATAAATACAATCTTAAATGAAAGTAAATATGCTTTCTAAAGCATCTGAGGAAGAGAGTGGTGACTAGGACAAACTCCTATGTGATAACATCAGCGAAACATTAAATGTAAATTGAAGGGGAATGGAAATCAAACGTGCTTACCCCAATCCTGGGAGTGAGGATACGCTGAAATGCGTCAAAACGGCAGGACTGACGAGAGAACCAAAGACCATGAAATCTTGTCTTGCTCTGGCCTTGGTGCGATTACCGAATGGCCAATCAGAGCACAGGAGCTTGCCTATTGCCACCCAGATCCACCAATCACAACTCTTTATCCAGTTGTGATGTTTATACAATATGCCCGAATGTGTACAGACACTAATCACGAACTTTGCATTTTCCAGAATTAGTAAGGACATATTTCTAGAATCCACAACCGACAGAGGAAGTTCGCGTTCCAACCTTTCTAGACTGTTTCAGTAGTTACTTAAGTAGATAAAAGGAATACAATAAAACATATTACAAAATATTTTACACCATACAGGTTAGGTAGCTAAATGGAATGCAAATACAACATACTACCACAATACTCTACATCATACAAGTATACCAAAAAAAAAATGGTTTACAAATAAAATATTCTACAAACACTTTCCCTTTGGTTAACCATTTAGCCATGCAGCTGGACACTTAAATGATTCCGCACAAGCCTGTGACTGTTCATGTCGGTGCTGCATTACAGTTAAGTGGCTAAGATCAGAAAATCCTGTTTCGAACCAAGCTCTCCTTTTCTTACAGTGTGTTTTACGTCACACCAATACAGATATGTCTTATGGTGATGGTGGGATAGGAAAGGGCTAGGAGTGGAAGGGAAGCGACTGTGGTCTTGATTTAGGGTACAGCTCCAGCATTTATCTGTCGATTTCGTGCACTGCTGCTTCATTATAACGTTCACCACGATGATGATATTCACGCATACGTCCATTGCACCATGTTAGACGATACCAGGACTTGTCTGTAAACAATATATTGCGCCAGTGAGGCAGCTGCCAATTCCTATGGTCCTCATCAAATCAAAGTCGAGATCTCTCTTGTGCCGAACAGTTAATTAAGGGACCTGATGAGGTCTTCTTGCTCTAACCTGCCTCTCAGAGTCTGTTGCATATTGTTTGGTCATTGACTGCAACCAGTTGCTGCTCTTAGATCATTTTGTAGGTCCCAGGCAGTCACAGAGTGCCGGTGGAGAGAACAGTTCACCACATATCGGTCTTCTCTGGCCGATGTTTTCAGTTTTCTCCCTTGTCCTGGCTTTTGTGTGTATGTACCAGTTTCACAAAATAAGTTTCCAAACCTTCCCAACAACAGATAAAGCCACATTAAGCTCTGTAAACATTGCACAAATAATCCAGCCTTCCTGCAGTAATGTCACTGCCCCGACATGTTTTGCCTCATTCAGATACCTCATTTCAACTGATGAAACATACACAAAGAGTAAAGAGACGTACTCTTTACGTACACTCACTAGATGACAGAGTGAGACATTGCTCGTCCATTTCACTCTGAGGCATAGCACAATACATTTAACTACTGAAATGAAATGTCGTATGGCTTTTAGTGCCAGGATATCCCAGGACGGGTTCGGCTCGCCAGGTGCAGGTCTTTCTATTTGACACCTGTAGGCGACCTGCGCGTCATGATGAGGATGAAATGATGATGAAGACAACACATACACCCAGCCCCCGTGCCATTGGAATTAACCAATTAAGGTTAAAATCCCCGACCCAGCCGGGAATCAAACCTGGGACCCTCTGAACAGAAGGCCAGTACGCTGACCATTCAGCCAACGAGTTGGATACATTTAACTACTGCCGCAAACCCATGGCTTTCCAACGAAATGTGGAAGATTCCTGTCATTCTTAAAACATATCAGAAGAATAAGAGCAACAGTATACATCTTAATCACGGACTTCTTACGTAGTACATGCGATCAAATTCTTGTCCCTCTGATTTTTTGAGCAGTGTAGATTATTCAGCTCAGTGCAGCCTGCCAACCAAGGAATCAAAGTGTACAGCAGCACCAGAAATTACCTGTGAATTCTTATTTCTTTTATTAGTTAAATTAGGCATTTCAGGACATGGTCACAATGTTACAATATCTGGGTTTTTTCTTAGTGCTAGATGAAAATGTTTTTTTTAACTTATGATCCCCCACATTGTCATCAAGATAACACATTAAAATGATACATACATTAATCTGCCAATTACTTAGCAGGAAGCAGAAAGCGGACAAGAAACCGTAGTTTTCCTAAGTGAGTTTCTCTCATCGGTTGGCTGGCAGGCGCGCCCAGTTTATCTGCTTCCAGTTGATTCATTACTCCCCGCTCCATGGCGTAGCAACAAGGACAGCACTTCACTCACTTTATCCATGCATGACATGAGATAACAATTAAAATTAAGGAAATAAGCTTGTGCATTATGACACATTTCCAGCATTGTCTCAGACTCTGATTCACATGCATAAGTTTGTCTTCCAAAATTGAGGCTATTTCTCTCCGGATATGTTCATTCAGTTCATCCAACGTGCGAGGGTTTCTTGCGTAGATCTCCCCCATAAATAAAAGTCACAAACAGTTCAATCTAGAGTACCATGACAGCCATAAGTCTGTACTAATAACAGTCTTTAAAAATTTCATCAATTAAGTTTAATTTGTCATTAGCTGTATGCGCAGTGGCAGAGTCTTGCTGAAAATATCTATTTCGACAGTCAGTGTCAGTCAGTTCATCAAAATATGGTTCGAGTATATGATCTCTGTATCTTTGTGCATTAATTGTGCCCTGAAAAAAGACAGGTCCTATAATTCTGTATCCATTCACTGCACACCATACGCTGATCAGTTCCTCTTGTAGACGAACTTCGTGTATGTGATGTTTTTTTTTTTTTTTTTCTGTACTCCAATATATGTTATTCTGCTCGAAACATACACGTGTAAATGACACCAGGCTTTGTCAGAGAAGAATATTACATGTGGATCAATTATTTCTTCATGAACATTTTGCTTCATCCAATTACAAAAGCATACCCGCTTATGATCACATGGATGCAGTTTGTGTACTACAGTTACCTTGTATGGTTTCAATTTTAAGAGTTTCGTAGCCCACCATGCTGAGCTCTTCGAAACCCCGGTTTCTTGTCCAAGTCATCTTAGGGATTTTGTAGGCATATGTTCTAATCTTTCTGTGATTTAATTTACTTTTTCCTAAGTACATTTTTTTATAACACTTTACTTCTTATCAAAAAATAAGGTTCCTAGAAGGAAACCTTAATTTTATTTCATCGATTGCAAATGTTTAAACATTCAAGCTCTAAAGACTTAAGACCCTTTCAATCGTAAAACCACCAGCGCCCTGCCCCAGTGCAGCAGCGGGCCCAACAGTTGGAATGCCGCACCTCTCCAAGACGCTGGCGCTAGTACGCCGCCGAGACACCACTGCAAGCCTCCCATGCAGGACAATGCAGTGACGGTGCACTAGGGGAAGCATGTGCCTCCACTTGTATAAATGCCTGCCGTTGGCCATTGTATAAAAAAATAAGATTCCTAGAAGGAAACCGTAATTGCTTCTTATCCAGTTAAGAACCAGTTCCTCTTAATTTGTTTATGAGTTTCTGCACGCTTTTTCTATGTGGAGGACATACACCTGTAAATTGTGTTACAAATCGCCTAACAACTTCCCTGGAAGACTCTGTTTTCACATAATTACCCTTTCTTCTAACGTGTACACATGTGGAGGCATTATGAGAATTATACCCTGAAGTAACACTGCACAACTGGAGAGCAGTTGGAACAACAGATCAACACTTAATACGCATTCTAAGCACGGACCTGAACTGTGAAGTGCGGGCATTCACATGCTATCGCTGCTCTCTGTAAAGGCAAGTGATGAGTCAACAGGAGGCAAATAAGCTGGATGCGCCTGCTGGCCAACCGATGAGAGAAACTCACTGTATTATAGACGGCTTATATGGAAAATTTTTACACTCTCAGATAGTCAATGTCAGTACGGTTACACATTTATGATACTCAAAATTGTCACCAAAATACTTTTAAACACACTGACAAAATGTTAAAATCACCAAAGTTGGCTTGATAATATTCCTAGCTGGTTAAACAAAGTAGGAAAGGATTGCCCATTATCGCTACAGAGAGCTGTGCGGGACTGAAGCCACACACAAGACGGTGTTAATTCTCTGCTCACTGGCTCCATCCCCACTGCTTCCATTACAAACAACATTGAAGCTGAGTGCAGGGTCCAGCCAGCATATACACACTCAGTGCTGGTTGTAACTCCTGACCCAGTTAAGGAAAATAGGGAGTTTGTTCTTAACACAATGTGTAGTTTGTTATAACCTTTTATTCGTAACATTAATTGTGTAATAATTACAATCTACTGTGTTAACTATCGAACAATTTCTTGTTAAATGATGCATCTCCATCTTTATTTGAAAGCGTGTGCCGTAAGTGCCTGGATACATTCCTGGAGATACTTGTTTTGTGCCATCCTACTTTGTGTGCTATATATATAATATGACTTTACAGTTTTGTTGAACTTACCTCTTCATCTCTACTCTGTATATGTTTTGACGTTTAATCCTCCATGCCTTCCTGCTGAAATGTGGCTGGTTGCCATATTGGATGCTCATCTGTTTCCTTCGCTGTCGTCATACATCTCCAGCTCACCTGTTTGTCATGCTTACACTTTCTAGACTTATCTCTCTGCCTATATATTCTTGCCACCCTGCCTATTTCGGCAGGTGGGATCGAGACTGGAATGGGCACAGGACCTCGTTGAGGCGGGGAACTATCTCTGCCCATCACTTCGCTGCTGCTACCTTGAGGTGAGAGACATGGAGACTTTTCTATTTCAATTTTAAGTCTACTATTCTTTTCTATGGGCACCTTGGCAGGAGTTAGGGGAGTGGTCTGCACGTTGTGGACAGTCAAGAGAACTTCTGCTAAAATCAACATTATTGATGTCAAATTGCAACCATGGAACTGAAGGCTGTCTATCATAACCTTTATACGTCCGACGTACATTTCGCGTTGTGTTCTTTTGGTATCCTATTTCTCCCATTCTGACCCTTTATAACATAGGTTGCACTACCTTTGTATCTTGTGTAAGATTTTCCTTCATGTTTCACATTTTTACGCACAGTCATATTATTATGGAACTTTTCATGATCACTACATATTCTAGGCATGTACTATGATCCCTCTGAACAGTTTTTTCTTAAGGTTTCACATCTTAACGCAGATTCGTGTTATTATAGAACGTTCACTAAGTTTAAGCATGTGCTATGATTTTCTCTGGTATAAGAATTTTCTTCACGTTTCATATTTTTACACAAACTTATATTAACGTAAGTTCTTATAACCTATTTCTTCTAAACATGTACTTTGATTGCTTGTAATGGTTTCCGTGTGTATCACATATTTACCCATCGTAGCATTTATCAAGCAGCTTCTTACCCTTAGTATTGCTGTTAGGTTTAATTATTACATTTGGAAAACCTATTATTCATCTACAAGCTTTAAATATGTATTAAATTTTCTTCCTGTTAGTTATCAGCCGTGTTTTGAGAATGAATATATATATATCCTAAATTTATTGATATCTATTTGTTTATTCCTTCTTACTGCACAGTCTTTCAATTTTAGTCCAAACAAAATCTTATCCAGTTGTTAAACCCTAAATTAATTTATATCTATTTGTACACTCCATTCTTACATTTATGATATTCAAAATCTTATCCAATTATTCTATTTCTGTTCGTTTTCAAAAATCTTACTAAATTGTTCTTGCTAGAGCATACATTGTTATATCTTTCGGCTGGTTTGAAAAGAAAAAATATATACTGTATATATATGTTACTTGAAATATTCCGTTATCTTGTTTTGCCCTTATATTCATCAGTCCTGACGGTCCTCTTTCTCTGCCATTGAGCTCCTCTTATTTTCATTCCACTGCGCACTTATGTACATTTGCTGGGATTTTACTGATAATCTTTGTTTACATAAGCGTTACGCCTAGGGTGACGTTACAATTCGTTGCAGAGCGACACTTACAATTTCGTAACAATTGGTAGCAGAGTGCATGTAATCTTTTTATGTCAACTTACTACCCCTTTTTGTGACTTGTATGATTATCATATCTGTTCTTTTTCTTCCTATTTTGCATATTTATTCTCAATATTTTATCTAACTTCACTTATCATGGCACATTTTTCTGTCGATTTTGTACATCTTTTAGATTTGTCTACCTCCAATATTGGTCAGCCAAAGACTCAGGCTCTACCAAATTTTAATGCCCCTAATTTTGGGGATACTTCTTCAAAGCTAGAACTGACCGATACACTACCTGTCTACGAACAGTTAGAACTTGATATAGATGTTGATTCCCATAGGGAATCTGAAATATTTGTCCTGAATGAGTAAATTTATAATACCAATATAAATGGTCCGTTATTGGACATTATACATTTTCCAGCTAACTCATTCTTGGTTGCCAGCGTTTCGCCCTCGTGTGCTACGGTGGGCTCATCAGTTGGTACCTAGCAAACCTACCAATATGCTGGCTAGTGCATACCGTGGAGGCCACTGCGTAGTAGTGTTGGCTACTGAATGTATGATTCGAAGCAGTGTATCGATTCATTCAAGTGTCCGAGTGAATCTATTCACAGAAACGGCAAGCTCACGGCACATGATTCAGCTTACTCCCAGCGGACAGTGCTGAGTGGCACACTCACTGGACGTTGACGGGGAGCCGAGCTTCCGCTGCAGCGAGACATTGAATCATGGCACATCGAAAGAATCGTGAACGAGCGCGGCTCAGTGAGGCACATGATACACACGGCTCCTTATCAGCTCACTGGACACGCGGAGAGCCGAGCTTCCGCTGCAGCGAGACATACAGTGAGCCATGGCATATCAAAAGAATCGTGAACGAGCGCGGCTCAGTGAGACACAAGATACACACGGCTCCTTATCGGCTCACTGCAGCGAGACATACAGTGAGCCATGCTACACTGAAAGAATCGTATACTATAATGGACTCTCGAGCTCAGCTCATTTGAAAATAATACCCGTTTGCATTCACTGGCCCCTTCTTACAGGGAGGTTTAAATAATAGATGGATTTATTTGCAGTGTTAAAAAGGTAGTCACAACATAATTCTGAAGTAGCTAGTAAGTAGGTAGGCTATTAGGTTATACTATTTATTAGTTTAATGAATCTTAGTGTTATAACTTAGTTGACATTTGACAATTAAACTCGACTCTAGCCTGCCCCCCCTCGTGTGTGCTTCTACAATTGTAGGGGGCTAACCTTGGTTACCCTCTTCAATTGAAGATCCTCTTCGCAGTGAGGGGGACTAGTAGCTCCTTTCTTGCGATGCCGAATGGAGCCCTATTGGGTAACCATTCGGCATACAAGGAGGAGGAAGCTAAAGCACTGCCCAACCCTAAGGTGTAACGCGACCCGTGCCGATGGGGTGCATGGCACATGGGAGATGTGTCTTGAACGGAGCCTTCGAGATACTTGGCGCCCTCTCGAAGTAAGTAGCCTTACCCAGGTATGCGGGGCTCTGCCTGGGCGGACATATATTTCCCTAGCTACTCGTGGGACCTACATGAGTTCCGTAGCCACCCATAAACCGGAGAGCTCTTCTGGGGCCTCCGAGAGAAATACCAGCACAACAACAACCGAAGGGGACTCTTCGGAGATACCCTCGGACAGTTCGACTTCAACAGTTAGAGGGCTCACTCAAGAGGTGGGCAATCTGCAGGTGAAGAAGAAGAGGAAACAGCGCTCTGGCGCTGAAAAGAGGAGATACAAGAAGGCCTTAAAGGCCCGGGAGCAGGCCAAAGAAGGCCTAACTCCTGGGGCTGAGGGGACTTCTACTACCACAACAGCGACAACAGTGGAGGGATCCAATGGGCACAAGAGGCGGGACCCTGAAAAGGGCTCTGCTTCTAGGGCACAGAGGACCCCACCCACTAAGATGCCAGCGGGGAAACGACTTCTGTCGGGGGCAACCCCAGAAGAAGATCGGCAGACCCGCAAGAGACCCAAAGTGGAGTACGCCAGGATAGCTAAAGCTAGGATCAGGATGGCCATAGTACCTGTGGGATATCCTGACCAGCAGCTATCCGAGAAACAGGTGGAAGCTATGGAAGAGGCTATCACCAATCTGATAGACGAGCTTCCGGAGCAGGGGCCCATTAAGCCTCAGTTCCTGGACTGCTATCTGTCAAGGGGTGCGGCCGTCATCATAGCGGAGAACAGTGAAACTGTAGCATGGCTTTCTAGCCTTGTTACAGGTATACAACCGTGGGAAGGAGCCAGGCTCACAATTGTGGGCATGGACAAACTCCTTTCCTACAAGAGAGTCATGGTCTGGATACCAGGACAACCAAAGGACAATAACGTCCTTTTGGGAAGAATGGCACGCCAGAACCATGGCTTAAATCCCGCCAGCTGGAGGGTCTACGACCGCAAGGAGGAGAAGAGAGGTGTCCGCCTTGTGGTCAGCATGGACTCCAGGGATGTGGAGAAAGTGGTGGGGAAGAAGATCTTCTGCGGGGTGCATGTGGCTACCTTCACATTAGTGGAGGGCAAGCGTGACAAGCAGAGGACCAACCCCACCACAGATAAAACCGAGACCAGCAGGGGCGAAGAGCTGGAGCCCGGACAGGAACCGGGGCCAGCCAAGCCCCAGGGTCCATCGCGGGAGACGGAGCTGCAAGTTCCGGAGACCACATAAGGTAAAGTATTCTATGAAAGTAAAGAATGATTACTTTCATACAAGCAAATATACAACATTGTATAGCGGTCTTTAGGGTACTTAATAGAAGTATCCAGAAAGGCGGGTTTTCGGTCGCCCTGATACAAGAACCCTGGCTTAGACAGGGACATATCATGGGACTAAATTGTGCAGGTTTCACTCTATTCAGTGGAATAGCAGAGGAGAAGCCTAGAGCATGTATACTAGTTAAGGATCATAACGCTTGGGCTATACCGGGTTTCATTACTAGAGACCTAGTAGCAGTCCTAATGAGATATGAAGAGGGCGGACAGCCAAGAGACTTGGTTGTCTGTTCTGCATATTTCCCAGGAGACTATGAATCTCCACCCCCGCCGGAGGAGTTCAAGAGACTGGTGATATACTGTAGGAAACAAGGATTAAACCTCGTAGTAGGATGTGATGCCAATGCTCATCATAGCATTTGGGGAAGTAAAAATACAAACCAAAGGGGAGAGCACCTCATAGAATTTCTATGTACAACTGATCTTGAGATCATGAATATTGGTGATACCCCTACCTTCATTAATAATAGGAGCGAAGGGATCATAGATCTTACCCTGGGTTCCATGGGAATCATGCAGGAATTTAAAGACTGGAAGGTCTCTTTGGAGCCTTCCTTGTCAGATCATAGACACATTGTGTTTTATATAGAGGGCTCCATCGAGATCCCGTCTTACAGAAATCCTAGACGAACCGATTGGATATCTTTTAGGGAGGACGTGAGGAGGGGACTGGAGGGAGGACCCTCAAATATAATTAAAAACAAAGAGGAGCTGGAGCTCAGTGTGAGTTTTCTCACACGGACACTGGTTACCTCTTATGAATTAAACTGCCCTATTGTTAAGGCAAAAAGAGTAACAGGAAGCTTCAAGTGGAATAGTTATCTTGAACACCTGAGGAGAAATACACGAAGGCTCTGGAATAAATACAGGGAACTTCAGGATCAAGAAAGCCTAGATTCTTACAAAGAATCACAAAGAAGGTACAAGTCAGAAGTCAAGAAGGCTTCTAGGAAATCTTGGAGACAATTTTGTGACTCCATTGAAAGCCAGCATGAAGCGGCAAGGCTTCATAAAATTTTAACCTTGGATAGAAGGGCAAGGCTGGGCTCACTGGAGACTCCTTCTGGTGGATACACATCCACAGAGGGGGAGACCCTGAGCTTACTGCTTGATGCCCACTTTCCAGGTTCGGTAATCACGAATAGTGAGGTAGAATTGAGCGGATCCTTCAGACCCGATAAAAGTGGCTGGAGGGAAGCCGCAGAGATTGTTACCCCAAGAAGGGTTAAGTGGGCATTAGAATCCTTTGCCCCTTACAAAAGCCCAGGTGTGGATGGGATCTTCCCGGCGCTTCTTCAGGAGGCGGGGTCCTTATACCATACCTGGTCAGAATCTTTAGAGCCTGTCTCACTATGGGGTACGTGTACTCCTTGTGGCGTCAGGCGAAGGTGGTATTTATACCTAAACTCGGAAGGTCTTCATATACTAGACCTAAGGATTATAGACCCATTAGTCTAACGTCTTTTCTACTTAAGACCTTGGAAAGACTGGTGGATACATATATCAGGGAGAAAGTATTAAGAGACTTTCCCCTGCATTCTCATCAACATGCATATCAACCAGGGAAGTCGGTTGAGACGGCACTACACCAGCTGGTTTCTAGGCTGGAGAGTGCCTTGGATCAGCAACAACTTGCTATGGTTGTATTCCTAGATATAGAAGGGGCCTTTAACTATACATCTTTGGGCTCCATAGAACGTAGTCTAGAGAGAAGAGGAGTGAGCAGTATGCTCATAAAATGGATTATGGCCTCACTGCAGGGCCGTCAAGTTCTGTTTACTCTCAACGCTGTAATGTTGAGAGCTAATATAGACAGGGGGTGTCCACAGGGAGGAGTATTATCACCAACATTATGGTGTCTGGTAGTGGACGAACTACTTACCAGGTTAAATGTTGGAGGAATATACGCCCAAGGCTATGCAGACGACATAAGCCTGATGGCGGTAGGAAATTTCCCCAGTACGGTTTCCGAACTCGTACACAGCTCTCTACGTAGGGTGGAAAGATGGTGTCACGAGACAGACTTGTCGGTTAATCCCGATAAGACGGAGCTCGTGGTATTTACCAGGAGGAGGAGGCTAGACGGACTGTCAGAGCCTTTCCTATTCGGAAAAAAATTAGTTAAGACAACCTCGGTTAAGTACCTAGGGGTAATCCTTGAGGCAAGACTGAGTTGGAAGAAACATATAGATCATAAGGTGGATAAGGCTCGCAAGATTATGTGGGCCTGTCGCAGGGCCGTCGGGAAGACCTGGGGCCTAAGACCTAGGGTGGTCCAGTGGCTCTATATCTCCATTGTACGGCCCACGATCACCTATGCATCTATAGTCTGGTGGCCAGGCTCGGAGAGTAAAACTGTGAGCACCAAGTTAAACAGTGTCCAAAGACTTGCGTGTCTAGGAATAACAGGGGCACTGGATACTACACCATTATGTGCAATGGAGGCCATCCTAGGTTTTCCCCCTTTACATTTATATGTTAAGGTAATAGCGGGAATGAGTGCCTATCGCCTTTGGTCACTCGGAGGATGGTCCTTCAAAAACCCAAATAGAGGTCATGCCTCTATTCTTACAAGGCTTCACCAGACTTGCCCTATGACAATGATGATCGGGGATCTGATGAAGCCTAGCTTTAATTTGAATTATAAATTCACAGTGGTGATACCCACAAGGGAGGAGTGGGCCGCGGACGCTGGGGCCTGTCTTAAGTCTGGGGGCTGTACATGGTACACAGATGGCTCGCGGACGGAGGCGGGCACAGGCGCCGGGGTCTGGGGGCCTAAGACAAGGCTCTCCCTTCCTATGGGTAAATATGCTACTGTTTTCCAGGCTGAAGTATACGCAATACTAGCCTGTGCTTTAAATATATGGAAAATGCCTGGACACAGAAGACACATCACTATATGTAGCGATAGCCAGGCAGCGTTAAAAGCACTATGTGCAGTTAAAACAACATCAAAACTGGTATGGGAATGCCAAAGGATGTTAGATCAGCTATGTGAGCTTAGCTCAGTTACCTTATTATGGGTTCCTGGGCACACAGGAATCAGTGGAAATGAAGAAGCTGACAAACTAGCGAAACAGGGCTCAATGGGTTCCTTTACAGGACCAGAGCCCTTCCTGGGAGTGTCACTCCGAAGTGTGAGACTGGCAATATCCCAATAGATAAACCAGTCTCACCTAGATATTTGGAAGAGGTTAACCATAGCAAGACAGGCACGTGAACTTATCAAAGGGCCTAGTCAAAGCTATAAAAAGGTCCTAACGAATTTGAATAGGACCAGAATGAGAATGGTAGTTGGACTGTTAACAGGCCACAATACCTTACAGAGACACCTACACATCATGAAAATCACCCAGGATCCGATGTGTAGAAGATGCGGTAAGGAGGAGGAGACCTCCGCGCATGTGTTAAGTCAGTGCGAGGCTTTTGCAAGCACTAGACATCGATACCTGGGCTCACACTTCGTGAGCCTGGAGGACATCAGGAATGCCAAAATCCGGACACTGGTATCCTTTATAGGAGCACTAGGGCTGGACTAGGCAAACCTGTTCAAGGGGCACAAAGGGTCTTCATAGACCTACGTGTGGAGCTCTGCGAAAACAGGGCTCACCCATTTCTTATCTATCTATCTATCTATCTATCTAGCCTGCCCTATGACTATGAGTCATGCTCATGACCACTCAAAAGTACCTGTTTTATATTGGGAAGAATGGCTCAGTATTCTCTCAGTTCATATGTCACATCGTTCCACAAGACTTCAATCATATGTGGACAGAGGCAATAACAGTATGTTGAATCAGAAAACCAGCGGGCTACTGTAAATCTCGGGTAGCCTATACAAAATATGACTATTAAAAAAAATCCTCAGCTGATAGAAAAATACTTTTTTTTAAATGACTGAGCGAGTTGTTGCGCTTAATATCGCGTGGCTATGCGCTTGCATTCGGGGGATGGTGGGTTCGAATCCCACCGTCGGCAGCCGTTAAGATGGTTTTTCCGTAGTTTCCCCATTTTCACACCAGGAAATGCTGGGACTGTACCTTAATTCAGGTCATGGCTGCTACCTTCCTAATCCTAACCTTTCCCACCCTGCGTCGCCGGAAACCTTCGATGTATTAGAGTAACTAGCATTTTTTCTAAGAAAGGAGTTCATAGTATGAAGACCAGATGGCAGCTGCGAGCACTGAATGCTGTTGCTGCTGTCTTACCAGCACATACTACACAGATGCAGCAGGAGCGGTGACCAATGAGCCGTGAATCGGATCACTGTATCGATTCAGTAACATGAACGGAATCAAATGAATCGATTCAGTAAAATGAATCGAATGTCCCATCACTACTGCGTAGGCTAACTAGAGCCACCGGCAGTGCCAATGCACTAAGAGACTTTGTCTCATTATCAAAAATTGATGCCTGCTTGGCCATCAGATGATATAGATGTTGATTCCCATAGGGAATCTGAAATATTTGTCCTGAATGAGTAAATTTATAATACCAATATAAATGGTCCGTTATTGGACATTACAAATTTTCCAGCTAATTCATTCTTATTTGCCAGCGTTTCGCCCTCGTGTGCTAGGGTGGGCTCATCAGTTGGTACCTAGCACACCTACCAATACGCTGGCTAGTGCATACCAAGAATGAGTTAGCTGGAAAATTTATAATGTCCAATAACGGACCATTTATATTCGTATTATAAATTTACTCATTCAGGACAAATATTTCAGATTCCCTATGGGAATCAACATCTATATCATCTGATGGCCAAACAGGCATCAATTTTTGATAATGAGACACTCTTAGTGCATTGGCACCGCCGGTGGCTCTAGTTAGCCTATGCAGTGGCCTCCACGGTATGCACTAGCCAGCGTATTGGTAGGTGTGCTAGGTACCAACTGATGAGCCCACCCTAGCACACGAGGGCGAAACGCTGGCAACCAAGAATGAGTTAGCTGGAAAATTTATAATGTACAATAACGGACCATTTATATTGGTATTATAAATTTACTCATGCAGGATAAATATTTCAGATTCCCTATGGGAATCAACATCTATATCATCTGATGGCCAAGCAGGCATCAATTTTTGATAATGAGACCAAGTCTCTTAGTGCATTGGCACTGCCGGTGGCTCTAGTTAGCCTACGCAGTGGCCTCCACGGTATGCACTAGCCAGCGTATTGGCAGGTGTGCTAGGTACCAACTGATGAGCCCACCCTAGCACACGAGGGCGAAACGCTGGCAACCAAGAATGAGTTAGCTGGAAAATTTATAATGTCCAATAACAGACCATTTATATTGGTATTACAGTTAGAACTTCCCGTTAAACATTCAAGTTCTGTATCTAATGTAACGGAAGCATTTCCTACAATACACACTATGCAACCTGACCCTGGACACCAGTCTCAGAAAACACATTTTCCTCCTACTTCTGTACATCAACATGACATTTCTTTAGGTCTTCCAAATGCAGCTTTAGACCATTGTCTTAATTTTCACATTATAAAACAAGCTCTTATTCAAGTCCCACAGTTAACTGCCACACATCCTAGAATTTTAACCTTATGGTTATTTTCTGCCCGTAAATTTTTGCAAACTCACTTAGCTCCATTTCCCCAACTTCTTACCTTACCGCACTCTAAGATTTCTGCATATTTAGGCAAATTCTGGTTAGAGAATTTGCACCGTTTTCAATTCTGGGAAGACTTGCGAGATTCCCTTCACAGACACTTCCTTCCCTATGAAATATGACACAGTTTGAGTCTGGAATATTATTCATAGGCATTAGCGTCCTCATGAATCTACTTACGATTATCTTGATACTATAATTGCTTTTATGGATATGTTGGCAATTGCTAATCATCCATCATATATATTATTTCAGTAGTATAAATCCCTTTTGTGGCACTCACAAGTAACCAATCATAACAATTGAGCATTCAAAAGAAAGAGAATAGACATTAGCAGTGATGAATTGGACTCTTGTTTCATAAATATTGATAATTCACATTTTGGCTGCACCGGTTTTATGTTGCTATAATATGCTGTAATTATCAGTTAAGAAAAGAATGAGAGTAAAACCAAAAATTACTTCCGGAACATTCGTCAGTATAATAATGCACGTGCATTTGCTTCCGTTCAAGTGGATACCATAAGTGTTAAAAAATCGAAGATTACATTAATTGGTAAGTAAGACTGTCTAATATTGTGCTGATTTGTATATTCCTTAGTTCACCAGTAGTTCACCAGGGGAATACTCCACCACATATTTTATGAACGTGAGAGATTTCTCGCACGGGTCCCCTAGTCCGAAATAATGTCTATTGTACAATTTTATGGCTCTCCTTCCTTCCGCAAATTAATTAACGCCTTTGCTCCATCTATTTCTATTGCATACTTGTACATTTTCCAAGCTGATGCACTAAATTCTCACAGTAATACCTCCTATTATTCCACTGTCCCCTGCCCATATCGACCTTTCTGATGATATTCCAGTTTGTTCGGTATCCTATCAATTGAGTCCCCCGCGTATGACATGACTTGACCAGATACTCGACAAAATGTTAGCTGAAGGCTCCATCTTCTTCTAATTATGCCTCCCCTGCACTTTTAGTGGATAAACCTGATGGTTCTTCACGCTTAGTTGTAGTTTACAGAAAATTCGACAGTAAGATAGTATATGATGCTTACCCTATCCCAAACTTCTATACAGCCTTTCAATATATCTCTAAATCTAAATATTTCTCCATTTTTGACCTAAATTCTGCTTTTCATCAAATTCCCCTTGATCTTGCTAGTCGCAGTTGTACCGCCTTTAACTCCTAATGGGTGGTTTGAATTCACTAAACTCCTCTTCGGTTTAAATTTAAGTTCTCAAATTAGGGTGTCACTAGAATTGTACAGAAAATTCTTTTCATTGTAAATAGGTTATTGGAGACTCTTGAAATTACAAGAAAACATGTTGTGTCATATTCTTTTAGAAGCCTGGCCAGGCAACGTATATAAAGAGGGTGTATTGAGGGTAGAGTTGCATTGTTTTAATGAGGCTTGTGCAGAAGTCATTGAACTTGTGTTGTGATTATGTTGACATATTACTGTAGCAGTCAGATGTGTGTCAAGATGGCGGTTCATTAATATGTGTGTGTAATAATATGTATATAATTTGTAAATAAAACATTGTACAAAATTGACAGCATTTCGTGTGTGCGTCTTTGTGGTAACTTCATTGGTGACAGGACTAAAGAATAATTTTTGAGTGAATACTAGTAAGTGGGAATTAGAACAAAATGCAAGTGATACTAGAAAATATGTCTGCACAGCAACTTAAAGACGAACTCGCAAAGAGAAATCTTCTGACAAACGGCAAGAAGAAATTATTGAGGACGCAATTATGAGAAGATCTCATCGAAAAAGAGAAGATCCTGAAACTTTTCTTATCCAGGGGGACGAAACACAAGACACATCATTGGAAGAAGAGGTAAATATAACTAAAATGTGTTCCAACTTAATAAGCATGATTGCAGGCACTCAACGATACAATCTCGGATGTTGATTCAAGAGTCAATTCTAAATTAACCCGCCAGTGCACGGGTCACAAAAAGTTACATGAATAAACGGGTTGGGTCTCACAGACCCATCATCACATTTCTTTTTTATGATATGCTGTACCTGTAAAAATGTGTTCATATCTTTAAGGCGCTTGATATTAAATTAACGAGCATGATTCTTAACCTAGGGAGTGGCTTTATCATTGGAGCTGGTACAGAGAGAGGTATAGTTATCAATTTGAGAGATTCTTTTGATAAATTGAGTTTATTGATCATCAAAAGCAAGTTCATATCACCTTCGTACAGCAGCGTGGAAGTGTCGTGGCTGGTTGGTACCTCCAAGTCCTGGCATGGTGCTGGACATCGACTGGGCAGGGACCACACCTGCTCGGATGAGGAGTTCTGGGATGTCTGCAGGTTCTGGAAATGTCTCGAAGATTGGCACACGTTCCTGGGTTCGATTCGAGACGTAATTCACACTTGAATTTCCTGCACGGCACTCCACACATTCAGGGCACTGTCTGAACAGATATGACCTTTTAATTATGGTTACTGCACTCTAGATATTAAATCAAACGTTCTGGAATAATCATTCGAAGAACAAGTACTGGTAAAAATGCAAGTTCATAATGCAAGCTCGCTGTAAGTCAGAATGTTCTAGAGGATTACTGTCACTGCAGTCCTAAACGCATAATTCTGAAGATTTAAAACATGTTGGCAATGCACTGAATAAGTAGCACTCGGAAACTGTCCTGTTCCGTCAATAGGCGAAGTGAATAGCCATTAAAGAAAATAATATTTGAAAGAAAATATCTGACTTCATAAATTATGGATCACTCAAAATACTGGAAAGTTCTAGGCTTTCTGGGAATGCGATATGCGTATTCTGAATTGTCACAGTCTTTAAGAATCAAAACATAAGTCCCTGTGCAGCACTTGGAAAGTATTGCATATTTCACAATTAAACGAAATGTTGAATGTCCCCTAAGTTTCATAGTCTTTACAAGGCGTAAATTCAATGAGGCATTTGAGAAAACAAGTCACATCGTCCACACGAAAGTTTATGTTGGTAGGGCACAAGTTCATCCTACACGCTCGGAAAGTTTCAATGTTCCAGAAATTGATTCAAAAAATAAAAGTTTGAATAAGTTCGAAATGAAAGTTCAATGCGGTACACAACACTCGTGAAAATTCAAAGTCCTTTCAATCATCGTCGAATAAGTAAGTCCCTATGTGGCACTTCAAAAAAAAAAAAAAAAAGGTTCCAATGTGTAGAAATAACAAAGTTCCAATGTGCCAAAATATTAAAGTCCCAACACGACACTCGAAGAAAATAAAGTTCCGATGACAATGTTCCAGTATGTCACCTTAAGAAAATAATAAAGTCTTATCGCGACACTTAGCGAAAATAACTAAGTTCCAATGAGACGCTTCAGAAAAAAAAAAAAAAGTTCTTATATGGCACCACAAACTCTACATCAGCCACAAATACAGCGCATTGATACATTATCACATTCAATATTGTTACACATTATGAAACTCCAGTACTCTTATGGCAAACTGAGTTGCCGAAAATTTTAGCTAATAATTATTAAAATATAGATTTATTTTAAGATATCTTTCAGGAGCTGATGTTGAGATGATATCTGTAAGCAGCCCAACCGAGGGAAGTGGCAAAGGATATACTATTGGTGCTTCTGGAGATTATGAACTTTCAGTTGAAGATATTTTCCTGACACAGAGGTCTGATATTCTGCTCCCATAACAATGTGCAAACCAAACAACACTTTAATTAATTTCCTCAGGTGTGGTTGGCATGAATGTCACGCCTTTCTGAAGTGCATAAATATTTGTTTTCTCTGAGTGCTGGAGTACAGACAAGATGCTAGAAATGCTGGGTTGGCACATAAGGAGATAATGGATTTGTTATATTTCAGGCTTAGGGTAGCTGAAGCTTTTGTGAAGATTGGTTACCTATTCAAGGGTATCAAAAGAGGAAGGCCATCTACAAGCCCTGTAACATAACCTTCAACTAATAAAAAACAAACAACTGAGAGGAGACCATTGAGGGAAGTGCAGATGGATAGTGTTGATCACTTACCAGAATATGATGGCAATAAAGAACCAACTTGATGCAAGAAAATGAACTGCACCCAACGATCACACATTATCTGCAGAAAATGTGGAGTATATCTTTGTATAAATAGGAACAGGAACTGCTTTGCAGCCTTTCATAAGCAATGAAATGAATGTGAATTGTTATGAAGTATTTCTTTGTCGGTAACATGTGAACAAAATATGAATATTTGTAAGTAATTATCTGTAAACAATGAAAATATCTCAAAAATAGATAATTACAGTTCTATAGTAATGTATGGCTTACTATTTAGTACAGTTTTTTTTTAATTTCGTGTGGCTATTTCTAGCCGAGTGCAGCCCTTGTAAGGCAGACCCTCCGATGAGGGTGGGCGGCATCTGCCATATGTAGGTAACTGCGTGTTATTGTGGTGGAGGATAGTGTTATGTGTGGTGTGTGAGTTGCAGAGATGTTGGGGACGGCACAAACGCCCAGCCCCCGGACCATTGGAATTAACCAATTAAGGTTAAAATCCCCGACCCGGCCGGGAATCGAACCCGGGACCCTCTGAACCGAAGGCCAGTACGCTGACCATTCGGCCAACGAGTCGGACATTTAGTACAGTAGAAACATTGTATACCTCCAAATCCTGTCCTACGAAGGTTACCATCCCAAGGTAAAAGTTTAGGATTCAGCAACACTGTACATGATATATTTTTGTAACGGGAGATCTCTCATCAACCAAATTTTGTAAGTACATTCCCAGTATGACCTAAAATCAAAATCCAGTCAGAAATAATTTTTCTTTCTAATCAGTTAAATTCAGGACTGCAACTTGTTAACTGTGTTTTGCAGTCTGTTAACCTGTTCCCCGTTATGGACGACAAATCATCAGTGAGCAGAAAATGCCCGCATCATGTTACGGATGTTGATTTATTATGAATTATTTTGATCAAACACACCTTGTATTTTACTGAATGTTTTGGAAAAAAAAAGTACTTTTCTTTAAATAGTAATAAAATGTATTTGCATCTTACCTTTACATGTTGAGTTTAGTATGGTATGCCTCGAAACAGGAGTACATTTCCATTGGCAGCGTACGTTGTTCTTACGGGTTTCGTAACACTTTTTTTTTTTCTCTGACACAACACACATCATCGGCAGGCATATTTTTTGTCTATGGATGGAACCTTGGAGATGAAATGTTTCTTTTAGCCTAAGGGGCGACAGCGTTGATTTTTTACCCCCTATGTATAGTAAATGAGGAGTTGCACATGGTATTGTTCCGTCAGACGGAAACTGAGAAGTGTCAATCTCCTCCCCACATTTAGAGCTCTCGAAATGATCAGGCTTTTGTAAATAGCTATGTCCTGTATGTGAAGGAACAATTTATTGTGCCACTTCACTGTTTTCCTCATAGATGGATATGCATGCATCACTTGACCTATTAGATCTGTGCCCTTCATATTCTGATTATAATCATCCACGAAATCTGATTTGAAAATTCCTAACTTAGTGATATGATCTCTCTTCTCTGTATTCACCATTCCCACTCGAGTGACAATTAGAAAAAATGGACACTAGTCTTCTATCACTCCATTACACATACCTGAGAGGGGTTTGTTGTCTGAATTCCATTTCTGGCCTCTGTATTTTTTAGCATTGCCAATTATTTTTGTTAGCTCGAACAGTTCCAAATGCATTAGTTCCTTTAATATGGAGAGCTATAAACAGTTTTGGAGAACTGTATCAATTTTCCAGATATACTACTGTATTCTGCCCCGGTTTAGTAGTGGGTCGATTAGATGCATTACAATTGAACCTAAAAACCCTAAGTCGTCGTCTCTGGTGTTGTCTGTACCTTTCCCGAATACTGCTACTTTTGAATAAATCAAAACTTTTTATTCCAAACCTGGCCTTTTTCATCCTAATGAACTGCTTCCATCCCAATCACCCCTTCCAAAACATTAGACTCTTGTCTACTGTGACTTTATTAATAGGCAGATAATTGTCTCTATATTTATGAGGTTTGAAAATACAGGCTCTTTGAAATTAGGTTTTCCCCTCACTTTTCCCTGAGATAAATTTGTTGCTGTAATTATCAAAAAAATGTTTAAAACTGCCAATCGACATACTCTCATCAGTTGGTCCTGTGTGTGTTTGAACACCTGCTATTCCATGTGTAATAATGAGGTTTTATGTTTGGGCTATTATTGTCTGTGCTCCACATATCTACACATCTACTTTGCTTTTGCCATTTGAACTAACAACTTCTTGAATATAGTTTTCTAGTACATCTTCAACAAAATTTGTCGTAATTTTTGCACCAATAAGTGTTTCGAATCGCTCGACATGCCTCTACTTGTTCAAGCCAAAGTTACAAGCGATAGTGTTCCGACCTAAATATTCAAGGCATATTATTTGTATAATCTAATGTGCTATTTATAGGTCTGTATCTTTATTACAAGATAATGTGTCAGACTGCATCTGCCTGATTTTGTAATTCATAGCAAGATGCTAGCCAGCACATCTAATTAAGAATGAGGAAATAATAATGCTGATATTTAACTCTACATGGGTTTCTTTCGTAACTTAAGCGGAAATGTTTGGCTGCATAGATTGTACAGTGTGAAGACACATTTTTAACTACTGTTGCCATTTTCTTGCAACTAATCTAAAAAATAAAATAAAAAGAACTAATATAAAACCTCAAATATTGATGTAGTAAGTCTGTAACTTTCTAAATACACAGAGGAAAGATTCACAATCATTTTAGTTTCATAAAAATATCATAAAAGTGATCAAAGATATGAATGATTTTCCAATCAAATGCACAAAGTGAAATCACATAGCCTACTGGGTAACGTGCTTTTTTTTTTTTTTTTTTTTTTTTTTTATGCTTTTTGTTCGGGATGTCGACCCATGTGGATCTTTTGCCCCTACTGGCACCACATTGTATGAACCTGCGTGTAAATTGGAATTGCGGTAGTGTGGAATGTTGTGTGTGAGGAAAGGAATATTAAGGACGTCACAAACACCCAGGCCAGGGATATTAATCATTACAATTAAAAACCCCTGACCCGGCCAGGAATCGAACCCGGGGCTGCCGGGTGAAAGGCGGACGCGTTGCCGCCTACACCGAGGGGCCAGGCGGGGCAACGTGCTAGTGCCAGCAGGAGATTTAAAAGGCCAACGGTGAATGTAATTTACTTTATTGGCATGGTTGTGAGACTTCTCAATAAAATAGCTGTTAAGCATAATGATATACATAAATTTATGGTGTGGTGCCTGGTAAATAATGTAAAAATCCCCCTGAGGAAATAAGTCATTCTGAGAGAAAGTACACCAATGTAATTTTCCACTAAATTAAAGTTTCTGTGGGATGAGCAAGGATACACACCACACAAAAATACTTGAATGCTGTGTGTAATACCATAATCACATATCACATAATTCCGCCCCTTTTTTTCCTTGAAAAATTTTCTTGAAAACACTAGGGAGGGAATTATGCGAGTGGTGCTTCCAGGCATTCAGAAAGGAAGGGAAACGATGTATTAGGTAAAAGTTATATTTACAGTAATACTAGTATGTGAAAAATGTGGTACGTACCAGTATTTATTTTCAATTAACACAAAATAATACTACGGTTTCATTAGACTACAATGAAGAGCAGCAATCCATTGTTTCATTGTTTCTTTTCTCTCACTATTCTGCGGTCTCACTTTCGTCACTATCATCACTATTTTCAGGCTCAGATAACAAATCATTATCTTCATTTTCACTAATCCGCAACATGTCGTCCTCGGAACCGTCAATGGCACAACAAATTCCAGTTTTTTAAAAAAACTCTTCTTAACAATATCAACACTAATTTTCTCCCACACCCGGATTATCCACTCGCACATCGTCGGTATTGATGGCTTCCTTATCTTGCCTCCTGGAGTCAGCTGATGAAATCCCGTCACCATCCATTCTGAATACAGGTGTCGAAAATGCTCTTTGAAGGATTTGTTGACAATACGCTGACATCTAAAGATTGAAGAATAGACGTTAAACCTCCAGGGATGATGACAGAATGGGACTTCATCAGTTTCATCTTCTCTTTTACAGCTTCCACACGGTGACCCCAGAAACTGTCTAGGACAAGAAGGGACTTCTTTTGTAATAATGCCCCTGGTCGTCTTCCCCAGACTTTCTCCAACTAATCCACCATCAAATCTGCTGTTATCCAGCCCTTTTCTTGAACTCGTAAGTGAATTCCATGTGGGGTAGTCTCCTTTGGTAATGTCTTCCTTTTAAAGATGGCATATGGTGGAAGTTTACTGCCGTCTGCTGCAATGCACATCATCACTGTGCATCTTAGACTCTCTGCTCCAGTCGTCTTCACAAGGACACTTTTTGACAAGGTGGAGCAACGGTGGTGTTATGCGGCATATCAAAAAACACTGGCGTCTGGTTAGCGTTACCAACCTGAGAGAGTAAATAGTCATCTTGCTGTCGTACATGTATTGCGTAACGATGGAACTCGATTACCTTATCTGTGTAGTCTCGAGGTAAACGCTGGCACAGAGATGTTCTCCTCCGTAAACTGAGGTTTTGCTGTCTCATAAAACGAATCAGCCAACCAATGGTTGCTTTAAAATCCTTTCTGTCAATGTTGAGCGTGGCATAGTGATGGGCATATCGAATGTTTCCTGCTATCGATTGTTAAACGATAGTCCAGGAGCACAACCGAATGTTTTTATTCAATAGTTTTCATTCGGTTTCCGAATTGCTGACATTCGTTACGGTAGTTACTAATTACTGCAATATGCACGCTTGTTACAGTGCACGGTCTTATATTTACTCTGATCCTTGCAATTTCGGCTCCCACAAGATCTGTGCTAATCATTAGGAACAATTTATAGAATACTCATTAACATTATGGACACTGGGACCACGTAGGCCTACTTATTTTAATATGAAATATTTAATAGTGCACTTGGTCAGTTTTAGGTTAGGCAATCTCTCTTCGTAGGAGGAAGTACAGTAAAATACATTTGTATTTATTTAACCGGTATCATGTCAAACAGCCGTTAAACATAGCTCTCTTCAAAGCTGTCGTAGATTTTCAGATACTTACATTATATTTTAAAAATTGCATTTTAACATGAAAAAATACAACCAAACCGCAAACTAAATGAAACACACATGTAATAGAGCAATGAGCATTTATATGTGCAGTCACTAATAATATGTCGTGGTAAAAAGTACATAAATTAGCTAGATCAAATGTTTTCATTCTGTGCACATAGAACAGGTTAGGATAACTAAAACAACATATCAAACTTGGAGTATAATTAATCAGACACTTAGGCTACCACTGTCTTCCTGTAATCAAAGATTTTTGTTCAGGAATATGAAAACATCCAAATGTTTTGCTTTCAGCCTGTTTCTTCTTTCACTCATCTGGCCAGCTTTCAAAAATATTCTTTCTGCTGGAACAGATGTTGTAGGAACTGTGAGATATTTCTGTGACAATGTGTATAAGAGTTCCATGGCAGATTTGTGTTTCTTCCAGAATTCTGCTGGACAGCTTTTTTTTTTTTTTTGGTCCATGTAATGGAGGGAATAATATTTACGGACCATCATTGCATAATGTTTAAAATACGCGCGCGATAGTTGCTCTCCTAGACCGTAATACTATTGCATTGGTTCCTATCGTGTCCGTCACATTTGACTTACGTACTATCGTTTTGAGCGAAGTGGGAGCAACTACTGCAGGATAATTCAGTATCATATTGACCGAATGAAACATCGAATGTTGTTGAAAACAATCGAATGAAACGGTAGTTTGAGACTATCGAATAATTCGATAGTTTTCATTCGGAATGCCCATCGCTAGCGTGGCAGCTATCTCGCGAGCATCATTTCGTAAGAGACACACAGCCATCATTCCGAAGTTTATTGACATAAGCAATTACACCATTATCAATTTTGGGATATTTCCCTGTTTTAAGCCCACGGAAAGAAATGGAGCTTGCCTTTTGCGGTCATGAGTTTATCTTTTTGTCTCCGCCAATACTGTATTGAGTTAGGATCAACGGAGAAATGTCTTCCTGCAGCTTTCACTCCGTTTGTATCGGCGTAAGATAACACATTTAATTTAAATTTTGCTGCGTAGTTTGAATATTTCAACATTATGACGACTTGTAACAAACTGACGTAGAAACATGTCTGCAACTTCATTTATGGTATGTTGCGACAATGGAAACATTTTTATGTCAAGTACCGTTGTGTTCATTGTTGTCCATTATCAAGTCATTTGAAGGCAGCTCCAGCAAGAACAAACCAGGAGAGGGAATTATGCGCGATATTAATAAAATCATTTTTAATGATGAAAAATCGCAGGAGGGAAATATGCGAGGGGGGAGCTTATGCAATAAAATACGGTATATTTGGCAACTGTTGTCATCAAAATTCCTGATTTGACAGCCCATGATCTATTAATAGTGAAAATTAAAAGTAATTTGTGTGATGGTAGAACAATTCCAGCATTTATTATTATAACTTATGTTGCCAAGTTACAGTATTTATGTCTTGTTTCAGTGCTGTGGTAGCGATTTGTGAGTCACAAGCATACAGTGTGCATGAACTGTGATCAGCTGGACTCCTTGGAATTAAATAATAAGATGATGGAAAAACAAAACAATTTATTTCATAATCCTTTACTTATATACAGCAATAGTGAGAATCAATCATAACTTGAAGCACTACTCATGACCATGTTTCCATCTGTAACCTGCCAGAAGTTTCAAGGAGTTGAATATGATTAGCAGCTTCCTCTTCAGACAGGCAACCCTCCAGGCAGCCAACATCATTCAATAATACCTCACGAACATCATCTGGCATTTTCTCTGCTCGTCCAGCTATAAAAATACTTGCGTTCTTCTCATGCACTAGATCCCACACCAAGGATGCTTGCTGTTTAAGCACATGCTGGACATACCTAAAAGAAAATGGGTTCAGATGATGCATCTTACCAGCACTACACCAAACATTAACATTTTTTTTCACCTTGTCTTCATCTTCATATAAGTTACATAACAGCCATAGTGCAATTGAGTTTTTCAGAATTCAAAAAGAAAAAGTTGTGGGAATTCTATTCACTCCACAATGACAACTCTAACAAAATCAACACAATATTTATTACACAGTTAGAACACTATTACACTACAGTAGAACCTCGATTATACATTCCTGGAAGCTACATTTTCCCGTATTATTCGTTCAAATTACGTGGTCCCACGAACATCCTAATTAAATCACGTTGTAAAAATCCTGCATTATCCGTTCCTCAAAATTTCCCGTATCAACCGTCCAGAAATTTCAGTCCCATCAACGCTAAAACCTTGATCATGCGTTTTTCAAGAAACTGTATCTCACGAAAGGACTGCTACGGCATACTTCCAGATCTTGGTGTTAACGTCCCGACATTGCGGTAATTTGAGGAAGTACTATCCCGGAAAAGCGATCAGCGGTGACCTTGCATATGGGACCATCCTAGCATTGCATTCGGGTGGTATTGTTTAGAGAATCAAAATCATAAAGCAGAGTGTGTCCACAACAATTAGAAAGAGACAGAGTGCATTTCGACAGCTCTACTTGAAGACGGAACGAGTTTTGTCAAATGTTCGTACTTGCAAAACGTCTACATTATGTCCAGGGTTAATGTTTGTTTTTTATTTTTTTTCCTTTTTTCAACTGTATCACCGAACAGGTTATCGGCACTTCCCTCAGGACACTATAGTCACTGAGCTTTCAGGCAGGAATCAAAACTGCTCCTACTTAAGTACATAACAGAAATTTAGTATTTTAATATTATCGTACACGATTATGTTATTGAGACCAGAACATATGTTGCACCTTACATACATAAAGCCATGGGAGGTTTTGAGATTGCCTATTACGGTACTGTTTTGGTCCTAATATAAGACTGGAAATTTCATGTTTTTGTGCTAAAATATTATAAAAACCACACTTTTTATTTGCGCACATTACATTTATTATAAAAACTTTGTATCGTTTCGCACTCATACCGAGTAGTACAGCGAGCGCGCTTTCCAGCTGAGCTCAGGGTCGCAAATAACAGTAATTTAGGACGTTTTGATATTTTTTCTTTCCAATTTAATTGTGATTAGTGACGGGCAGAATTGAATATAACGCATTCCAGAACTTGAGAATCGATACTTACATTCAAAACCATATTCTCAAGTTCAACATAACCTTTAAAAGTCGATGTAGGCCTAATTTACGTGGTACAAGATTTCCATGAACTGACTATGAACAGTATAACAGTGACCAAATTACAATGGAAGATTAAAAAAAGGGATTTAGTCACCATGCTGGGTGCTTTTGTATCCAATGTGCTTTATTTTATTAGATTAGAGAATAAAAAACTACTTGTGGTCGATTGTTGTTTGGCTGGGTATAGGTTTTTCGAACAGTTTGACTGATCAAAGTTGCTGAACTAAAAGAAGTTTTCAGAGGAAACTGACGAAGTTTCCCCATTAAAAATGTATGTAAAGTTTTGAGATTTTTATGTCACGTGCCGGTAATTAATGTTTGAAGCCGGCCCCGCAGTCGAACTTGCTTCCTCTCACCCGGAGGGCCCAGTTTTGATTCCTGGCCAGGTCAGGCATTTTTACCTGGCTACGAGGGCTGGTTCCAGGTTCACTCATTCTACGATTACCTTTAATTGAGGCGCTTTTTAATAGTGAGATGGCGACCCCGGTCTAGAGAGCCATGAATAACGACCGAGAGGATTCGTCACACTGACCATGCGTCACCTTGTCATCTGCAGGCCTTCGAACCGAGCAGCGGTTGCTTGGAAGGCGGAAGGTCCATTGGGGCTGTAGTTTGGTTTGGTTTAGGGGTGTTGTAAGATTATAAGTATACATATTTCTTTTTTTTTTGTGATGTTTAGCCAAACTGTTAATGGTTCATTCATTCCAGGATTTTCCGCTTTCCTGTGTTGTACATTTTTTCCCGGGGTCCCTCCAAAAACGGAGAATCAAGGTTCCACTGTATATGCATTCAAAATCAGGAGCACATACAATAAAAATGAATAAAAGTTAAAACCTTGATAATGGACATCGTAATGTCTCCAATCTCTGTTTACTAGCCCTAAATGCTTATAATAAACAGGATGTTACTGTGACAGGAAACAAACAGTGAGCATAGCAATGACAAGCCTATGAAGACATGAAGTACTCTATTCTGTAATGGAAATGCTCGTGCACTTTTCCTATCAACTCTGGTATGATGTACAATTTCCTGAGTCTGTGTGTCTCACTACGAGCCTTGATTACAAACAAGACATATAATTCCTCTACCTACTTACACTTTTTCTTCTTGGTCCCTGGAAAAAGCACAAAACAGTGTCATCAGATTCTCCTTTTGCAAACCCAGCCATTCTTTTTTACAATGAAAATCTGCATTCTGACTACGGCAGCCAAAGAACAGGTACAAAGCACTAGCTCCAGCCTGGTCCTGAGCTACCCTGTCGAATATGTAACTTCGGAATGGGGCTACACCAGTTCCTGGCCCTATCATTATCACTGGTGTTACCTGGGAAAAAAGAAAAAGAATCGTATAACAATATGTACAGTTACTAGCACTGAAAGTCAGGTATGCTGTATGGTACTGATTACCAACAAATTGTAGTAAGAAATGTCTGCAGTATAAGCAGTATTAAGGCACTAGATTTCCTCCTATTTCGATTATATTTCTGAATGTAACTTATCGCACAATCTCAGCAAGGTCTAACATCAATAGTGAAGAGATAATCCACCTGATAGCAGCTCCTATTAGGGAATCAAAATAATTAGCCTCCTAATCAGTTCATATGAACATCATTTCTTTTATCTATTGTTTGGATGTAAGTAGGGTTTGAGTTAAAACTCAAGATTAAAATTGTCAACCATCAGGTGGATTTTTTTTGGGAAAAGAATATCCAGTACATAGTATTTAAGGTCAGGGAGTACAAATGGTGTCTAACAACCATCAATGAATTTTTTCAGCAAGCCACTGAAGAATTTGATTGAAATGTGTTCCTGTGTACAGAGTTTATTACTACTCGAGAATGTAACAAGAGTGAAATTGACGACATCGACATCCATCAGGACAATAATACTATCGAGCAAGTTAGACCACTCAGATATTGAAAATACACTCGTTGCTACCGAAGAGAATAACACAGTTTCTATCAACAATGACATTCAGAATGAACAAAAGTTATCTCTTATTAAAAATTTAGCAACTAAGTAAGGAAATGAAGGAAGAAAGCTGATGTTGCAGGTAATAAGAGGGAAATTAGTAAAAAGGCTTTGTATAAGAGTTAAAGAGTACTTTGCCTACTAGTGAAACTCTAGTACGGGCTACCAATCAATTCAAGATGTGCAAAGACCTGCCAGAAAAATTAGACCAAGATGCACCAATTTATACAGCAAAAAGTCAATACAGAGATATTATAACGTTATTCCTGAGGATGCCACGACAGAGATGGATTCTAATCCATGGAAAGAATTGAGCCTCAGTGAAAAGATCAAGTCATTAGTGCAGAACGTGCCAACAACACAAAAGGGGGATGATGTTGGTCAGAGGCAGATCCAGAGAGCCCACACTGCTAAACTAAAGTTAAAAGTTTGATTAAACTTTCAAGATTTTCGGGCTCAGGGGTTTGATGTTGATTCAAATATGTCGGGTAAATTTATTGGAACCCAAGAACTGATTTTAAATGAGCAACCTCTGGCATTTATACACACAGCTTCAGCCATCAACTGAACTTGTGCATTAAAAAACACTGTGATATTAGGCCAATTAAGAATATGTTACTGATTATCTCACTAGTGATAACGTTTGTCTCTACTTCTGCAGAAAGAATGTCTGCTCTTCAAAGAGTGTTATTAGTGAACTTGATGTCAATGAGTCAAACAAGACAGTACAAAGACATGATTGCTTAATTGTATTTCAGGAACAAATATTACATGTTGTAAAGCATCATGTGCAAACAGATGAAGATCCAGGTAGTGAGACGTTAGGTGAAGCAGTTTTCTTAGGTGCGGCTTTGAGAAGAAGTGAATTTAGCAGTGGTTTGGAAACGCTGTTTACTCTTTGGCCCACACTGCTAAACTAAGCAAGTTCTTGCAAGATCCTCAATTGCATTGTTTTACATTGGCACCGTAAACGGAAGGTAGAATAAAATGAGAAAAAATACAGACGAAAAGTGTAAAGGAATTTTTTTATTGCAGCAAGTGACATTGCTGCTTCAATGGGTGAAGAAATCCATCTCCCACATACTGTATTTGTTGCAGGCAAACTAAAAGAACAAATGTGTCAGCTGAGGATCCTCAGGAATACTTCAGGAGGGCTGCAGGCTATTTTTGCCTTTTGTTGACCCTTAATAAGACCTTGTGATCATGTTAATAAAGTGACCCCTTTAGAAAGGGTTATTCCCTATATTTTTTCTTTCAGTAGACAAAATCATTAAAGCAGCAGAGACGTATGAAGCAGACTGCACAGAAACAAGTGCTGAATTAAGAGCAGGAATATCACTATGGAGAGATAACCGGACAACATCTCATCCAGAAGGAAATAAAAGACCAAAAATGTGCATTATTAGTTCTATGAAGACACCAATATTAAACTATTGCTACAAATATTTGTCACCCTGCCAGTCATAACAGTCTCTACAGAGAGAATTTATCGACTCTACATAACCTAAAAGCTAGAAGTACAATGGGAGAGAACCGTCTTAATAGCCTTGCATTAGCAAACAACCATAAAGAAAGGGTAATATATGTTGAAGCCACGAAGGCTGGATATTTCTAACTGGTCAAATGTTGATTGATGTAAACTGCTAACACATAACTGTACATAGTAAAGTTGATGTACCGTATTTTCTCGCATAATTAACACCCTTGCATAATTTACGCATCCCAGAATTTTAGGGTCCAAAGTAGAGAAAAAGAAATGCTCACATATTTGACACACCCACTTCTTCGAACATCCATCCCGCAGCTCCGAATGCGTTTCGAACTAAAGATGTCAACTATTCAAGTAGCAGCCTTCCTATTGCGAAATCGGGCATTCCGGATACTGGGCAACATACTGTTATCAGTCGATACGAAATACCACTGCACCAATTCACCGAGAGAATCAGCGCAAAGTGAATATTGACGCTCTATTCCAGTCTGGTACAAACATATTATACGAGTGTTTCAGGTACTGGACATGAATGTTCTGTGATCTCAAAATTGTTTGTTAGTCCACAGTGTGCAAGTATTCGAGTGTAATACTGCATCATATAAACTTGCGGTGATCAGTTACACCGAAACATACGGGTATAGGGCAGCAGACCGCAAGTATTCAGTGTCCGAACGCAATTTGCGCTAGGGCGGTAACAGAGAAGTGCATTTCAAGCGATCAACAAGTCTCGCAAAGCATTTCACAGACCAAAAAGCGGCAAGTTTCTACAAGTAGAGGAGGATCTGCTTAAATGTATTATTTCGTTATGCAACGTTGGTTATGCCCTTTCTCACGAAATGCTGTATTTTAAAGGAAGAGAAATAGCTGCTGCACATGGAATCAGTGTATTGGATCTGAAGATTAGCCGCGGCTGGAGGATTAATTTTATGAGAAGAGATGGACTTTCTCTTCGACGAAGAACAATATTATGCCAAAATAATGCCGAATGATTTCAACCAAAACGTAATTGATTTTCAGCGCTTTGTGATTGAGAAACATAAAGTAAAGGAATAATTGATCTCCAAGATAGGACCCACAGGTCAGACGCAGATCAGTTTCTGTATGCCATAAAGTCGGACAATCGATAAGAAAGAGACATAGAATGTTATCGCACGTGCTACCGGAAGCGAAAAAGAATGATGTACTGCAATGCCTGCTGTAACAGCCGATGGCAGAAAGCTTCAACCTTACATTGTTCTACAAATAAAAACAATGCCTAAAGTAAAATTTCCGCGTTCGTATCCAAGAAAAAGGGTGGATAGACACGTCATTCATACAAGATTGGATACGAACAGTTTGGGGAAATCTAGCAGGGTCCCTCCTTCGATGCCCAGCCTTTCTTGTGTTGGACAGTTTTCTGTTTTTGTTTGGTGAATTTTTGTTTTGTTTTTTGCTGGTATGTCATTATTATGTACTTGCATGAATTCTACTTTTATTAGTTCAAGTTTATTTAACTTCAAGTCATATTGTCAGCTAGTAATGGGAAGAATATTTTCCACTGTTGGTACTTCAAACACACGTGTCCAACTTACCTGATGTACCTTACTTGACTTTTCAGAAAAAATCTCATGCAGGAATTTTACGCTAAATGACGATAACCGCAAATGAGTTGAACCAATTGTGTTTATATTATATATGATGTATCTTTTAAATATACATAAATTGTAAATCATTTTTAAATATCTGAATTCCTTGAATAATTTACACATCCAAAGTTTTCACGTGTATTTTTTATCAACAAAGTGTGTTAATTACACGAGAAAATACGGCATTTTAAACATTATTTAAACTCAATTTGATGGCAAAATAAATTTCAATAAATGTAACTTAACTAGTGTTTACTATACTATTATAATTTCCTTAAAATAAACTTGGGAAATTTTATCACTATGGAAGTAAAATGTCCCAAGTACTAGTGTTAGCTCTATGCTAGGGTATTTTAGGGTATTTTTTGATTTAGCCCCTTCCTTTAGGGAGTCCTGGATCCACCTCTTATGCTGGTAATAGAAGACCAGGTACTTTGAAATACTTCACTAAAATTGGAGAAAGACATCGTGGGTACAAGGAAATATTTCTACAAACATTCTCTCTGAAAGAATAGTGTGTTCATAATTGGTCAATTACTTCTAAGATTGAATTCATATTATGAAACACATCACCAAGTAGAAGAAATCCAATAAGGTGTATGCGGTTAGTTTCCTGAAGGATTTCCCAAAACTTCCAGCTCACTACTGCAGGAAGAACACCACAAAGTTGCTGGCGGTGAAATGGGTTTCATCGAGAACTGTCTGCTAATCAAAGAGTTTGGCAGCAAGAGTGGCGACTACCACGATGACATGAATAGTGACTTTTTTTTTTTTTTTAAGAGAATGAAAGATATCTTCCACCTCACAGTGTTCTCGTGATTGACTACGCGTCATATCACAACAAGGAAGTAGATCGTGCTCCAACCTCCAGTTCACGTAAAGTGATGATGATCTACTGGCTAGTGAATAGGAACATTCCACACCGTGAGACGATGTACAAACACGAGCTTTATGAGCTTATCAAATTGCACAAGCTGGCACAAACACCCAGTCCCCGGGCCAGGGATATTAATCATTTGCTATTAAAAAACCCTGACCAAGTCGGGAATCGAACCTGGGACCAGCGGGTGATAGGCGGACGCGTTGCCCCCTACACCGCGGGGTCGATCTTGCAAAGAGGTCTGCTTGGGATCACAGTTATTCAACTGTTAGGCTTTGATTTTTGCCTTTTATCGTCTCAAATTCTCCCAGCGTAAACTGACCAGGGGGTACCTTTCTTCTTCAAAGAATTTTCCTGAAGACTTTTTTTTTTTTGCTAGGGGCTTTTCGTCGCACCGACACAGATAGGTCTTACGGCGACGATGGGATAGGAAAGGCCTAGGAGTTGGAAGGAAGTGGCCGTGGCCTTAATTAAGGTACAGCCCCAGCATTTGCCTGGTGTGAAAATGGGAAACCACGGAAAACCATCTTCAGGGCTGCCGATAGTGGGATTCGAACCTACTATCTCCCGGATGCAAGCTCACAGCCGCGCGCTTCCTGAAGACTACAGACTTTCTTTGAGGTAATATGTCTCACAGCCTGTCTGTTATTTAACCCTACAAGTGCCAAGAGTTGACTTTTTTCACTCTTCCGTTTGCTTTGTAGTGCCAGGGCCGAAAAAATCAACTCTGACTACATGCATGTTTTCAAACATACAGCGACATTTTTCGCAATTCTTGGAAGCAAACTGTGACGAGGAAGTTTCGTGATTGCATTTAGTTAAATTGGTAATCTAATAAGATGTGTATTTCTGTTGTATTTACTCGTTGAAGATGCATGGGGCCATTGTAAACAGATATGGCTGACCAAATTGAAAACATTGCAGTAGATCTTGAGAGAATAAGTAGTTTATTGGAAGATGAGAGTGATTTTAGTGATGTGCAAGACTGAAATTAATAGCAGTGATCCTGAAGACGATGATAACAGCATACATGATTCTAGGAATGCCCAAGGAAGTGGATTTAGAGATGTCCAAACATTTGAACACCCTGATGATGAAGATGATGATGATATATCACTGCAGGTACGCCTCAATCGTATTACTAATTGTAATCCAGTTGATCCCATCAGTGATACAATCAGTCATTCAGATGTCTCACGGCAGAAAGTTAGCGGACCAGAGCCTGTAAAAAATGGTATCGATTTTATGCCAAGAAAAACTGGCTTCCAAGCTAACATCCCCAGAAATTCAAATGCTATGTCTTATTTTGATCTCTTTTTTTCCTGAAGAATTGTGGGGGATGATAGCTAGTGAAACAAATCATATACTGTTATAACTGACATGTAACACTCCGCAGATTTTTGCAAGTCTTCAGCTTGTCCCAGTTATTTCTGGGGTCGCTGGAGCCTTTTGTCCCGAATGAGTAAATTTATAATACCAATATAAATTTCTGATTCACTATGGGAATCAACATCTATATCATCTGAAGGCCAAGCAAACATCAATTTTTGATAATGAGACAAAGTCTCTCATAGTGCATTGGCACTGCCGGTGGCTACAATTAGCCTATGCAGTGGCCTACACGGTATGCACTAGCCAGCGTCTTGGTAGGTGTGCTAGGTACCAACTGATGAGCCCAACCTAGCACACGGGGGCGAAATGCTGGTAACCAGGAATGAGTTAGCTGGAAAATTTATAATGTCCAATAACGGACCATTTATATTGGTATTATAAATTTACTCATTCGGGACAAATATTTCTGATTCCCTATGGGAATCAACATCTATATCATTGAGTATGTTGCGCTTATCTTCAGGAGCTAGCAATTTGCTTCAATCAAGCGACTCGTCTTCGACTTCTACACAATTTTGTGGCTTCATATTTATTAAATTGTGTTGTGACTTCGCGCCTGATAATATATGCATGCTGGCTCACTTAACTGTTCACCTCTTCTCGTAAACATTTTGAGACAGTGCTGAACTTTGCGTGTGTTGTGCTACTATTCAGAAGATTGCGCCTTACTTCATGTAAGTGACTGACCTTCTACTTCTTCTCGATTTTACGATTTAAAATCGCACAGTCCCAATCCCCATTATCTTATTTTGCCTCTTCAACTGTTTTTGTGAAAGACCCATTCTTTAATTTCTTATTTACCTATGCTTTGCTTTTGCATTTTATTCGGCTGATGATAACCCAGATTGGGGTTGAAACCGCTACCACTTCCACTTATAATTAAATAGAAATGTAACACTACATTTCTTATTTATTTGTATTAAATAGGTTGAACTACGTTATTTGTTATTTCAATTTAATTGTGACACCAGTGAAGTTGCAAATGGCGGTGGTTTGGAGTAAGTGGAATGCACGCCGCAGGGCTTCTAGCTTGGAGCTGTCCTTCAAGTAACCAATGTTGAACAGCTCGTTAAGTCACTGAGCTGCTGGAGACGTAGTCCGCTGCACGGCAGCCATCTGTCGAATACAGCGGTCCTCCCTCTCAGTGGTGCCACAGGGACATCTGGAGTCTTGTCTTCATGCGAGCGTACCTTCTTGTGACCATTGCTGTCAGCATGCATGCACAATGGAGACATTTCTGCCAAGTCGTTCTGCAATAGTGCAGAAGGAAAATCCACTTTCACGTAACCCTATTACACGGCCTCATTCAACCGCAGTGAGCTGTTGATACTGGCCTCTTCGTCGTTGTCGTACAGGCTTTCTTGACCCACTCACAGTCACTCCATGCAATCTCACAGGTTACTAATGCTCTCACACAGTACAGCCCGTGTTTAAAGCAAACCTGATGTGCAGTGTCATAGGGCCACTACTAGCGCCACGCTAATGCGATTTGTAGGAAATTTTCATCACCATCATCTTTCAGATGTATAAACATGCCTACCAATGTTCGTTAATCTAGCACAACCCCTTCTTGGTGTTTTTATATTCTTTTCTGCCAGTATATAAACATTTCCAACCTCATTCTTACCATCAGTGTTTTTAATTATAATATATAAGTGCTAATTTTCGCATTTGATTTTTTTCCTAAAGATGTTGCATACTTATGAAACATGTACTAGCTTTTTCATTAAGTAGTTACACTTTAAGCTGGATTATGTTTGTATTTTCATGAACTAGCTATAATAATATTAAGTATTAGAAGGTGGGATTCTTCTTTCAATCTTGGTTGAGTTAATGCCAATATGGGATCAAAAAAATTATATAAGTTATAACCTAACCTATAATTTACAAGTAGTGACCATCAATACCGTATTCTTGGGAAACATGAAGGTTCCCTTTCGCACCCATACAGGTATCTTCTGGCCAGGAATAAGAGATTTCAACCAATTAGAACACAAACCAAGGCGAGGAGTTACAAGCCTGGTTTTATATTGCACCACAGCCACCAGGATATGTAATTTCCCCACATGAGCCTGAAAAGAAACACAACTCTCAGTCACAAACATAATCAAGAAACACCTCAGAAAATTACTAATCAAAAATGTAATTTTAAAAAAACAGAAGCACTACAGAAAGATAATAAGGGTCGATTGCAGAAACGCATTTTAGACGATGTCTATGGTTAAACAATGCCTAAGTATGGCTGCCACATTGCAAAGACGTTATTTATCACTTTGACACTGTCTTAAACTGTCCTCAACCAGCCATGTTCAAACACTACTGAGAACACTGTTTAACCTCACATGAGAGGAGTGAATCACAGTCAGAGGTTATGTACCATGAAACATGTAATTTGTTATATCATGTTGAGATGATTCCGGGAAGAAAGGTTAGTCCGAAGGTTAGTCCCGAAATTGCAGCAATTCATTTGAAATGTACAGGGAGGTAGAGCTTCAAATAAGATTTCGCTTCAAGAGACTTGTTTCTTGAGACTGACACAAAGGGACAGTCCGGTAACTGCCAACTGGAATACAATTCTTGGTAACCGATATATTTTATTATATATGGGGTAACTTCCATGGAATTATAGGACACTTCGACTACATACATGTCAGAATTACTTGTCCCAATGGTCAGAGGGCTGTCACATACATCAACCAGGAGTGATTCACTTATATTTACTGCCAAGTAAGCACACATAATAGTGAAAAGTAAAAAAGGTTGTATGTGGTTTTTATATACAGTATATAATTATCGCTCTAATTCAGATAAGTTTTCAGCAACTATAAGATGAGAAAAGGCAAGTGGTGGTGGTGGTGATTACGGTTTAAAGAGGACTGGGGAAGAAGAGCCGGCCAAAATAACAGCGCCCTAGTATTTGCCTGGTGTAAAAATAGGGAAACTACGGAAAACAATCTTCAGGGCTGCCGATGATGTGTTTCGAACCTACGATCTCCAGAATACAAGCTACATCTATATGGCCCGTACAACACATTCGGTTCCACATTACTATTGTTTCAGCTTCCCTTCGTCGAAGCTATTTACGACTAGATTAAACTCACCACATCAACGCAATAATCAAAGCTACACTTCCCCGTACGTTAGCGTGTCTCTTTAGTGTCGATAATATTATGAAATTTAATTTCCACCGAAAGCAATATTCTTATTTGTGGGTAAGTCATGCTCATGCTTAGCCATATTTGAGTAATGTGTAGGAAGACAAACAGCTGACTGACATACGGCGCATGCACCAATGAATTTCATTGATTGTGACACGCAAAGAGTTGCATGAAAGATACTATCTATCTCCATTTTCAAACCAATATTGAAACTTTAAACAATGTCTAGTTAAACACCGGCCGAACATTGTTTATGCAATGGAAGAGTGTGCTCGATTTGGACATTATTTAGATACACGTCTAATGCTTAAAACTAGTCATTGTTTCTGCAATTGGCCCTAGCAAGGTCTGTCTAGGGAGGTCTGGTCACGCTACCACAATCCTTTGCGGTGGCGGCCATATTGGGTCTCAAATATCGTTGTTACGTTGGCGCGCCCGATGTAATGATGTGAGTTATTACTTGTATTTTGAAGGAAAACGGGATACTACGCCGCACCAAATTGTCAAAATAAGATAACTGACGGAATTAGTGTGTTTCGCTTCCCGAGAGATAAGCAAAGGAGAGCTCAGTGGGTACAAAACTGTAGGCGTGACAAATGGCAACCTACAGATAATTGCTTCTTGTGCGAGGTTAGTGAAATACATTCGTATTATTCCTGAATAACAGTATGTTTATATGAAGATGTTTTATATTTATAGGTCTTATTATGTTTTTGTTTTTTTGCTAGTGGCTTTACGTCGCACCGACACAGATAGGCGACGATGGGAGAGGAAAGGCCTAGGAGTTGGAAGGAAGCGGCCGTGGCCTTAATTAAAGTACACCATTTTGCCTGGTGTGAAAATGGGAAACCGCGGAAAACCATCTTCAGGGCTGCCGACAGTGGGGTTCGAACCCACTATCTCCCGGATGCAAGCTCACAGCCGCGCACCTCTAACCGCACGGCCAACTCGTCCGGTGTATTTTCTTCTAGCATCATTTTGAAGAATCGCAATTTGAATTAAAGAGGGCAGATGGACGGAAACTACTCGAGTGGAATTCCATCCCAACAATTGTCAAAGTCCCTAATCCACCTAAGTCTTTGACAAATAATAGGAAACCTCCCAAAGAAAGAGAATTGTCTTTCAAAACAAGCAAGACAAGTAACAGGAAATGTGTAATACTAGTATTGATGTTTATGAAAATTTCCTTTTCATGTGTCCGGCTTCATGGCTAAATGGTTAGTATGCTGGCCTTTGGTCACAGGGGTCCCAGGTTCGATTCTCGGCAGGTTCAGAAATTTTAACCATAATTGGTCAATTTCGCTGGCACGGGAGCTGGGTGTATTTGTCGTCTTCATCCTCATTTCATCCTCATCACGACGCGCGGGTCGCCTACGGGAGTCAGATCAAAAGACCTGCACCTGGCGAGCCGAACTTGTCCTCAGACGCTCCTGGCACTAAAAGCCAAACGCCATTTCATTCCATTCCTTTTCATGTAAACTACAGACTATCATTCTAACCCTACATGCAACGTAGAAATGTTTCACGGATATTTGAAATGCTTGTTCCTGTTCAGTTACCAATTATAATTACAACAAACAATAGGCCTATCACTTCAAATCAACAATTTATGTCCAGCTGGCGATCATTACAACAATTGTATTGATAACAGCAGTGTTATACTGTAGTGTAGTTATTATTTACAGCTAAATTTCATTCATCTTAAATGCTCTATAGAGTACATTATATGGTTCGACAAATACTTAAAGATCACAACACTCGCTTCACTCGCACTAAGCAACTAATGTAATTTAATGTACCGTAGCCTAACATAATATCCTAATGTAATCCTTAAAATAGTCTAACCTAGGTTAACTCAACTTAATAGTGACTGAATTTCTATTTCTTATGAAATCGTGTCTACCAATGGCTTTAATTTTCTTAACCATTATTATTATTATTATATGGTCGCCAACTCACGCTCACTGGTTAGGAGAGCCTGACGCCCCTTTCAGTCGCCTCTTATGACAGGCAGGGGATACCGTGGTCGTTGTTCTATTGCCCCACCCACGGGGGAAATCTATTTTGGGTTGTGACTACGAGGCCCTTAGCTGAGTCTTGACATTGCTTTCACTATTCTAGCTCATCCGACCTCCCCTGGTCAACAGTTGTTCTTTTCCGACCTCGACGGCATTAGCGCATTCGAGGCCTAGGAAGTTTTTCATTTCCACGCACTTCGTGACCTTCATCTTTCTTTTGCCGATACCTTCATTTTTCGAAGTTGTGGTCCCCTTCCATTTGTTTCGTTCTGATTAGTGTTTATAGAGGATGGTTGTCCAGTTGTACTTCCTCTTAAAACAATAATCACCACCACCATTTTGTACTATATAGCTGCATGGGTTATCAATAAACTAGTTAAGAGTAGCTAAGAACATCACTCTTGCTGTTTACGTGCAGAATATTTTTGCCTTAGAACCGACAGAAATACCACACGAATGGATAACAACAGTTACCATACATAATTTAATGCACTCAACTCAAGAGGCATTCATAGTTTGTCAACATACTGGGGTAACCTTTTAGAAACGCAGTATCGGAAATTACTCTCTTAATAAAGAAAACGCTGAAGGTAATTTATTACAACCGTCGTTTAGTACTTTAAATACAGTACTTCAAGTTCAGTATTTCATGTACCGGTAATCATAATATGACACAGTTGCTGCACAGATTTCTATGTTTCTGTCAATAAGATTACGTATTTGACAGATCATATTAATAAGAAACACAGTAAGACCAAGTTGTAAGGAAATAAAAGAGAAGAACATGAGTTTTTCTGTTGATTCTTGTTTCTCATAAAAGAAAAAAAATAGAATTTCAGGCTCTGTTAATTATCTTCCTATTCAAACAGCTGTGAACGTATTCGTATCATTTAAGTGTTATGCAATTATATATACATGGCCAGGAGATGCCCAATTAAATTCTTTATCAAAATGGGTTGGTATTTTGTTTTTATTTCAATGTACGGTACCGAAATCCTCTAAATTCGAATACATTGGCCTTTGGTTACGCTCGCATAAAGACCCAATATGGCGGCTCCATAAGTAGCATTCGTGACTTGACCTCCCTAGACAGACCTTGGGCCCTAGCAATCTAAGGTTTCAAATTTATGAGCCTTAGTATAAGGGTAAGCAACATGTAACTGGATTTAGAAAACAGACATACTAAAATACATTTCAGCACAGAAACATGAACTCAAGGTACATTAAATGGGGATTTATAGTACATTTGAAGGGTGACAAACCATAATGTTGTAAGTGCCAACTTTATTAGAATTGAGTAAATAGTGAAACCAGGTTGTATGTGCCAGTGTTCCAAGAACTGAATATGGCTACCAGTGGCAAGGAAATTAATGTGCTTATCATAACAGATCATGAGCAGCACTTAAAACCAGCAGGAAAAGGCACAAAATATTTAACATAAGAAGTGAGAATGTAAAATTTACTAAGAAGTGAAGTGGAGTGGAGACAAAGCAGGACTTCATTAAGATAAGTAAAGTCAAATTCCTAGGCGTTTGGACAGAAACATAAATATCTCCAAATAATGAGTGTGACTTGATAGAATCCGATGATCTTCTTTTAAGAACAAAACATGTCATTCTTTGTTTAATAGTATGCAATTTTATTCCTTATTTAATAGTGTCTTTTCTACAGGTATATTACAGTGTAATATTTATACTGAACTTGTGTATTCAACAGACATTTTTAAAGTTACATTTTGAGAAATTCTGAATTGCCATATTTAAATAAAAAGTAAAATAAAAATCAGAATCTGAACCAAAAGAAGTAAGTTGTTTTCTTAACCTATATCTGTACTTTATTATAGGATCAATGTACAAAGGAAATATTTTTTTCATTATAATGTAGAGGATGTGCAGTTTATATCAGTACTCAAGACCGCCACTCAAAATATTATACCGTTCTCAACCTACAATGCAATAAAGCTGCAGTCGTTCTCTGCGATGAAATTACTCTGTTATAAGAGAGCCACCAACAAACAGTTCAGTGTTATTGTTTTGACTGTGACAGACATAGGCAGGAGTCTAATTATTACTTGTGAGCGACTGGCATTTATTTGCGGCAACAGTGCCTTCTTGCAGTGTTTACGGCTGTACAAATACTAGCCAGAAAATGAAAAATATTGGTTATTATTTTCCAAACAACAACAAATTCCCAAATGTATACAGGAAATGTGTTTTGTGTGCAAAATTTAAAAATGTCTTTCCCACACTGGTATTATTTTACGAAATGAAGATTTTACTGTCAGGTATGATGAAAAAGGTTTTTACCAGATTGTAAGTTTAAACATTCACGAGTGAATGATGATACTATTCCATCAAATTTTCTAGGTCCTCAGCTAACCCCCCCCCCACCAAAAGAGGTTCTTCTTTCATCGAAGTAATCTTTTTCACAACTATTAGAAAGCCATAAGCCTGGCAGCAGCACCAGATCAGAATGTGAGATGTCTGAATTTGGTAAAATAGAAGACGTGGAAATGAGCACCCATGGAAGTGTTCAATGTGAACTGGGCTAAGACGTACGGAAGTATTGTACATGAGTCATGTCTACAGACACTCAAATTTCGCGACTCACAAAATTTGCAGAAATGTTAAATATGATGGGAGAGAGGCATATAGAGCATGTGTTACGAATTTAAATGTAATTTCACACACTATATATTTGCAAAATATTGGCATTTAGGCTCCATATACAAAATTTAGGTTTATTCACAAAATTTACTGCAACTAGAGAAATAATAATGCATGAAACCGTAATCTGACTTTTATTAAAACCTTTTCCAGGCATGAGCACATAACATCATCAGTGAAGATGCAGATATATAAGGAAATCCCAAATGTGTAGGTGTTTGTGTTTATTCTGTGATTCGTATATGAAGTACGTATCCTAACGACCAAGGCGTGGGCACGCAACACATCATCGTTGGTTTGTTAATTCTGTGATTATCACTTGAAGCATTGCGTCACGGGCTGGCTTGTTTTCAAGTGCTCATCAACCATCTTCACGTTCTCATTCAGTTCAATTCCGTTCGAGTAGCAAGAAGGAAAAGAACGCACGCACGCGTATCAGGATAGTTCACCATGCCACCGAAAGTGAGCTTGGATGAATGAATAAAACAGTTCTCGCAGGATGGAATGAAGAGGTCTAGAAAAGTAATGCTCTGTAGCTTTTGCAATAAAAGAATACCATGTGTAACTTCTGATGGCATAAAAAAAAGCACATATCTAGCTGCCACTACATGGGAGCAGCAAAAACATGCAAGCAGTAGAATTTTCAAAAGGAGCAAAGGTACGTAACATTCAAATTTTATACTCTCATGAATACTTTTATTTTGTTGTGGGTGACGTAACAACATAACAACCGTGGTCTGTTACCCACCAACTTTGGCAGCAGAGAGGGGTAGGTATTGTAGGCGGTTATCTGTTTGCAAAATATCTTCAGTAGAGATTGCAAAGGGGACGAAGAACTAACCCATCCAAAAACAGCAATACTTCCTCTCATTAGAAACACTACAGAGAGGATCGGCAGAATACTGAAGAAATATGACATACAAACCATCTATAAACCACACCGGAAGTTAACCAGTCATCCACCACCAGTAAAAGACATAATATAATTACAGGCTCCTGGAATCTACCACACTGAATGTAGCTGTGGAATGTGTTACGTTGTAGAAATGAAATGTCTGATCTCTACCCGCCCTAAGGAACATATTCGGCACATCAAGAACCAAGATACAGATATTTCAGCTGTAGCCAAGCATTCCTACGAAACAAGACACAAAATATCATTTGACAGGACCAACATCCTAGCAGCTATACCTTGGAACTTTGAAAGGAAAATCCGTGAGGCTATCAAAATTAAGAAACACCTGAAAAATATGAATTTAGGAGGAGGATATAAAATCAGCAATTCTTGGATGCCTATCATACATAGATTAAGTGAGGCAGACCACAACATAAACATGCAGGACGAACCTCAAGTTACATAACAGCACTGGTGTTCCCACCACCTGTCTGCGACACATAACGTTCCAGGATTGTCACGAAATGCCAGGGGTCTTACGTCAGCCGGAGAGAGAAAGATATATAAGGTAGTTTGACTGCTGCCTGGGAGATCGATTACCATGGATTGAGTAGGGGTATTTCAATCGCCTTGACAAAGAATACTACTATGTATTCGAAACACTGGCAAACTAAACAGAATGAACCAAAAACAACAACACAGTTCAACCAGAAAGAAGAACTAAATAATTCTACACACCATGGAAGTTTCTCTTCTAAAATTAAGTTTGTGGTTTAAATGTGTACTGTTCTAATGTATAACAGAGACCCAACCTCGCAGTACGCAAGACCTGAGTTGGACTTACAGCGTTATGACCTGCATGATAAAATATACATTCTGGTGAAAATTTAAAATTTTCAATATTCACTACGAGTATTGTTATAAAATTTAATATATAATGGATATATTGTTATAAAATAACATTTGAAAGGTACATAATCCAGAAAATGCTTTTATGTAACACATAAAACTGTAGAAATATGTTTTATTTTCCTTCAGATTTTAATGTGGTATGTTTTTACAGATTACATTATGGTTTGGGAACCTTCATTCATATTTCAGAATAGTTCAAGTTACTCAAGATCAATGAATGGATGTTTGATTCATGTACATGGAGAATGTTATTATGAAGGATTTAGAATGCTCCTATATCTCTGAAGTTAGCTAAAATTCCGCAACCTGCTTCTTACACAATTCCTCCACCAGTTTAATTAGGCACTACCTACCTTGTTTCAATAATAATGTATTTCTTAATTAGCAGATTGTTTTGCACAGAAAGGCTTTCTTTAGCCTGAGATTTTTAATGACCTTATTTACAACCATGGTCTTGGTCTTTTTTATGTTAATTTTAATGTGCCATTAGAATAGGACTTCAGTCAGTACTGTTAACATTCTATCCATTCCCTTTGCCCTACTCTCAATTATTGTAATATCATCAGCATACTTTTAGTCCAACTCCTTGGCTGAACGGTTACCATAGTTGTCTTCGGTTCAGAAGGTTCCAGGTTCGATTCCTGGGCAGGTTTTAACCTTAAATGGTTCATTTCCTTGGCTCGGGGACTAGGTGTTTGTACTTTCTCTAATATCCCTGCGACTCAAATACCGCACACAACACTATCCTCCAATACAATAGACACAGATTCCATATACGGCAGATGCTGCCCACCCTCACTGGAGGGTCAGCCTTACAAGACTGTACCAGGCTATTAACAGCCACACAAAATTACTAATACTATTATTATTATTATTATTATTATTATTATTATTATTATTATTATTATTATTATTATTATTATTATTATTATACAATGGATTTGTTTCCTATTAATATTTTAATTCCTATTGTTTTCATTTTCATCACAGAAATTGGCTCTTCTATGAGTACATTTTATGAAGCTAGTTTGCATCTTAAAAATAAATGAAGCTAAGCTTTTGAATGAGTCAATCAATTAAAGCCCATCAACTGACCCTTGGAGATGATGCAATAGAAAAGGCTCTAGGCTGAATTGGACGAAAGATTTCAAACAAGTATGGTAGAGGAATGTTAGCAGCTGCATGTGGAAAATCACTCAACACTTCTAGAATGGTTCTCCGGGGACGATTGCTGTAATTATACAAATCCTGCTGACCTTCAGGTGAGACAAACTCCTTCAGTCTTTCACGCTCCAAATCATTTGTTGTGAAATGTGACAACAATTCAAAGAAATAGCGGTGAGGGACCATCTGAAACAACCGAACACAAAGTCAGCTCTCTCTGATTCTTTACATCAATATTCCTTGTACTTAAGGGTGGTGATTTTTGGCATTTTGATTTGTGCATTTAGTAGCATTTATACATTTGTAAGTGTTTTGGAGCATTTTGAAGAAAACACAAAATTTGAGTTAATTCTGATAAACAAGTAAAGTCTACTGATAACATTTCAGTGAAGGCCAACAGTGAAATAAAAATGCATAAACGCAAATCTGACCATTTGTCTATTTTTTTAACAATAGGAAATATGTGCATGGCACTATACCAAAATTTTCTTAACTGGTTATTGTTTTGAGTTCTGGACTAACTGGTCTGTAACAATGATAAGTTGTAGTGCACAGAACCAACAACTGTCATTATCAGTAGACATTTCTCGCTCATGGCGCACTTGTGAAGTAAGGATGTTGGCCAGATAACTCCTGTTACTGCCAAATACCTGAGTTACAGAATTGTGAAGTAATAATATTAACTCTCATACATCTTAAATACTACTCTTCATTTTCATGTCCATAGATAATGCCATTTTGACACACTCCATAAATAATGATAAAATTGCAATTTTGTAGGGTGAATTTCAATTCATTTGTGTGAAATGTGACAACAATTCAAATGTTAGTAAGTACAAAGGTTGCAGGTCTAACTCAGAAATCAGTAGGGTGAATCTGATCATGTTAGTACGTACAAAGGTTGTATGCCCAACTCAGAAATCAATGTCCTGGCATAACCTTTTGAACAATTTGTGCTTTTCCTGCTTTAATTGCATCTTTGATTTCTGGAAAGACAATATATTATTATCAGAGTTTGTGGTTTTTAGCATTTGCAATAAATGTGCAATAAGTTGAAACTTTGTCAGCGAATGTGCCTTCATCTTACATCGTCCCCACTCTGGCAAACTAGCGAAACTGACAAACTAAGGAATCTGTAGTTCTGAAGTTCTGGTCTAGATTTTGTTATTTATATATTGTCTACCCTCTGACAAAGTCTCACATCTGCAGCTCATTCTGTATGCCTAACACATAAAACCAATAATTAAATATAAAAATTGATTTGACATGAGTAATCACAACTTCTTTCAGCTCTCCTAAACTTTTGACAATTTTCAGATTCGTTAGTTTGCCAGAGCAGGGACGATATGACCCCTACGAGTAGTTTTTAGAGATTTTGAATTAGCGATAAAATGCAAAATTGGTTCAAAATGCAAAATTATACTATTTATGCAAAATTCTTGGTTTTATGAGATATAAACATACATCTTTTTAATAACGGTGCATTTTTCTTAAAAATAAGATATTTGTTGTTAATTTCAGGGGAAAGAATTAGTACGGTGTCTTCAATCTTTCAATGTGAGGAATATCTTTCAACGGCCAAAGAGCAGTGCAAAGAACAACCAGTCAAACAGCTTAATACACTTTCAAGCACATGCGTTCATTCACTTCGTATTGACGCTTGGTCATAGTCTGTTATTCTTGACATAGATGTTGAGTTCTGTTTTAACGTACGGTAGCGATTTATTGTCTGGTAGCCATGGATAGAAGCGAAGTGACGTATTGAGAGATACAAATCGGAACATTTTTATGTAAGCGATACGAATATATTAATGTGCTGACTTGACAATCAAAGACTTGAATGGAAGAAGAAAATTGTTTTGTATAAACACAGCAAAAGCAGAAACTAAAGGAGCAATTTTTCTCCCAACCAGCATGTGAACAGTGTAGCGTCAAGCCACAATAGCAGAAATGACAGAAAGAGCAAAAAGCGAGAAACAAACGTTCATTGAGGATACTGTGAAGATATGCCTGCAGACTAATATCCTCATCCACAAGCTGGACCATCCTGCTTTCCTAGACTACCTTGAAGACTACGTGCCGATTTCAAATATATTTTTTTACGTTATTTATATTTGTGTTTAAAATACATTTACACCATCTTGAATGGTAAAGCCTACCTTACTGTGAAATATTCATAAACTACCTTATATCCCCCATCATCCCCCCAAAAAGAACCACGTGGATGGTTGCTTTGAAGTATTACGATTGCTATATGGCCTTGTAGATTGTTAGGTTAGGTCTCTTAAATTTTCGACCAAAAACTATGTGGGTACATGTTTCCTAATATGATGACTCCACGTGGAATTTAATTTTAGGTTATTCAAATTTTCAACCAAGAAAACGTGTATGGACGTTGTTTTAAAATGTTTCATTTTATTAGATCACCTGGGATGTAAAGTAATAGCTTGTTTTCATGTACATAAATGGAAGTTTATACGGAAAAGCCTCAAAACTCACTCAGTGATTCGCTAGGCCAGCACTACATGAAATGTTAAAGTATTTGTCCTTACCTCTAACCTTTATTATTATTATCATTATTAATAGCATGTTTAACGAAATTTTATTGGCCCCATAGGTACGTCCCAGGATCAGGAGATCTGCCTTAAGGAAGTACCCTTAGTAGAGATTATGTTCCACGTTGCGGAGATTCAGCAAGAGTAGATGTGAATGCTGCACTGGACGGGAAGCCCATTGCAGTAATCGCAGACGAGGCATCGGACAACCGAGGCAGATGTGCTATTCAGGACGATCACTCCAAATGCAGAACAACAAGTTTATTTGGCAAACAAAATGAAGAAAGAGGAAATTAAGGTGCAATTTAAGCAGTGTATGCTTAAATGCATAACTAAACTCTCGAAGCATATGAGCGTCAGGGATACTAACATGTTTTCCAACGAAATGTGCAATGCATTTAATCCTGCAGCTGCAGGACAAAACAGTGCTCTGGAACCCAAATCACTTATGTCTTTGAAGCGTAAATTGCAATATTTTAGAAGTGTCACTGTTGATCAGTTTGTCGAGGGTTGCGAGGCATATCACCAACAGATGCTCCAGCATTACAATGGAAAAAAAGAACACTGACACTCCAAATGTTGATGGTTACAGTTTCCTTCCTTTGCTTCAGCAGGACTGCAGTGCATTTGGGCCGCTACGAACGGTGTCGATATAGAGAGGTCTTTTAGCAAGTACAACATGATTGTAAATAATAGGCGGTCTCGAATGAAGGACGGCACCATTCAAACAACTGGCATGTTGTATTTCAATCATCATTGAAATTCCTCTTCCTTGTAGGTCTGTTGTACTGTGATAAATGAATACGTTCAGAATAGTATTTTTCACTTTGAAATTGTGTTTGTAAATTTTTAAATATGCATATCTGTGTGTGTGTTAATACTTCTTGCAGTCTTATGTTGATGTTAGTCTTATTTTCTATAGTGTATTCAAAACTGAATGACGAACAATGTGTTGTGCCCATTGCATTTTCGGACGTGTTGCAAAATGGTGTCCAGAAAAGGTATAGACCACTCAAGCCAAGATTGTATACAAGAGAGTCTTGACATATGAATACATTAGGAGGCCACGATTAACTTGGGTCGACTACCTTTAAAAGGCGATGAAGAACAGAGCAATGTCAGGGGAATTGTTTGAAGAAAACAAGTAAAATATTCTATATTATTAAAAAATATACTTGAAAAACTGAACTCGAGACAAGAGGAAGCAAATTGCTACTGCTACATCGAAGAAGAAAAATAATCAAGATTATGGCGGAATTTTTGGAGAATAACTGTTCTAAATTAAGAAAAGACGGCAAGATACTTGATAAAACACTGTAAAAAAATATAGGGACAGCATAATATACGAGAATTTATTCAAATACGTACGCTGATAGACCCGATACGCAAGACTAGCGATACATTGGAACTCATTAATTAGAAGTTGTAAAAGAAGAGAAGGATAGAAAAGAATCATTCCTACAGAAAAAGAATCGAGGAAGAAATTGAATTTTCAGAAAACAAATAATTTTAAAACAGAAGATTTTTCTAAGTCAACAGCGAAGATCTTACGCAACTTTAGAGAATTCGTTAAGCATAGCGCAAGAAAGAAAACAAACAGAATATTTAAAAAGGAAAATAGTATTCTAAGAAAGTATTAAAATGAATATTTACTTCTCGACTTCATTTGATCATACTGACAGCTATACCCATGAAGAAGATGTCTTGCTAAACTCGAGATGGACCAACCTGGAGGGAGATATGATCCAGCCAGCAGACCCTACTTAAAGTGAGATGAGGAATCCAGCCAGCAGACCCTACCTAAAATGAGATGAGGAATCCAGCCGAACCTCAGACCATGGCCAATGGACCAGCGATGTGACGAGGAGGAGAGCTACTGACAGGTGATATGACGAAAGACGAGCTAAGTGTTTACCGTAAGTATTATAATTCTTAATTTAGCTAGGCATATGCATATTGTATAAAGTATTCTAAGTGTGAGATAGTATATAATTAGGTTGATATCTCGTGGAGTATGGCTATGCATAAGATAAATGAATTACTAGAGTAATTCAGATTATGAGAAGGAAGGAAAACGATCGAACAGCTGAATATAAGGATTAGCGTATGTTAATTATTATCTACAGATCTCGTGAAACCATTCAGTCAATGGTTACGTCACAGGTGGATCGTATGAGAGGAAGTGAAATATATAGACGAGTTATTCCTTGTAAAGCAATGTTGTTAAATGCACGAATGAAATATTTAAGGTTAACCATCGTAATATTGGAAGAGAATTGATCTATTTAAGGGAATGTTTATATGAAGAAGAATAGTACGTCTTAGTAATTGCATTTATTATGGAAGAGGTTATGAATGATGAAAAATGGTGTTGAGAAAGATGAAATGGAATTGATTGAAGGTTTTATAGTGAAGAAAGAAGTTATATGAAATAATTTGTGTATGATAATGTAGGTTTCGGTGATTATACGACGTATATATGGATGGTAGATCCTAAGATATTCATATGTTGGATCAATTAGATGATGCAAGCACAAGGAAAGAGATACACCGTGGGAATGACACAAAGTAAGGTATGAATGGTGGATATATATGTATGGTTGAGATTAGAGAGTTACCGTAACGTCAAATACAGCTGTTAAAATTAAAATATTTGTGTCTTATGACGTATTCTCATAACATATGTGAAGTGAAAGATGTGTTAAGCCATTATAGATATTATGAACGACGTAGATACATAGTACCGAGATATCATAAGGTAAATACTTATGGAATTACTTGCACATGTGTGATACCTTAAATATGAACCTAATGAGTGGATGCATACTGAGCTGTATAGCAGCAAATTAAGAATTATTTAGATAGAATACTGAGGTAGATTATTTTATAATTGGAGTGCTGATTTATAATTTACGTTGTAATTTTAAATGATAGGTTAGTAAATTAGGAACGGAGATTTAGAAAGCAATAGGGATGCAAACCTTAGCCCGTCAGTCATCATAAAACATTTCTTCGCCAGAGAACAACTTTAACAACAAATTCAGATAGCAAAAACTTAAATTTTATCAATTGTAAGGAAATATTTCATTTTAAGCTACAATGTGATTGTGTTAGAGTGATTGATTTGAATTGTTTAATTTTCTTGCATGCGTGCGGTCCCTACCTTTTTCTCTGAATTCACGTTAATCCTAGCCAAGAAGAAAAATTAGATATTTTTCTTATGACAAGAAATACCCTGAGATTATATCTGGCCATTGGGAATATTTTGGCTGTGTCGTACCTGGATGCGGGAAGGGCGCAATGTGATTAAACAGTATGATTTTACTCCCAACTGTTGTATCTGCAATTTCGCAAATTATGCCTATTTTTAACCAATTTGCTACAAAACGCTAAATTTGAGAATTATAGATGCTACAAAACGCTAAATATCTGATTTTATATGCTATAAACCACAAACTCTAATTATTATCAATAACTTTCTTTCTCAAATATGTCATTTCATATGTACCATCTTTCAGGCTGCCAATTCTGCCAAGTAAGTGTTTTTTTTTTTTTTTTTTTTTTAGGAAATTCTAAAATCTTTATTTTTAAATCTGCACTCCTTTTTCCTTCTCATTGTCTGTTACTTCATTAGCATCATTTTCCTTTACATCATGGTTAGATAATGTGAAGATAGAATGTGTGGTAAATATATATTTATAACAAATTAAAATACTGAATATATCATCCATTATGTTGACGTATATTTTGTATCCTCTAGACCTGACGTAATTTAGTTTTGTTTGGAAACTATTCTTAATTCAAATGTGTTGTATAGCATTACTTTTAGAATTAAATGTACTGTTCACTTTTTTACATTAGGACTGTAATAAAATTTGACACATTGTTGTAAATATTCTAACATTTAAAAAAATAATCAAAATAGTGATCAACTTTACACATTGGAAGCTTGATTCTGTTTTTATTTGCAAAATAAATTAGCAATGAGATTCAACCTACCTACTGAGGTGAAACCATCAACAATTAAAGTAATTCATGAAACTACCATCGTCAAAATCAAGTAGTGCTATTTTCAAACTTGCATTGCAACCTAACTGCAGTGAATGGATTTTTAATTCCAAAAGTTTGATCAGATTCACCCCAGTTTACAGCATAACAAAACCATACGAGGCGCACAGTTATAAAATCTGCCTTATCCATTTTAGCAAATTTTTCAGGAGACGTATAAAATGTTTCTTGCTCATCTTCAGTACAATAAAAGTATTTATTCACGTTTATTATATCAACGTACTTACATGTATTGATATAATTGAAGAGCTACATACAATTCGTGACTTATAATGAAGATATTTACAAATTAAGATTGGATAAGGCGTGTTTTTGAAACTCAACATTGGATAAAGAGGGTTTTGGAACGGTCATTGTGATAAGGGCAGGATTTGCACACGTAGACAAAACTTTCTAATGATAATTTTGTCTTTAATTGACATTATAATTGACATTCTTTTATTATTTATGCTCTTTGAAATCATAAAAATGAATGTCAGTGATTCATGAAACTACCATCGTCAAAATCAAGTAGTGCTATTTTCAAATTTGCATTGCAACCTAACTGCAGTGAATGGATTATTAGTAAACTGGCGAGAAATTATCGGGAATAGTATTGCCAAAAGTTTCAAAGAACACACCGTGAACCTGGAACGTCATAAACTCGTACTAATGCTTACTTCATAGAGTATTATTTGAGATACGTTCCAGTTAAGGGGCCCCATGTTTGGATTAGGCAGATTTTGGAAACAATATCTTAGGATAAGGCGGGTTTAGGAACAGTTTTCTTGTTGAAAACAGATGCTAAATCATATGAGGTATAAAGATAAGCTAAGAACTCAGTTTTCATAAAAAATGGATAAGGCGGATTTTAGAACCGTGCATCTCTATATATATTAAATTTATGGAGCTTAAAGCATAACTGAACAGCTTTTATACTGATGCAAAATTAGAATAATAAAAATAAAATTGAATACAGTAATAGAGTACACCATACAGCCAGAGACTCTGCACTGTTACAAGTAACAACTCTCATTATCATTGATATCTATGCCTAACTCTGCACTGTGTCGAGCAGTGTGGAATAACTCTACCCCCTAAGAGGACCAATGGATTCGGCAGATAAGTTCTCTTAAGTGGAGTGATGGTCCCTTGGGTGTAGGATATACCACTAGAACTCATCAAGCAGCATCTGTCCCTAGGTTAGGAGTGGCTGCAGAAGGCACCTGAACTCCCAAGTTGAAGCGGCCTCATTACCTGCTGGCAGCAGCACTAAAATGCCTTTAAGAATGGCGAACCCATTGTAGTAACAGCCTAACAATGAGTACAAATATGGCACAACCACGGAAAATGTTAGAGCGGCCCCTGCAGGCGACGCGCACTTCTTCAGGTACACGAGGAGCTGTGAGTAATGTGTAATGAGTATCCCAACATATCCAAATCAGGGCAGTCAACATCCTAACTCTGACACATAAGACAGAAGAGCTCACAGAGTTCACAAAAGAGGATATCCTTTGTCTTAGTGAGACAAAATGGAAAGGAAGAGGGGGAAAAAAACTGAAGGAAGGGTGTAGGCTGTTTTACAGCGCACGACAGGATGCAGTAAATGAGGTAGGCATGATCATTAGAAAGGATGTCCTAGAATAGTGTATGAGGAGGAGGTGAAGAATATCAATGACAGAATGATCATTGCAAGGATACAGTTTGAAACAGGAACACAAAATCTGTTCCAAGTATATGCTCTACAAACTGGAAATAAAGAAAAGAATACAGAACAATTCCTTGAAGAAATGGAGAAATACATTGAAGATATTTTTTTTAAACCTGCTTTATATCGCACCAACACAGATAGGTCTTCTGATGACGGTGGGATAGGGAAAAACTAGAAGTGGGAAGGAAGTGAATGTGGTCTTAATTAAGGTACAGCCCCAGCATTTGCATGGTGTGAACGGGGGAAACCACAGGAAATCATTTTCAAGGGCTGCCGGCAGTGGGGTTGAAACCCACTATTCCCCAAATGCAAGCACACAGCTATGCGCCCCACACTGCATGGCACTGAAGACAAGGAAGTAATTATAATGAGAGATCTGAATGCACAAGTGGGAAGAGAAGAGATTCTGGGGCCATATGGATATGGCAACAAGAATCAAGAAGGGGATATGTTAATGGACTTTTTTTTTTTTGCTTTACGTCGCACCGACACAGATAGGTCTTATGGCGACGATGGGACAGGAAAGGGCTAGGAGTGGGAAGGAAGCAGCCGTGGCCTTAATTAAGGTACAGCCCCAGCATTTGCCTGGTGTGAAAATGGGAAACCACGGAAAACCATTTTCAGGGCTGCCGACAGTGGGATTCGAACCTACTATCTCCCGAATACTGGATACTGGCCGCACTTAAGCGACTGCAGCTATCGAGCTCGGTGTTAATGGACTTTAGCCAGAGGAACCAACTAATAGGAAACACATGGTTCAGGAAGAAAAATAGCCGGAAGATTACCAGGTATGGATGAGGAGACAAAAGAAAGAAAACGTTGACTGATTATGTATTAGTGGAAAAAAGACATGGGAAAGACCGTATGGATGTTTAAACTATGCCTGATGAAGCCTTTGGGGGTGACCATAGATCAGTAATAGCACAGCTGAAAGCTGGCAAGGTCACAAAACTACAAGAAAAAAAGAGAAAGAAAGATTACAGTTTGGAGATTGAAGGAAAAGGAAATTCAGGAAGAGTTCAGGACAAAATGACAAAAAACTTATCCCAAGGATAGATACTAGTCATGCTGAACAGGAATGGAATAATTTTAAGAGTGCATTTGAAAAATGTGCAGAGAAAACATGTGGCAAAACATCCCATAAGCCAAGAGATTAAAAGACAACATGGTGGAATGATAGAAGGATAAAGGAAAAGAAGAAAACATGGAAGGAATAGAAAAAACAAAAAACAGAAGAGAGAAGAGCCATACATGGAAGCGAAAAAGAGTTTAAAAAAAAGTAGTAGCCGAAGAAAAGTTGGAAACATTTACCCAGGAAGTAAAGGAAGATTTGAACTGTAGGAAAAAAATTATGATTTGGAATTATAATAACCTGTAGGAATGAAACAGTGAACACAGGATTTGTAAACAATAAAGGAGTAATACCGAGAAAACCAGAAGAGATAATGACCAGATGGAAAGAATATTTCAGTGAACTGCTGAACATGAGAAACCAGGCATGTGGAAAAGGTATCCAGGCAGCAGGAATAGAAGAAGTAATAGAGAAGGAATCGGACATGGACGGTTAAAATGATGATTATGGGAAAAGCTGTGGGAATAGATGAAGAAGCCATAGAAATTATCAAGGCTGCAGGACCAGTGGGACCCCAGTGGACTTAAATGTATAGAGAGAGAAAAAGGCTGAATGGTCAGCGTACTGACCTTCTGTTTAGAGAACCCTGGCTACGATTCCTGACTAAGCCAGGGATTTTAATCGGTAATAGCGTTTGTTAATATGTGTCGATCGGGGGGCTGTGTATGTGTTTCGTCTTAATACACATCTTCATTTACATACAAAAAATCAAATCAAAATCTCTTTATTTGCAAATGAGGTGTCTACCTCGGTGGCAAATGGTACACTAATATACATAATTGTCAAGCACTAAATATTAAATTAACAAGAGAAGAAAATTTTCCTATAATACAATATTATACAATTTATGCTAACAATATTTTCTATTAAACACACAGCTCATCCTTAATAAATTTATATTGTTTACAAAATTCTACTTATAATATCTCCTGTACTACTGACAAATATAGTCAACTGATATACAGTATGTGGAATTACTTCAAATGATACTATACAACTGGTATAAGATTAATATTTACATTGCATTTATTTATTTACTATTTTTTTTTTTTTTACCCGTTCTGGATCCTAAGTAGCATAACGACCTGCTGCATCTTAACCAGAGCCACCACTTTTCAGAGTTCCTGAAGGGCCTTCACAGCTACCGTAGCAGTCCCAGGGCCCTCGAAGTCCCCACTGTACTTCACCCCTACAGGCAGTCCCCTACTTTGGCTGTCCAAACTCCTTAGACCAGGGGATGGAATTAATTTATTCACACACATTTTTTATTTTATTTACAATAACCTGCAATGGTCGAATGCCCTCTAACACTTCATTTATTTTCTCTGTTGCTGTTTATTCTCTTCTTGAATATCTGTACAGATTTTGGAAAAGGATCAAACACTACCCCTGGTAAACTGTTCCACTCCTTCAGACCCTTCCCAATGAATGAAAATTTACCCCAATCGCTTCTGCTAAAATTCCTTCTAATTTTATATTTGTGGTCAGTCCTGCCGATATAATTATTTTCCAACTGAAGCCTCTCACGGATATCTCCCCATGCTTCTTCTCCTGTATAGGCTCTATATAATCCTATAAGTCTAGTTTTCTCCCTTCTCTTACTTGAAGTTTCCCACTCAAGTTCCTTTAACATTTCTGATACACTACTCTTTCTCCTGAAATCCCCTGTTACAAATCTTGCTGCTTTCCCCTGCACACTATCTATTTCTTTTATTAGGTATTCTTGGTGAGGATCCCAAACACTGTTAGCATATTCCAATAATGGACGAACCATACTCAAGTAACTTTTTTCTTTTAATTCTTTGTTGCATCCTTTACAGTAGCCTCATTATGACATGTAACGATCTGTATGCTTTCCCAACAATGTCATCAATATGACCCTTCCAGTGCAAATTACTTTCAAATCTCACACCTAAGTATTTGCACTTGCCATCTTTTGGGATAACTACCTCATCCAAAGTATATTCAAATTCAGTTTTAAAGCTCCTGTTTGTAAAAGTTGTAACAGTTGATTTGCCTCCATTAACCTTCATATTATTTTCTTCAACCCATTGTTGGATACTTTCAAGGTCCCTTTGTAATTCTGAACAATCCTCAATGTTGTTTATTTCCCTATAAACAATTATGTCATCTGCATACAATCTTATTTTTGATGTTATATTGTTCCCTAAATCATTTGCGTATATTAAGAAAAGTAACGGACCGATTATACTACCCTGTGCAATTCCCTTCCAAACTTTCTCTTCCTGAGATACATTATTTCCTACTTTGACTTTCTGAACCCTTGAATTTAGAAATGTATTTATCCAACATGTAACCCTTGCGTCCAATCCTATTCCCTCCAATTTCTTTAATAATATTCCATGTTCCACTCTATCAAAGGCTTTGGAAAGATCTATGGCTATGCAATCTAACTGACCTCCTGAATCCAACTGATCTGATATGTCCTGCTGAAATCCCACCAGTTGTGCCTCACAAGAAAATTTCTTTCTAAATCCATACTGGCTCCTCATGAACCAATTTTTATCATCACATATCCATCTGATGTACTTCGATATTAAACTCTCCAGTATTTTACAAACTATACTGGTCAGGCTGATTGGTCTGTAGTTCTCTGGTTTCCCTTTATCACCCTTTCCTTTATAAATTGGTATTATTATAGATTCCTTCCATTCCTTTGGTATTACACTATTATTTATGACATAGTCAAAGAGAAATTTTAAATAAGGCACTATGTACCACCCCATTGTCTTTAATACCTCCCCAGTAATTTGATCACTTCCTGCTGCTTTTCCTTGCTGAAGCAGTTGGATTTCTCTGAAAATATCTTCGTTTTGAATGAGAAGCTTCTTGTTTCCCTCTGTGTCTCTCCCTCTCTATCTTCTGTTTCAGTTTCCAACTCTTGACAATCATCTACTGAATCTCTAAATTCCCTACTAAATAGGTTTGCTTTCTCAGTATCTGTTAAATAGTGTTCACCCCTTTCTCCCACCATTGCAGGAATTTGGATTCCTTTTCCTTTTTGATTCCTGATATATGAATACAGCTTTTTCCATTTCCCTTTGTGGTCATTACCCTCTTGAAGTATGCCATTCATATAATTCTCTTTTGCTTCCGTTTTCACTCTATTCAGTTCCCTCATTAGCTGTTTTCTAGTTTCTCTACTCTCCCTACCCTCTTTGATTTTCCTGTTTACTATTCTACATTTTCTTTTTAATTTTCTTATTTCCCTTGTATAATAAACAGGGTCTGAGGTTGTTTTACCCTTCTTAACAGGTACAAATCTCTTCTCTCCTTCCCAAATGATTCCTTTAAATTTAGCCCAAAGTGTATCCACGTTACTCCCTTCACTTATCCAACAACTGGACTGTGATTTAAGGTAAGTCCCAAATTCATCAACTTTAGTTTTTCTGTACAATTTCTTGTCTTGTGTAACCCTCTTATTAAGCCTTTTTGGTACGAGTCCTACATCCATTATTACAGCCTTATGGTCACCTATTCCTTCAATTACCTCAGTTTTATCAACTATTTCCCATGGTTTAACCAAGAATACATCTAGCAAGTTATTGAGACGAGTTGGTTCTTGTACTACTTGTGTAAATCCTCCCTCCCAAATTAACTTATTTGCCAGTTTCTGTTCATGGGCTTTACTTGCAGCTCCATTCCATTCAACTTCAGGCAAATTTAGATCTCCCCCAATTATTACCATATCATTATTATTGTTTTTACGAGTATAATCTATTATTTTCTCAAAGATTTCCATGTCTCTTTCCTCTCTTCCAGGCCTGTATGTTCCTATAATTCCCACCTCCTTCATATTATCACAAACTAATTTTATCCCTAATATTTCATCCCTTTCATCAGTAAACCATTCATGTGAATAATATGTTTCCTTCACCAGAATACCCCCCCCCCTCCCTTTTTATCTCCTCGGTCTCTACGATAGACTGTGTACCCTTCTGGAAATACTTCTCTATTACCCACCCCTTCTTTCAACCACGATTGCACTCCTATCACCTCATCAGTCTCATAAGATTCCATCAATGTACCTAATTTTAATTGTTTATTTACTACACTTTGACAGTTTACCAAGAGCAATCTCAAACCCCCTTCCTCCCTAAAACTTGACTGTTGCAATTGGGTAACTTGAAATTCCTTACTATCCTGAGTTTCTTTTTCTAGTTGACTGAGCCAGCTTGAAGTACAGCTGGCTCTTTCTACTAGTTTTCCTGGTCAGTATAGGTCAAAAGAATACGACATTGAGAAACAGAAATGCAAAGAAGATCTTGCCAATAGAATAGGGCTCCTGCATAGCACTCTTAAAAACAAAAGAAATGATAATAGTACTATCAACACAGCTTTTTTTTTCTTTTTTTTGCTATTTGTTTTATGTCGCACCGACCCAGATAGGTCTTATGGTGACAAAGGGATAGGAATGGCCTAGGAATGGGAAGGAAGCGGCCGTGGCCTTAATTAAGGTACAGCCCCAGCATTTGTCTGGTGTGAAAATGGGAAACCACAGAAAACCATTTTCAGGGCTGCCAACAGTGGGGTTTGAACCCACTATCTCCCGGATGCAAGCTCACAGCCGTGCGCCTCTAACCACACTACCAACTCGCCCGGTATATCAACACAGTAGAGCTTCCAAATGGAGAGTTAAACTAGAAATGAAAATGAAATATTACAGGAGTTCAGTAGATACGAGGGTTGGGGCAAAAGTCATGGCAACTTTTTTTTTTTTCCTTGAAGATACCAGTCCGGTTGGAAAATGTGACATATATAGACAAAAAGACAAGGTGTTAACTACATGTGTGGACAATGAATAGCACTGAAATATCGTAACACACTAATTTATTACAGTAGTATACACGGCAATATGCCCTTCCCAGTGCAAAAGAATGACAACATAGTACACATAAAATTGACATGAGAAACCTGGGCCTAAAGACCCTCAAAGTAGTCCCCTGCTATTGACACCAAATGCTGCCAACGATGTGGGAGGCGCTGAATACAATCTGCCTCAGCATTTGCCGCACCATGTGTGAATCGGGTCACCTGCTGGCGCACAGCATTAGCAATGTCCTCTCGTGTTGCAAACCTCCTATTACGTAGTGGTTCCTTAATCTTTCGAATGAGATCAAAGTCACAGGGCGAAATGTCGAGAGAGTATGGTGGGTGCTCCAATTCTTCCCATCCCCAATGTTGCAGTAGCTGCCCTACACACTTTGCTTTATGTGGTTTTGCATTGTCGTGCAGGATTACTGCACTGTCTACAAGATCCGGATGTTTCTCCCGAACGCCACGTCGTACCTCTCGCATCAGGAAGTCCCTGTAGTGCTGTGCGGTCAATGTTCTGCCATGTGGAAAAAAGTGGTAAACAATGACACCCATGACGTCATACGCGACAATCACCATCAATTTGACTGGGGAAGGATTCTGATGGACCCTCTGCCTCCTTGGTGATCCAGCATGTCGCCACTCCGCGGACTGACGTTTCAGTTCTGGTGCGTATGCCCTGGCCCAAAACTCATAGATGGCGATTATTTGTGACAAGAATTGATCGCTGTCCTGTTGCCACCGTGCAAGGTGGTTGGAGCATATTGCATAGCGCATCCACCTTTGAACTTCCGTCAGTGCATGCGGTACCCACCACGATGCGATACTGAGCAGTTGCAGCTCATTACACAATATGCTGTGGACGGTGCGTTTCTCGATGCCACTTACCCTCTCCATCGTCCATCGTCTGTCTTCATCCAGGAGCTGCTCGATGACGGCACTTGCCACGTCGGTCCACAAACTAACAGGTCGTCCCGAACATTGCCCATCACTGGTTGACACACGTCCTTGCTGAAACTTCCCTACCCACCGTTCTACTGTATGGTATCGTAGGGCATTATTTCCAAGGGCTTCCACTAATTCACTGTGACATTCCATCACATTTCTCCCTCGGAGAACGGCTATTTTGATGTAAGCGCGCTGCTCAACATGGGTTACTTCCATCTCGCACGACACTCACTAACTGACTGATTTCACAGCCCTCGCTGCGCTACTACCAGCTATCACAGAGCCATCTGTTGTTCTACATACACACTATGCCTGCAGAACTTCCACACGACACATATACGTTTGTGATCCATTCACATATCTACAAGAAAAAAAAATAGTTGCCATGACTTTTTCCCCAATCCTCGTATTTCAATCACTTGCTGACTGTGATACAACTGATGACACAAAAGATGACCCTCTAAACTGTATAAATTATAATGTAGAAAGTTTGACCTGGCTGGAAGTTGAGACAGCAATATGTAAAATGAAAAACAACGAAGTCTGCAGGATTGGATGAGTTCAGTGTGGACATGATCAAAGCACTTGGAGAACCTGGAATACAATGATTGTACAGAGTACTAAATAAAATTTGGGAAGAAAACGAAATCCCTAGTGACTGGAGACTATTTAGGAAAGGTGACCGAAAGAAGTGTAACAACTATAGAGGTAGTAATAATAATAATAATAATAATAATAATAATAATAATAATAATAATAATCGTATGGCCTCAGATACCGTGTGCAGACATTTCGATTTGACGCCATCCGGCTGTCTGCTCGTCAATTTCGACGTTCCGTTTTACTCTAGGTCCGCTAGATGGCAGACAGAGTAAACCGGATCTCTCTTGGGCGTCTATGGCTGAGATTTAATTAATTTTGTTGGGTAAATACCAAATGTATCACCAGAGATCTTTTACATGCCGACATCGTACGACATGGAGTGTCGAATGGACTTTTTTCCACCCTTCAAAAATCCGACTACCTCTGCCGGGTTTGAACCCGCTATCTTGGGATTCGGAGGCCGACACTCTACCACGGATCCACAGAGGCACTATAGAGGTGTAACCCTTCTATCTCATGGATTAAAAATATGAGACCATCCTGGAGAGAAAAATCAGAAAATTTCTTGAACCTAAACTTGAGGAAAAACAACAAAGATTTAGAGCGAAGAGATCAACGCCAGACCTCATTTTTTCGACAAGAATGCTGTTTGAAAAATACTGGGTTAAGAATAGAATGATTTTAAGTGGTATTCTTGGATATTGAGAAGGCATATGAACATGAATCATATAAGCACATAGGGGAATGACTGAGACATAAATAAGTGCCAGATGAGATTATAGCTCAAGTAAAACAACTATATCGAGAGACAAAGAGCTGTGTGAAAATTCAAGCAGGCAGGTCAAACTGTTTGCAAACCAAGAGCGGAGTCCAACAAGGAATTTGTCTATCACCACTTCTCTTCGTTACTATAATGGGTGAGGTTATAAAAGCAGTGAAAATGAAGGATCAGACAACAAATGCACTTGTATTTGCTGATGATGTTATACTATGGTGTGAGACAGAAGCAGAAGTTCAAGCTAAAGTAGATCTTTGACAAGAAGAATTTGAAAGGATGGGAATGATCATCAGCCGAACTAAAACCGTCAGTTTAGTGATGAGTCGAAGTACTGAAGTGTCTGCCTGCGAGCAGACATTATCAATAATCTCAAATACTTAGGGAGCTTAGTTTCTTCTGATAACACCATAAACGAAGAAATAGGCTATGGAATACCAGCTGCATCAAAATTCTACCACTCCATTCGTCAATTGCTTTGAGATGACTCATTTCCCCAAGCTTGCAAACTCACAATGTACAAAACATATCTTGTACCAATTCTAACATACAGACTGGAAGCAATAACGTTGACTAGATCTGCACAAATTCGCCTATAGGCCACTGAAATGAAGTTCCTTCGGTCATGTCTCCAAAAGACATGGAGAGAGAAAATAAGGAATGAAAGTATTCGGCAACAACTTGGATTGGACAGGAGCCTGTTGGAAACCTTAGAATTAAGCAGATTACGGTGGCATGGAGATATAAGAAGGATGACTCCAATTAGGACCCCAAGAACATACTATGAAAGGAATAATGTTGGTAGGAGGGCCAGAGAGAAAATAAGGAATGAAAGTATTCGGCAACAACTTGGATTGGACAGGAGCCTGTTGGAAACCTTAGAATTAAGCAGATTATGATGGTATGGAGATATGAGAAGGATGACTCCAATTAGGACCCCAAGAAATAATGTTGGTAGGAGGGCCAGAGGGAGGCCTTGTGATAGTTTGGAAAAGCAAATTTTCAAAGACCTTGCCAAACATGATCTAAACTGGCAGCAAAAGGTAGAACACCAGCTGTGGATGGACAGGACGAACTGAAAGAGGCTCGTAAACACCCGCACCCGGCTTGCTGGAGCAGAAAATCGATGATGATCATTCTGATACATCACGTTACAGACCACCACAGAAACGCGCAATAGTAAATTTATACCTCCACACAGGGAAAAAGTGTGTTGTAATACCAATAATCAAGAAAGGAGATAACTACTGAGGAGTTACCATCACCTCCCATATTACCAAGATACTGAGAAGAAGAATTAGAGGAAATGTGGAAGTCAGTTACAAAAGGAACAATTTGGATTCAGAAGTGGAAGGTTAAGAGTAAAAACTATTTTTATTCTGAGAGAGATAATGGAAAAATAGAAAAGGCATACAACAGCATCCCCAGATCGAAAGTTTGGGAAAGCCTGACACACAGGGGCATTGGCAAGGAACAAAAAACAATGATAAAAGCAACATATCACAACTGTTACAGCTGTGTGAAGACCAGAATGGTTTGGAATTGACAATGGGCTAAAACAAGGGAGTGTACTGTAAAACAAAAGCTAAAGGTTTCCACCTATTCAATACTATTTGTTGTAACCTTAAAAAAGTTATATATATTTGTTGAAACTAGTTTCAGTCTTACCACAGACCATCATCAGTCAAAATCAAAGTTGGGGCAAGACATGAATATGGATAAAAGTTATGAAGCAAGCATGAAACTGGGAGAGGGGAATTGATGATAATGAAATTATTAATGAAATATAACTTAATTCATAAAACTACCATTGTCAAAGTCAAGTAGTAATAATTTCAAATGTGCATTGCAAACTAACTGCAGTGAATGGATTTCTTTAAATTCCCAAATTTTGATTGGATTCACCACAGTTTACAGTATATAAAACTGTACATTTATTTTTAGTTTAGGTAGCTTAATACAAAACAGAATCTCTTTTATATTGACACAAAATCAGAATAATAAAATAACACAATATACCAGAACATTCTGTTCTGTCATTCATTTTCTCCTATTGCTTACAATTAAAAGGTATTTACTGAAATATCTGTCAGTATACACAATCTTGGCAAGACCCCAAATACGTCATACAGAATTGCTTGGGTAGACAATGGGTATCTGAGCTAAAAAGCCATCATTGGCATGCAGTCCAGTTGGTTTAATTTTCCAGGATTTTTTTAAATATATTTTAAAAATTTGTTGATTTCTTATTTATACTGTACTTTCAAAACTCACTAAAAAGCAGTTTACAACTTGTGAAAAATTAAAATACAATAGAACAATCCTTTAAAAGCATTTTGCATAATATTCATATTGGAAAATCACCTACCCTACTTATATCTAAATGAATGAGTATATACTTACATTGAGATCCCAATATGTTTCTACACATTCTCTTAAAGTTAGAGGCTTCTGCAATACCTTTGGTACAGGTGAATACATATCACAGGCCTTAACTCTTACAATAGCATTAGGATCAAGTTTATGATTTTTACTATTAGAAACAGTGGCAAAGAACTGGTCAACAACCACCTGTGAATTACAAGGCTGTACCATAAGCACATCACCAGGTTCATATTCTATTTCCGGGGCAGAGAACTGAAGCAACCGAACATCCTAAAAAAGAAAGAAATCTTGATTTCGTAAAACAAGTGAGTGGGTAAACAACTGTCTTAGGATTAGCAGAAAAATACACAAATTATGACCCTAACAAGTCGAGCAAATCTCCAGCAACAGAAACAATAACATTGACTTTGGAGGATGGCTGCTCATTACACAAATATTCTACCCAAAAGTGTGCTGAAAATGTTGAATGCTCTCAAGCCTCAAATCCAACAATGTCCAAGTTCCTAGATCATTTCACAAAAATGGCTAAGCATTAAATTTAACACCCAACACATGCAATTTAAATAGCGTTCTATACAAAATTTACTAAAAACAGACTAAATGTGATAAAAGGAAGAGAGATGATAATATGAGACGATATCAGCTGCAAGTATAACATGATACTGAAGGACGAGACAAAACAGAATAACAAGAAAATCACAGTCATCCATTTTCCTCATCCAGTCCCTGCTGGGTTGAGATGTTTATGGCCCCTTTCCATCCTCCTCTATCTGAACCCCCATTGGCTAAGTTCCAATTCAGGTTTCTTATAATTATACAATTCTTGATCATTTTCAAGCACCTTAGTCTGGGTTCTCCCTGTTGCCCCCCCCATCTGGGTTTCCATCGTCCGCTTTGGCATCCTCTCATCATGTCCAAAGGATATATGTTTATCCCACTCTGTTATGTCAAAAAGCTTTTCCACTTGGATTTCTTTCCTGATGTCCTCATTTCTAAATGTCCTTTCTTATCTTTCCTTTCATACTTCTTAAAAATTTTGTTTCACTGGCCTGGATTTAATTCTTCTATCTTTTTGTCAGTATCCAGATCTCCATTGCATTTGGGGCAGTCGTACATCTCATTCATCACCTCTTTACAATTCATTGGTACTTTAAACCTACATAACAGGCTTCTCACATTCTGGTAGTTTGAATTTCTCTGTTGAATCCTTTTGCTGATCTCCACGTGCAGCTGTGCATTATGTGTAATTTTGCTTCCAAAGTACTTGAAGCTTTCCACTATTTCAAGGTTTTGTCCCTTTATTCTTATAATTCCTTTCCCTTCTTTTTCTCCTCTAGTCACTGTCTTACTCTTTTTCATTCTGATTTTCATTCCGTAAATTTCAATAATCACACTCAACATGTTGAGCTGCCCTTGTACTTACTCTCTGTCTATTTCCCACACCACAATATCATCTACAAACAGCATTATCATCATCGCCCTGTCCCCATATTTTACCTTCATCTCCTTCTCAGTTTCATCCATAACCATTATGAATAACAGTGGTTACAGCACGCTTCCGTGTCGTAGTCCAGTTTCATTCCAAAACCCCTCTGTTCTCCCCACATGTGTCTGGACAGTGCTGCAACAATTTTTGTACATTGGTTGCACATATTCTATCATTTGTTTTCCAAAGCATTTCGGTTGCTTAACTTTTCATACCTTTGCCCTGGGTATAGTATCGTAAGCCATTTCAAAATCAAGGAATGTTATTGGCAATCTTTTCCGTTCTCCCAATGTTTTTCCATTAACTGCTTCATACTGAAAATGGGGTGTACTGGTGATTTTCCTTTTCCAAAGCCATATGGCCCTTCTTGTAATTGCCCTTTCACCTTTCTTCTCTTTCTCTTTTCTAGTACCCTTTCAAATATTTTTGCTACCTGAGGTATAAAAGTGAATCCTCAATAATTTTCATGTCTTCTTACAATCTGCTTTACGTCTCACCAACACAGATAGGTCTTACGGTGACAATGGGACAGGAAAGGCCTAGGAGTGGGAAGGAAGCGGCCCATGGCCTTAATTAAGGTACATCCCCAGCATTTGCCTGGTGTGAAAATGGGAAACCACTGAAAACCATCTTCAGGGCTGCCGACAGTGGGGTTTGAACCCACTATCTCCCAGATGCAAGCTCACAGTTGCACGCCCAGCTCGCCCAGTTCATGTCTTCTCATCCCCCTTCTTAAATGTATTCACGCGAATAATCCCCGCATATTTTTAAAAAAAAAAATTGAGATACGAAATTGGGGTGCAGATTTTATTTGCGTCAAGTTTGGCAACACACTCCCAGCTCACCTAGTTTTTGAAGTTTAGTGTACAGTTATGCTTTGTGTACCTGCAGACGAAAGAAAACTGTCCCCATATGTCATATTTAAACAGAAAACAACTCGGACTTTTAATTCTAAAATGCCTTTACATTTAAAAAAATAGTATTTTACAGAGTAATTTAAATTCAAAATTTCTCCGCATCACAATAGAACACGTCTTCCGGAATGTGCAGCGGTAGCTTTCAGCAATTTCACTCACTTCGGTGCGTTTATAGTGTGTTTTATAGTTGAAGTTCGAGTGAAATAGTAATTCTTTTGTATTCAGCGTTTTAAGGAATGCCACAATATCACATAGAAGGCATTGTGTGCGGAGAAGCAGAATCTGCAAAAACTGGCGATGCCGACAGTTGGCGAAAACGCGTGGCTCATAATTAGAATCAATTTGTACGCAACAAACAATATTGTCAATGCCGAAGGAACTGAACTTTTTTAATGCTGAGCCCAAATGGCCGTCAATGCAGATGGAAGCCAAAGACTTCCTCCCCTCATCATAGAAAAGTTCAATAAGCCATGATGCTTTAAGGGCGTCAGACACTTTCCATGCAAGTACAAGGCATCAAAAACAGCAAACAGTATAGTAAACCAAAAAAATATAAAGAATTTGCGAGGAGAAGAGGAGCCGGCATAATTTGTCCTCGTCCTTAAATCCAAGTGCATTATTTGAATAATGTAAATGCACCTTGTCGGATACATTTTGGAAATAGTATTTTTTTCATGGCATTTGAAAGGTTTAAACTGTGAATCAATGTGATTGCATGCATTAATGGGTCTTAGAATACTTTGTTACGTGGCAAAGGGTTGGCATTACGAGAGAACTTCAGAAGTGGCACAGCGGGAAATCATGCAAGGAAAGTCACTGTACTGTAGTGCAATGCAAACGGAAGCAAGAGAGAGATATCCTACAGGCTTAATCCACTTATTAACTTGTCCCAACCACATTTATTCACAAAACTTCCTTTTTGTTATATATTAGACTGGTGGCTGAACGTAACACGCGAGCGAAGTCCATCAAATACAAAGAAGAAGATGTGAGAGACTTCCTACTTCCTCCCCCACCATCATAGGAAAGTTCAATAAACCACGTTTTAAGGGCATCGGATACTTTCCGTGCAAGTACAAGGCATCTAAAATGCATACAGTACAGTAATCCAATGAATAAAGTACATGCACAGCGGAGCCAGCAAAGATTTTTCCTTGCCTTTGAATAATTCGTTAAGGCCACGGCTGCTTCCTTCCCATTCCTAGGCCTTTCCTGTCCCATCGTCGCCATAAGACCTATCTGTGTCAGTGCGACATAAAGCAAATATGTCAAAAACATATCAGATGTAAGGCTTTTCAGGCGTTTGCTCTATTAACCAGCGTTTCGTCTTAGGTCTGACACTAGACTCATCAGAGTGGGATGTGTCAGACCCTACCCACTGACGCTGGGGTGTATGCGGGTGAATTTATCAGAAGCCCTTACAAGAAGCACAGTCTGATAACTGCATGCAGGAGATGCATCTGAGGGCTTCTGATAAATTCACCCGCATACACCCCAGCGTCAGTGGGTAGGGTCTGACACATCCCACTCTGATGAGTCTAGTGTCAGACCTAAGACGAAACGCTGGTTAATAGAGCAAACGCCTGAAAAGCCTTACATCTGATATGTTTTTGACATTTTTGACATGCTCTATTGGTGAAAAATTTCTAATTCCCTCCATGGGAATTTAGAATTTTCCATAAAGCAAATAGGAAAAAAAAATGTCTTCTTTCGTTGCATGAGGTTATGTTTGCCAGTGAATTATCAAAGTGCATTATCTGAATACTGTAAATGCACCTTGGATACATTTTGGCAATAGATTTTTCATGACATTTGAAAGTTTTAAACTGTGAATCAATGTTGATTTGCTTGCAGTAATGGGTATGAGAATATTTTGTGACGCGGCGAGGTTTGGCATTTCTTAATTACAAGTTGGTGGTTAATTCAAAATGACGTAATTCGAAATCCGTTTTCTGTGTTCCAAAGACTTCGAATTAACGATGTTTTACTGTATCGCAAAGCTAACATCCGAATGCATCAGTGTGTCTGTTTCAAGTATTTACATTGCACGAAAGGAATTATCCACAACCAGTCATGTTACTATCCGAGTAAAAAGAGACCGCGTGTAAGAAGTGTTTTAAACGTGGAGTGTGACGAATTTGTAAGTAGTTTAGGAGAGGATTCTAGTAACACAAGAGACAATGAATTTTCCTATCTACAGTGCATTGAGCCTATTACAGTTTCAGATTAAGTAGACCTACTTGCTAATTTTCATGACAAATATATTTCATAGCAGTGATGTATTTTCATCATCTCAGGCAAAGAGCTATATCCGTAAATTTACATGTTAATATTTGCGTAAACACCCTGTGGACCTCGTGGAGTGATATTAATGTTTGTTTATGCCTCAGTTACTCTTTCGATGGAAGGAATTTTAGTTCGTTAAATTTTTTTAAAATGAGCCTTCGTAAAAATAGGGTGCAGGTATTATTCGGCGGGGTGGGGTGGGGGATTACTCGCATAAATCTATATATATACACATATAAAAGAACATATCCTGACTGACTGACCCATTCATCACCGCCGAGCCAAAACATAAAGAAATTAAATTTTGAGGATACATTTATATTACAACGTAGGTGCTCGCTAAGGGAGGATTTTTGGATGTTCCATCGCTAAGGGGGTGAATTTTTAAAATGAGTGTATCTATATCTCAAAACTTTAAAACTTTACACATGTAAAAATTGGTATTTAGAATCTCCTTTAAAATAAAGAAACACGTATTCTTTTGTTCTGGGAAAATCCCACTAGGAGGGGTGAAAAAGAGGTTAAATGCCTTTAATGAGGATACTTATATCTCAGAAACTCAAGATATTACAGACCTGAAATATTTTTTGGAAAATCTAATTAATGGGGGTTAAACAGGAGTGACAAATGGGGTGAATTTTTAGAAAGACTACAGTATATCTTAGAAATGTAAAATGTTACAGACATCAGTAAAGAAAGTAAAGTAAGTAAAGAAACATAAGTGATTTGTTTTTGGAAACTCCACTTAAGGGGAACTAAAAAGGGGGTGAAATTTTTAAATGAGCACGTGTACAGTTTATCTCAAAAACTTAACATGTTACAGAAGTGAAAAATTGTATTTTTTTACACTATTAAAATAAAGAAACATGTATCTTTTGTTTTTGGAAAAACCACTAGGATGGGGGGTATAAATGACTGAAAATGGGGTTAAATTCTTTTTATTGGATAATGATATCTAAAAAACTGAAGATGTTACAGACGTGAAATTTGGTATTTGGAATCTCCTTTAAACATAAAGAAACACACCTACCTTTGGGGGGAATCAACTTAACAGCAGTGGGGTGAAAAAGGAGTTGAGACCAACTGATTTTATTGTTCATAATGTACTTGATTCTGATCATAAACCAATCATTTTAAATCTTTCCTGGGTTCGTTTTCAAGAGCCACCCTTTCCTTTGGAGAACTTAAAGTTAGATTACAGCAGATTCTCCTGGCATATAAATAAAAATTTAAACACATTTGAATAAACGATAGGAATGATATTGACCGTGCAATTGTTCACCTCTATAATAGGGTCAATAATGCACTGAAGTATATCATTCGTAATGCCAGAAATCCCATGCACTTACCTATGCGCGACAATGGTGCGGGTCACATTGACAGCAATGGCAATGGCAGCAGATGTAATTTACCGCCAAGTAGTGGTCTTGCATCTTGCTGCGGGGTCCAGAACATTAATAATAATAATAATAATAATAATAATAATAATAATAATAATAATAATAATAATCTAAATTCAACTAATATCACCCACCCTAATAGTAATAATAATGTTCTGGACTGTCGTCAAAATGTGCGGACCGTGCTGGAAACTGGTCCTGGCCGGGAAATGACTACGAATGCAGTCCGGCAGCGAGTTCAGTACAGCCAAGGCACCCAAGATGACACCACGCCGGATCTCCTCAAGGATTTGATCCATATTAAAAATGCTTATAGGAAAAGATGGCAAAGATTTAGGGACCCAACTGACCGGGCGGAATACTAGACCTAACCTGGGAAGTACAAAATCAATTGCTAGAAAGACAGACTGAAAAATAGGAGGAACTTTGCCGTCAGATCACGAATTTTGGTGGATTATATATAAAATGTTAAGCATTCAATTATAAATTTCAGTATAATACCATAGCGAAGCACAGATATCTTGCGAGTACGGTATATTTATGTATTGTTACTCCTTTACTCCAGTACTGATTTTACTATCCAAATACATCTAAATAGCCTATACAGCCATTGTATACCAACAGATCCAGCTGCAATTATAATTTCCATACACAATTCCCTGAGGAAAGCAATGGCAAACTACCTCACTCCTCATCTTGCCTAGTACGCCTCATTTTGGTGCTGCCATTGGTTTTTGGGGTTTCCTTATAACCCCACAATCTTTGGTGGTACTATTTGAGGATCCCACCAGCCTCTGGGCTGTTGACCTAACAGACAGACAGACAGACAGACAGACAGACAGACAGACAGACAGACAGACAGACAGACACAATTCCCCCAATCCTGCTGCTTTTCTCGCTTTCATTCATTTGACAGAAATTTCTTCCTCTTCCACTTAGTTTTCAATCTCTGATTCCATCTTCTCGCATTCAGTAGTTCCTCAAAATAAACCTTCCATCATTTCCTTGTCTCATCCGATTGTGTTATTATCTCTTCTTTTCCTTTCACCTGCTTTATGTAGACTCTTCCAAGTCCATACAGCATCCTTTTACTACTATACACATCCTCTTCCAACTCTCGTGTAAATCCTTCCCAGCATTTCTTCACTCATTAATTCCTTGCATTTTCTTTTCATTTGCTGACCCTTTCTTTTGTTTTCTCCCTATTCCATAACAGCCATGCTTTCTTCATATTTTTCACTGCTTCGTTAACCCCCTCTTTCCAAGATGGGGTCTCTTTACCTTTCGCTCTTTCAGCTATTCTGCACAACTTACAAATGCCTTCTTAAACGTGTCCCAGTCCACTTCCACACTCTCCATCTCAGTTCCCAATGTCTTTTAGTTTGCCCAAATCTTTTTTTTTTTTGTCCTCCTACGAAGTTTCTTAAATTTAAGATGGTACTCGCTCAGCACCCAGTCGTGGTCTAAGCCTTCGGAGACATTTTTCAAGCTTGAGTAGGCCCAACAGTCGTAAGTTTGGTTTTTAAATCTGCTTTAGGTAAGAATAGAGCCGGTCCAGTGATGTAGGGGTAGCGTGCCTGCCTTGTTTTTGTCTTGTGACAACTAGCGACGTACTGACCTTTGTTCCTTCCTTCCATTAATTGCTGGCAGGAGCCAGTTAGGCTTAGGTCAGATTTACGGCTTTATGGTTTCAAGGCTCTTTATATATCACTATTCTATATCAATGTCAAGGGTCATCTAATCACAAGGAAAAACAAGAGTGTACCTGACTGAAAATCAATAAATGTCAATATTTAGAAATTATCAGCAAATCATCATCACTGCCATACAGTTTGTATCTGCGAAGACACTAACTTCACGGATATCCACATCCGTGCAGGGCTCTAACTATAATTAGGAATAGGCCTAAATTGTAATTCTAGACCAGGTCATACTACTACTACTACTACTACTACTACTACTACTACTAAGTAAGCCTCTGCTTTAAGTGTGCACAATGCTCATTCAAAACAGCGCGTCAGAGTAGGGATCAAATAGCTGGAATACTATGATGAACCAGTGTGTTATGTACCAGCAGTATCAGAAACGATTATGAACCAGAGGAACAGCAAGCTAAAGAAGAATGTTTTCTAACTCCCCAGCTATTTTCCGCCAATTTTCAGTCAGGCTGTTACACTTGGTATGCAGCAGTAATCCCATCTATCGGAGTTGAGTGGCAGCCTAAGAGACAAAGAACCATCTCAGCAAACAATGGTCAATGTAATATTATTGTTGATCAATGTTACGCGTTTTTTTTGTAATTGCTAGTTGTTTTACGTCGCACCGGCACAGATAGGTCTTACGGCAACGATGGGACAGGAAAGGGCTAGGAGTGGGAAGGAAGCGGCCGTGGCCTTAATTAAGGTACAGCCCCAGCATTTGCCTGGTGTGAAAATGGGAAACCATGGAAAACTATTTTCAGGGCTGCCGACAGTGGGGTTCGAACCTACTATCTCCCGAATACTGGATACTGGCCGCACTTAAGCGACTGCAGCTATCGAGCTCGGTTTATGCGCTTTTGATATTGTAGGCCTTCACATTTAGTTTTCTTCCAACTCTGAAATACTACTCTTATCATAGTTGGTACGGTAAAGTGAATAAAACATAAATGATCGGAAATTGTATTCTCTACAACTTTTATTATGTAGTACTTTTTCATAGGACCAATGACATAGGTATTTAAAAATTAAATTTTAGGCACCTTCCCCTAAACTATAATTTCATCTAGGGTGAATAAAATTATTTATAGCTTAGACTGTAGTTTTTTATTCCCCGGCTTTATATACCGATTTTCATTAAATTCTGTTACCCATTTTCTCATGGCTCGATGCTGATATGGACTTAACAACAAAAATACAAATTCATGAATATTTGTGTTATTACAGCCAATACGGTAAAAATGTATAAGACATAAATGATCAGAAATTTCATTCTATATAACTTTAGTATTTAGTATTTATCGATAGGACTTTTTCTTCTTCTCCTCCTCCTCCTCCCGCTTCAAGCAGGGTCGATGTTTCTGGAAAGTCTTTTCCATTTTATCCTATCCCACACATCACCTTTCCTTAATTTCTTTTCCTTCAGACCTTCTCGTAGATTATCTGCCCATCTGTTTCTTGGTCTCCCCCTATTTCTAGTCCCATCCACAGTCAAATCCATCACTCTCCTCGTACATAGCTTTCATCCCTTCACATAATGCGTCCATAGAATAGCAGTCTTCTCTCCGGTACAGAACTTTCTCAGATACTAATATAATATTTGAGAATTCAATTTTAGGCCTTCCCCTAAACTACCATTTCACTCAGTGAGAATAAAATGATTTATAGGCTGGATTGTAGTGGCTCATCCCCTGATTTAACATACTGATTTCCATTAAATTCTCTTCAGCCATTTTTCGTGATGCGTGTACAGACAGACAGACAGACAGACAGACAGACAGACAGACAGACAGAAATTACGGAAAAGTAAAAAGTGCATTTCCTTGTTACTGGGGATATGACCGATACAGAAATACCACATTTCAAATTCTGAGAAATGTACAGACAAAACTCTTATTTTATATATGTAGATTTAAGACTAATATTTTCTTTAAAGATCATTTAACATTGTTTGCATAAAGATAATTTTATATTCATAGAAATTATAGAACAATGGACAAAGTCTTATGGCTATGATGGGACAGGAAAGGGCTACGTGTGGTCGTAACCTTAAATTTAGGTACAGCCTCAGCATTTGCCTGGTTTGAAGATGGTAAACCATGAAAAACCATTTTCAGGGCTGCTAACAGTAGGGTTCGAACCCAGTATCTCCCGAATGCAAGCTCATAGCTGCACGCCCCTAACCAAATGGCAAACTCGCTCGGTAGGAAATTATAAAACAAGGTGACACTTGGTTAATAATTATAACAGTCTGGACCTGGAAACTTACTTAAGAAAATCCACTTAGTGCAATTGTTGGATCAATGAGACCAATGGTACTGTTTTCGAAAGACTAACCACCATTTTACAAGCATGGTCACTCGAACCGAAGTTCAGCCTGTACATTAGCTCTGTTTCTGTTCATTTTCATTTGTGAGAGAGCAAAAAACGGATACATTCACACAGGTATGTTATTATGAAAGGCACTGAATGCAGTATGTTTTCTCAAATGCTGGGCTGAGTGGTTCAGATGGATGAGGCGCTGGCCTTCTGACCCCACCTTGGCAGGTTTGATTCTGGCTCAGTCCGGTGGTATCTGAAGCTGCTTGAATACATTAGTTCGTGTTGGTAGATTTACTGGCATGTAAAAACTCATGCGGGACAAAATTCTGGCACCTCGGCATCTTCAAAAACCATTGACAGTAGTAATTGGGATGTAAAAACAATAACATTAATATCATTTAGGACTTTCACGGCCCGTGTAACTATTCATGATGTACATTTTGGATTTATGCCGTGTAATGAACTATACAAACTCTCTCAACGAGTTTCAAACGGAACCTTGAATTTATCAGGAGTAAACAGCAAAATGGAAACACGACGCATCAAAGGTTGCTAAGAGAAAGCAACAAAGAACTTTAAAAATGGTGCCCTGAGATGTAATAGGCATGCCATTTTAGCCCCATGCTAGGGACAACAAATGGCAACAGTAAGCTACCTATTATTAGAACCATCAGAAAATGATGCTTTACTGTTGCCATTTGTTGTCGCTACCATGTGGCTAAAATGGAGTCCCTATTACATCTTAGGGCACCTTTAAGTTCTTTATTCCTTTCTCTTAGCAACCTTTGATAGGTCATGTTTCGTTTTTCTGTTTTCTCCGAATGAAGAAAGGCAAGGTTCATTTTGAAAAGTGCTGAGTGTTTGTATAGTTCATTACACAGAATAACCCAAAATATACATCATGAATAATAACATTGTTATTATTATCGTACCGGCTGGTACACCTCTACGCCGCACATTTGAATTTTCCGCCTTAAAATATGTCTTGTATGTCCTCTACAGGAGAAACTGTGAACTCAAAACTGGATCTACTTAAACTTTCCTCGGAAGATGTCACTGTGTGAATTTCAACATGTTTTGTTTACTATTTATCAAGAAGTTTGGACATTCTCTCATAGATGTCTCTACTAAAAAAACTATGATCATGCACCCTGGTGCGAAGTGAGGAAACTTTCTTGAAGATATTTTGTACTCATAAGTTTTCTTATTACTAAATTTCGTTCTTTCATTTGTGGGTTGGCAATATTAATCTTTTCTTTCCGCCAGTTTTGAAGTTAGGCAATCAATTATTTCTGTAATTAATTTTCAGTCAATCCCATATGTCTTCTTTGATTTTGTGTGTAACTGTGTACTGTAGCCAATAAAAGCCTGTGGGTGTGTCTTAATTATTCATGAAAGGTCTCGAATCTTCCCCGAGGGTATAAAAACTGCTGATTTTCTTGTCTCTCGGCCACTTCATCAACATCTAACTTAGTGTATGGACGTGTAGCAGGAGGCGGGAAGCGCCTCTTTCTTCAGGCACCAGTTCTTCAGTAAGATAATGGCCGCTGCTAGCTCAGCAGTTTAACCCGCGGGGAAGGTCCGAAACCTTTACCATGTAACCCATCTCTATAAACATGTAAATCGGGGATAGAGTGTGCTTTACCCTCTCGAGCTCCCCTTCATTTTGTCTTGAGGCAACTACGTTTTGGTAACTGATTTTCTACTCTTCCTTAATGTGTTAAATTTATTCATTACATGAGTCACCTCCATAGTTTGGGAATAGCCCCTGTTTCATCAGCCTAGTGCCTGTTAGGTTTTAAGAAGTTTCATGTAGGAGTGCAAATTCACGCCTCCATTCATTTTTGCATTTTGGGCCATTTACTTAACCTATTACTTTTCTACTAAGGCCCAGTAGGCTGGGTACAAGATACCCCCGTTTCATTTTGTGTAAGTTGTGCCTTGATGAAATTTAGGGTAAAGCCTGGTATTGCCGTTAATAGGCTTGGAAAACTGAGAGCGGGTCAGCTCTTTTAAGTATCGGAAATGTGCCTCTAGGAGGCTTGACATTGCTAGGCGGAAGCAAGTGCTCCATGTTATTAGGGGACTTCTGCCCTTTGGTAAATATGTGTTTGTGAGCTGAGAGCTCAGATATTGTAAAACTTGGGGCTTCAAGCCCAGATTGTTAAATTGTCTCTTAAATCTTGGCTTTTCCTGGTCTTGTATCCGAGTGTCGGTTATTTGTTGACTTCTTGTTATTTGTTAAATTTTGAAATTCTATGTGAAAATTGTTAAGTTTTGCTACTTTCAAAAATATAACATTTAATGAAATTTTAATTCATATCTCGGCTTTGTAGTTAGATCCATTCACACCGGCACCTTCTTTCACCTCTGCTGTTCCACAGAAACCTCGGAACAAGTGGTAACAGAGCGTGGATGAATGGGTCTCAGTTAAGCCCCTTTTGACGGCTAAACATTGCTTTTGATTTGAACTCTAACAATTTTCTCAGTCGCTGGAATTTTCTGTTCCGATCTTTTAAAATTGTAAATTTTGTAAAGTTTCTGTCATCATGTCCAGCCCTTGCGAAGTCCTCCATCCCGGCTATTTGCGCAAGGAGGAATTAATTTATGAATTAGCTATTAGAAATGTTCAATCTGGAGGCACGGTTGCGGCCGATACCACCAAGCTTAAAGAATCCCTTAATTGCCAATTAGTATCCCAAACTTGGGAGAGACAGATATCGATGAGGCTCTCTCCACGATCACTGACAACACTACTGAGCTATCATCCGTAGTTAGTTTTTTTGAAGTAGGTGATCCATCCCCAAATCAACTTAAAAGAGTAGAAGCTAGACTGTTCCATTTTTACCATAGAGTTAGTGATCTATTGAATCTTAAGTTAAACGACGTTCAGGGTAAGGAGGCTAGTGCTCTTGTTGAACATCTTTCCAAAATGTCCAGTAAGGTTAGTCAGTTGTTATCTGGATCTGCTACTCCCAAAACCGACCAGCCCCCTGTGGTAAACATAGCTAGCGAGGAGGATTCTTCCAAGGATGAAGAAGGTAGAAAATCGGTAGCAACTCAACAAACTTCTGCCCCATTAGAAAACGAATCTGAGCGCCGTACCTCAATCCCACCATTTGTGTTGAATAAGGCAGTCTCTGAAACAGCTTCTCTGCCCCTTAGGCCTTTACCTACTATGTCACCCGGGTTCAGTAGTTTGCCTCACCCTTTAGCGATGTTGCTTAGGGGTATTTCTAAGTTCTCCGTTAACTTTACTAGTGATGTAATTTCATTTCTAAGATTTTTAGTCGAGTTCCAGGATCACGCTCTTGTCTTTTCTCTTTCTCCGTGTCAAATTCTTTAAATTATTTACCGTTCCTCCATAGATGTCCTCTCGGACAAGATCGTTAGGGAAATTGCTGAACAATCAACTATTGAAGATTTTCATGCACACCTTCAGGCAAATTTTATTCCGGCTAGGGCAAGGTCTTCATTAATACAAAAGTATTATTATAGAGTACAGCGACTGGATGAAAATCTTGCCGACTTCATCTAAGACATTAAATTCTACACGAGGGTATTTGCTCTTCATTTTCCTGAAAATCAAATTGTGCAGGCCATTGTGGAAGGCATTTCCCCACCATACAGGTCATACTTGTGTTTTGCGTCGCGTCCGCAAACTTTTGCCGAGTTGAAGGCTATGGCTGTCTCAGCTGAAGGAGTTAGATATGCCGACACCTTACGTTTTGCGAAGGAGCCCCCTCCGTCCTCTAGTCATTTTCGGCCTCCACCTCGCCGAACTTCCATGACCCGCAAATGTTATACTTGTGGGTCGGCAGATCATCTCCGGAACAAGTGTCCTTTGGTTAAATCTAGCGGGACAAAGAATAGAGCAGGGTCAACCCAAGACTGCTTTTTAAATGCGGCTCGTTTTCCCATATAGCCTAGAATTGCCCTAATACTAATAGCACCCCCTCCTGCTCAACTTCTGGTGCAACTTCCACCAAAGCAAATAATCAAAAGTGACTAGTGGCTTCAGCTGATTCGGCAAATTCATCTTTTCAAGGCTCAGCCCCAAGTAAACCATCCGAAATCTCAGGCTCAAAACAAGGTAGAAAGTCTTCCAACCCCACATTTGAATGCCCTAAAGAATGTCTTAAGATTGCGGCGGAGACCCCCGCACTGGTACCATTTCTCAAAATTGAATTGAATAATGAACCTGTTACAGCTCTATTAGATTCTGGGAGTGTGTGTTCCATTATTTCAGCTGAATGGTACTCTAAATTAAAGTCTGCCTGTAAGTTTTCCAATTATTGTCCGTCTTCGGTTCAATGCGTTTCGGCTGACACTTCTCCATCAGAAATTGTAGGTTTCATCTTTGCCAAAATTAGGATGGCTAAATTTACTTGGAAAGTTAAACTGTTTGTGGCTAATATATAAGTAATAATAATAATAACGTAAATGTTTCCACCTTTTCAATACAATATATTCACAAAATTACAAAATTATACGGTACTAGTTTCGACCCATCTAGGGGTCATCATCAGCCGTATTGGAGCAAAGATCATTTGTGGCGAAATCCTAAGACAATATTATTTTAAAGAATAACAAGTGAAATGAGATGTTATGGTAATAGTTAATAATACAAGGAATATACATACTATTACCATAACATCTCATTTCACTTGTTATTCTTTAAAATAATATTGTCTTAGGATTTCGCCACAAATGATCTTTGCTCCAATACGGCTGATGATGACCCCTAGATGGGTCGAAACTAGTACCGTATAATTTTGTAATTTTGTGAATATATTGTATTGAAAAGGTGGAAACATTTACGTTATTATTATTACTTATATATTATTCTCAGTTCAATACGGACCAAAAACATGAAATTCATAACCATCAATGTTTGTGGCTAGGCATTTGTCTTGCCCCATTATATTAGGAGCGGACTTCTTGTCTCACACCGGTCTTGTACTCGACATTCAGAGCAAGTCGTGCACTTTCAAATTTGCTAGTAATTTCAAAATCTCCTTACTAAAATGTAATTCTGTGTCGTGTTCATCTGTTTCGCCTACCCAGGATGAGATGTTGTTAGACCTTAGACATCTACCTGAGGAGCAGGCTGAGAGTACTTGTAAGTTGTGTCAGTCGTTTCCAGAGGTTTTCTCCGATACCCTTGGTGTTACTAACCTTACTGAATACAAGATTGAGGTTACTGATTCGATTCCAGTTAGGTTTCCTCCATACAGGCTTTCTCATCCTAAAATGAAGGCTCTTAAAGAGATCATTGATCAAATGCTGAAGGATGGTATTCGACCCTCTAAGTCGGCGTATTCATCACCTATTTTCTTGGTTCCGAAGCCCCGAGGTGGCTTCAGGCCTGTGATTGACTACAGGGCATTAAATCGGAAGGTGGTGTTACAGTCTGTGCCCCTTCCCGATCTTCACTCTTGTTTCTCATAGTTTCGGAAAGCTTAGTTCTTCGGGCTCCCCACGGGAGCAGCTGTGCTTACCAGACTGCTAGATAGGGTCTTGTCCGACATCAAGTTTGAATACTTATACCATTATCTCAATGATGTCGTATTTTCTGAGACCTTTGAAGAGCATCTAAATCATCTGAAAGAGGTCCTTAATCGCCTTCGTAAGGCAGGGTTAACTGTGAATTTATCTAAGGTTGCTTTCGCTAAGCCTTCCATGTTATTTTTAGGGCATATTGTGTCGCCCGATGGTGTCGCAGTGGATCATTCTAGAACACAGGCCATCCGTGATTTTAAACCTCCCAAGGACATCAAAGGTATTGCCAGATTCATTGGCATGGTGAATTTCTTCAGGAATTTTATTCCTAACTATGCTAACAGAGCGGTGCCCTTGAACTTGCTTCGTAGGAAAGGCGTGAAATTCGAGTGGGGGCCTTCTCAACAAGCCGCTTTCAAAGACCTCAAATTAGCTCTTTGTAACGCTCCTGTACTTGCTATGCCTGATTTCTCGAAGAAATTCATCATCCAAACCGACGCGGCGGTGGCGGCGGCTGCAGTCCTTCTTCAAGAGACTGAACTAGGGAGGCGACCCATCGCCTGTGCATTTAGGACTCTATCGGCTCAAGAAGCCAAGTATTCCATCTATGAACTTGAAGGTTTGGCAGTCTTATTTGCGCTAGAGAAGTTCCGCCTCTATCTGGAACACATCAAGTTCGACTTGGAAACAGATAACCAAGCCTTAAGTTGGATCTTAGCTAGGCCGTGTCGTACTGGTCATATAGCTCGCTGGGCCATCAGAATTTCTGCCTTCCAGTTTGATGTTACGCTTATAAGCGGGTCTGAAAATATTGTAGCGAACGGACTAAACCACATGTTTTCTAATGACGTAGAGACCTCTGAACAGGAAGACAGTTCTTCACTTCCCGAATCCATACCTCCTGGTGTAAATGTCATTCTAACTGATGCTCCCATATTGTTTAGGGATATTGAAAAATATCAACGTGAAGATCGGACGCTGGCCCCTATCATGGAAACCCTTTCTTCTGGGGAACATGTCGTCCCTTATGTGTTGAGGAATGGGGTTTTATATTGCCCGTCAAGGCATGACCAGAAGATGATTGTGGTTCCAGCTGTTCTTGTACCTATGATATTCAAGTACTACCATGAGACCCCACTAGGGGCGCAATTAGGCATCTTCAAAACCCGAGAAATGTTCATTTGGAAAGATATGGACAGTGAAATCCGTGAATTGGTAAAAGCTTGTAAATCTTGTCTGCTTAGTAAGCCCACCTTGTCTACTAAGCTAGGGCTACTATCTTCTCACCAAGCATCGCACCCCATGGAACGCCTCTACATCGACTACGTAGGACCCTTCCTCCAATCAAAGGGGAATGCCAACAAGTTCATCCTTGTGTGTGTAGATGGTTTCACAAGATTTTCCTGGTTATTTCTGACTAAGCTGGCTACCGCTCGGTCCACCATTTCTTGTTTAAAATCCATCTTTGCTTCTTTTGGTCCGTGTCAATATATTGTTTCTGACAATGCTAAAGCTTTCACCTCCAATCTCTTCCGTAAATTCTGTTTTGATCTGTCCATCTCTCATGTAACTACTTCTGCATACTATCCTCAACCATCTCTGGCAGAACAGGTCAATCGTAATCTCAGGTCAGCTCTAATTGCCTATCAACATGATGATCATTCTAGGTGGGAAACGTCCCTGCATTGGTTAGCCTTCTCTTTGAATTTGGCGGTTCATGAATCTCATAAGTTCACTCCAGCTTCGTTGATGTTTAAGTTTGTACGCAACACGCCGCTCTCTAACATTTGGTCTCTTAGTGATATTCTACCTGAGACAATAGATCCCGATAATATTAGAGATCTATGGAAGAAGGCTAAGGCCAATCTTAAAGTTTCTCATGAAAAGGTTAGGGAAAGATATGATCATGGACGGAGGCCCACCAATCTAAAGGTAGGAGATCAAGTCATGGTTCAGAACTTTGTTCACGCGGGCAAGCTTGCCCCCAAATTTCACGGGCTGTGCATCATTTTAGATTTCCTAACTCCGGTTACATTGTTGGTGAGCAATCCAGCCACCGAGAGGATCTTTAGGGTCCATATTTCACTGATTAAGCCTGTGTAATACCTTTGTTAACTTAGCCACTAAACTTTGCTGGAACTCAGAAGGTTATATTTTTCTAAGTTTTAGGCCTTCTGCTCTTTGTTCTCTTTTCTGCTCTGTATACGTTTGTACGATCTTCCCCTCTGGTTATTCTGCTGTCCTTTCCCTTGTGCCCATTACCAAGCCCCGCCTCCTGCAAAACAACAACTGTGGCAAAAAAATTTCCACGCCGCTGGCCCCTCAGCCTCACTTACAAAGATCGTACCCTTAAATAAAAAGTCACCAACAAATTTTGCCGCGGAGATCTGACTGTTTTAGTGCCCTGCATCCGTTCGTCACAGTACAGCCACCGAAGTGGGGTAAGGGCCCACTCCACTCCCGTGATGTCTTCCTGTGTACGACGCGCCGGAGTCCATCACCCGGGAAGGGCAGAAGTGCGGCGCACCGACCGCCAGCTCATCTGGGGTCTATACATGTACCTTTGATCTGCGGCGTCCTTCACCATGACTACCCCTCTCATAGTAGCGGGAGAGGTGTATCTCAGGGTACTTGAGGGGTCCGGGCGACCTCAACTGGATATCGGCAGCGGCGGCAGGTCTTGCCGTCAAAATTGGCAGCATGTATTTCAAGTATACAACAACAAAGACTTTCTCAAGCTGGTGTTTAAATAATTTCTACCCATCTACTTCAAAAAAAAAAGAGACTTAAACATTTTTTTTTAACGTTCTTCAAAATACTTCTACAAATCCAGGTTAAAAGACTTTGGAAATTCTTAATGTCTCATCCATACTCTTCCACAAATCTATCTGAAAGAAATTACAAATTTTCTTCAATAATTTTTTCTTCTGTGTCACCCCTTGGAAGGACACTTGGGAGGGGGGAAGGTCTGTACCAGCTGATACACCTCTACGCCGCACATTTGAATTTTCCGCCTTAAAGTATGTCCTCGACAGGAGAAACTGTGAACTTAAAACTGGATCTACTTAAACTTTCCTCGGAAGATGTCAATGTGTGAATTTCAACATGTTTTGTTTACTATTTATCAAGAAGTTTGGACATTCTCTCATAGATGTCTACTAAAAAACTATGATCATGCACCCTGGTGCGAAGTGAGGAAACTTTCTGGAAGATATTTTGTACTCATAAGTTTTCTTATTACTAAATTTTGTTCTTTCATTTGTGGGTTGACAATATTAATCTTTTCTTTCCGCCAGTTTTGAAGTTAGGCAATCAATTATTTCTGTAATTAATTTTCAGCCAATCCCATATGTCTTCTTCGATTTTGTGTGTAACTGTGTACTGTACCCAATAAAAGCCTGTGGATGTGTCTTAATTATTCGTGAAAGGTCTCAAATCTTCCCCGAGGGTATAAAAACTGCTGATTTTCTTGTCTCTCGGCCACTTCATCAACATCTAACTTAGTGTATGGACGTGTAGCAGGAGGCGGGAAGCGCCTCTTTCTTCAGGCACCAGTTCTTCAGTAAGGTAATGGCCGCTTAACATCTTTATTTCTTGCTAGCTCAGCATTTTAACCCGCGGGGAAGGTCCGAAACCTTTACCATGTAATCCATCTCTATAAACATGTAAATCGGGGATAGAGAGTGCTTTACCCTCTCGAGCTCCCCTTCATTTTGTCTTGAGGCAACTATGTTTTGGTAATTGATTTTCTACTCTTCCTTAATGTGTTAAATTTATTCATTATATGAGTCACCTCCATAGTTTGGGAATAGCCCCTATTTCATCAGCCTAGTGCCTGTTAGGTTTTAAGAAGTTTCATGTAGGAGTGCAAATTCACGCCTCCATTCATTTTTGCATTTTGGGCCATTTACTTAACCTATTACTTTTCTACTAAGGCCCAGTAGGCTGGGTACAAGATACCCCTGTTTCATTTTGTGTAAGTTGTGCCTTGACGAAATTTAGGGTAAAGCCTGGTATTGCCTTTAATAGGCTTGGAAAACTGAGAGCGGGTCAGCTCTTTTAAGTATTGGAAATGTGCCTCTAGGAGGCTTGACATTGCTAGGCGGAAGCAAGTGCTCCATGTTATTAGGGGACTTCTGCCCTTTGGTAAATATGTGTTTGTGAGCTGAGAGCTCAGATATTGTAAAACTTGGGGCTTCAAGCCCAGATTGTTAAATTGTCTCTAAATCTTGGCTTTTCCTGGTCTTGTATCTGAGTGTCGGTTATTTGTTGACTTCTTGTTATTTGTTAAATTTTGAAATTCTATGTGAAAATTGTTAAGTTTTGCTATTTTCAAAAATATAACATCTAATGAAATTTTAATTCATATCTCGGCTTTGTAGTTAGACCCATTCACCCCGGCACCTTCTTTCACCTCTGCTGTTCCACAGAAACCTCGGAACAATTATTATTATTATTATTATTATTATTATTATTATTATTACTTTTCCACAAATGCTATTCACTAGGAATTAATTGCTTCATGAGCAGCTTGGTGGGTAGGATGGTGGGAACAAATAGTACGTACTACAAAATGCTGCTTGTACAAAGTTTTAGTCCATTGGCAAGTGAATGAGGAAACATGATACACCGTTACAGTGAACACTGAAGCTGCCATAAATTCCCACCTTCTCCTCCAGATAAAGGTACTACAACCTTGACTCCAACTTGCTTCATCGAGAGCAAGAAACATACAACAATCCCTACAGGAGCAGAATATATCCAAAAATGTTGGATGAACTTTAACTGTATAGCTGTTGGATGTTAGAGACTTTGAACCCTAACAATGAGCAGTGTATATCTTGAAGCTGAAACAGAAGATGGCAGAGCAATGTTTTTTGCTATGAATTGTGTAATGACATATAGATAGATGGATGTATATTGAAATTACTGACACTATGTTCACTCCCGCTTTCAATACATGTTCAACATAGGATTTGAGCCAACAAAACATGAGCATAGAGGGCAAGCATTGAACCAATGCTACACAGCAGGTCAAGTATGTGTTAAGACTACTGACTAATACCTGGTTGCCATTATGGCACGACACAGTACTCAGGAAACTGCAACTATAAACTGATGATAAATATGGCATAAAATTACAAAATGAAGTGGTTACAGTTCCGAATACAAAGATCAGCTCGAAAGGATCTGATGAAGAAAACTGTTGCACATCACTTCAAGATGACGACCATCTAATCACTGTTCCTCTCTTAAGGTAATGTTATCTTGTAACCTTCCACTTTGCTACGCCTATGTCTTCTGTGTACTTATCAACATTCAATTACATCCTCATCTAGCCATTTCTTATTGTAAATATGCTGCCTTCACTTCACAATTTATTAATATTTCTTAAAATAGAATTAAAAAGGCCAATATATTACCTGAAAGTGATCTGTGCTTGTTGTTCTAGTGTTACTCTCCAGCTCTACAAGGCAAGGGTTATCCTGAGTAAATTGCTTCTTTATCTTATCTATCTCCATCTCAGTTGCTCCCAGGTAGTCGTCGCGTGGTTCATGACTAACGGTGCTCAGAGACACGTCCCACCTGCCACAGGATTTACAAAATTGCAACCAACTACGCAAGTTCTTAAGTGATATTATACTAAACTAACTCGTCTTAACCATAAATATTGTCATAACTTTTGATGGTTTCTACAATTCTGCTCAAGGAGCATTCAGAGCAACAATGTCAATGTCAGATCTTTACAACTAACAGGCACTATTGCTGTTTGATGTTGTAGCCAACAGTTGGTATCAGCATCCATTAAAGTTCGAATGCTCCATGTAGAAAAATGTATTTTTCTAGCTTAATTTTGACCACGTAGAGTTGTGCTGTATGCATAAAAGTGAAGGAAATGCTCATGAGCAAAAGGTAGAAGTAAAAGCAAGAGCTTCAAACAAAAGGTAGGGGTATAAGCATTTCCTTGCCTTGATATGAAAAATGACTACCTTTTACTTGCAAGCAAATCCTTCATGGAAAGAAGTAAATGGTTCCTGGGTGCAGAGGTTCAAACTACAAGGGCAAGTCAATAAGTATCTGCAATCAATTTATACACTTTATTACAAAAAGAATACATACTTTTTATTGATATCCTTTTTCAACATAGTCACCCTGCTTTTCAATGCACATAGTTCACAGTTTCACAAGCTTTCTGATACCCTCTGCAAAGAAGGTTTTTGGTTGCACAGCAAGCCACATATGCACCGCTTCCTTCACCTGTTGATCGGAACTGAATTGAGCATGTTTAAGTGGACCAAACAGATGGTAATCTGACAGGGAGAGACCGGAACTGTATGCAATATGCTCCAACAACTCGAAACGCACCATGTGGAGAGTTTGAGCGGTATGGGCGGCGGTGTGTGGAGGCATTGTCATGCACCAAAAGAACTCCTTCAGACAATCAACCTCTGCATTTCTTGCGAATTGCAGGTTTCAGCTTGTTTACCAGCATCACTGTAACATTCACCGTTTCCCCCTTTTCGTGGTAATGTTCCAGGATTGGCCCTTGAGAGTCTCAAAACACTGAACGTCACTTTTCCCACAGAAGGTTGACTACTGAATTTCTTTTTGACTGGTGATCCGGGATGCTTCCATTCCATGCTCTGACGGTTGCTCTCTGGTTCGAAGTGGTGAACACATATTTCATCTCCAGTGATGATCTGTTTCAGAAACGTTACACCTTCATTAGCATGACTGTCCAGTAGGTGCTGACAGATCCTCACACGATTGCGCTTCTGCTCTTCATTGGTTTGTTTCTGAACCCATCTCAAACAGACTTTATGAAAGTTAAGCTGTTATAAATGATTTCATATGCAGAACCATGGCTAATGTGCATATGGTTTGCCACAGTCACTTGTCTGTTATTCAGGATCATATCATGCACTTATTCAATATTGGCATCAGTTATGGCTGCAGAAGGATGCCCGGATCTTTCCTCATTCTTTATGCTCGTGCAACTCCTTTTGAACTGTTCAATCCACTAGTAAACACTTCGCTGTGGCAAAACATTGTCCCCGTACTGTGTTGAAAGTCTTCTATGAACTTCTGCTCCTGGTACACCCTCAGACCACAAAAAAATGGATTACGGAACACTGCTCTTCCTTGGTGCAAACAGAGTGACGCGGCCATCTATACGTCACAAAAGCACAGGCTGTACTGATCTGATAATACTGAAACCTACCACAGACATAGACAATGGTGCCATCTAGCAACTGGTGAACACACAACACCATAGAGCCAAGCTAAATACAATTAGAGCAAAATTACAGATACTTATTGACTTTACTACATAGTCAACAAAATAACTATAATAAACAGATAGAATTGTTGCATCATCTGTAACAGTACTGGGAATCGAACCAGGGCCTGTACATATAGATTGTTAGCCGGTCTTCTTTTTGTATTATGCCCGTGAACAATACTTGGAAGCCAAGTTACTAGACAACACTTGCCCTAGCTCAATCGATGAAACAAGAAATCTCTCTTTTGGTGTTCAGTCTATAGATGGAACATAATTTAAGTGTTGTCAATACACATGGAATATCTTGAAGTTGATAGTCTATCAAAATCGAGTGGATCAAGGTCCCCAAGACATGCGTATTAAAAAAACCCAAAAAAATATATTGTTATACAAGTCCATCACCTGTCCGCACAGTCAAAGTACCGCCATTCGCACAGATAACTCACTTCAATGTTTGAAGACCATCCTTGGCGTAAAGATGAAACTGGAACAGTATAAAGCTAAGGATCGTAAGTACTTACAAAAGCATCCAAGTGAGTTTATGTCCTCTTTCTTAGTGTTCTTTTACTGTATAGGGAGCACTAAATGATTAACGTGACTGCTACACTCAGCTACCATTACTGCTATACATTCTGCACATGGTTTTCACACGAAGTCCATCAACACACTTCATCCTCTTTCACCTCCCCTTTCCAACTAAGCCTTGAGTTACTGCGCATCTCATATTGTTTGGCCCTTACCACATCTTCTGACCAGTACTTCGTTACTGGCACCTCAGTTGTGTGCGTGTTAGAGCATGTTCGTTTACCTGAGTTTGGCCATTGGCTCACATTCATTCAGTTGCATTGTGTTTGTTTAAAGTCCACACAATGGGATCTAGTAACGATGAAACAAATGACAGTGATAAGCAACTTTCTAGTTGTAGTAGTGAAATGCACTTTATTGCTGATGAGATTGTCTTGTATTCCGAAAATTTGTCGAAGTCTCAGGTCCTAAGCACAAAAGGAAAGAAAGAAGTATAATAAATAAATACGAAGGAATGATGGTTAAATGGATAGATGCGTCGAAGTTAATTAAAAAAATCAAGAATGGGAAGACCAGTTTGAAGAAGAAGAAGACTGATATGAACAGAACTGGAAACAAAATTATCAAGTTGTTGGATTGGGAGAAGAAATTCTTAAAGCAATGGAGGAGGACGAAAATCATGTATATTCTCTGAACACCACTGTGCATAATCTCAGCCAAAGTTTGTCTTACTTCCTGCCCGATTCAGGTTATTTGAGGTTGTTTTAAGATATTCTATTGTAATGGGTAGTCCATGTGAACGTTGTTTCTTGTTTGAATTACCTTGGCAATTTGATTTTCTTATTATATTGATTTGATGGTGGTTTAGGTTACTTGATTTCCTTCTTAACTTATATTTTATTTCTTGAATACCACGAAAAATTACTTCAAAAAATGAATAAGTGAAAATAGTCCTTGTGCCTAGTTTCAGTTCTGATATGGTCTGCCATGTTTCTTTTCTTCCGTGTCACGTGATCGGGTTGCCATGGCTGCGATGATTTGCATTGGGGTGGGGGTCCATTGTTCTGATATGTGATATATGACATAAGACGATACGCTTCTTTGTTAGTCTGGTCTGATTCTGAAAGAATTGTGTTTGTGGACTTCAGGATGTGAGAGTGCTATTGGCATTTTTTGTTAAATTGCTCCATCTTGAATTACATTTATACTTCGAGCATACCTTATTACATTTGATTGTCAGTTTAACTCTCACATTTTGAATTTTATTCATGTGCTTCATCATAATTTCTTGATTAGTTCTACTTGATGTAATTCTTGAATTTTTTTTTTTACTTTGATGGCTTAAGTATTTATCCATCTTGTTTTCCCACTGTCATGTCTTTCAAGTATTAAAGCCAGTCATTCTGAGGCCATTTCCAACTAATCTAATTAATTTGTATTTGTATCGGAAGAGAAGCACTTAACTGTGAAAGATACTTAGCTTATTATCATGAATTATGGATCCGACCAAGTGTTGTATCTGAATATACCAGGTGGTCCACCAGCCCCTTGCGTCCAGTTTTATGCATCCCTTCACATTTACTACAATTCTGAAAGACATCGGCCCCTCTCCCTAAACCGGGGTAATGTAACGAGAAGTGCGTTTACAGGCTAGAAAACAGCAGGAATAGTGAGCGCCACTACTAACTCATTATGGGTACCTCGAATGAACCCGTAAAACGAGTACAGATATGCAAAACACGAAATTTAATGCATTGTTGTCCAAGAGAACAATAAAATTTTGATTTCCACCTATTCAGTATATTAAAACCAGTTATAAAATTAGGATCTCATCCTTATTTTATTGCTAAATTATTAAAAACGTAGGACATATTTCGTTCAAATTTTGAACATGTTCAGCTATAAACATTCTTAACAAGGATAAAACCAGTAACATCATTCTATAACTTACACTTATTGTTTACTGTTAACAAAACCATAATAACTATTAAAATTCTCTCGAATATAAAGCTTTATATATTACATCGTCTTATTAAAACAATATAACTATTTGCTGTGTTTGAAACTTTAAAACCTTGTTCTGATATTTGAAATACAATGTCACTAGTTAGTCATGTATAAATACATTTACAATCTGTCAATGTTGTTGAATATCTTAAAATTATTTGTTGGAATACACATTAAAATCATTTTGTTACTACTGGTGTGAGCTTTTCCACATGTTGTACCTTATGGAAATAAAATATATTATATATATATATATAATTATAATATATAAAGCTTTACATTCAAGAGAATTTTAATAGTTATTATGATTAAGTTTGTTAACAGTAAACAATAAGTGTAAGTTATAGAATAATGTTACCGGTTTTAACCTTGTTAAGAATGTTTATAGCTGAAGATGTTCAAAATTTGAACAAAACATGTCCTATGTTTTTAATAATTTAGCAATAAAATAAGGATGAGATCCTAATTTTATAATTGCTTTTAATGTATTGAATAGGTAGAAATCAAAGTTTTATTGTTCTCCTTTAACAGGCTTTCAATACGGAAAAATGAGGATAGTCTCTTGTAATTGTTGTCCAGGCGCGCACTACTCCATTCTTTCCTGTGGACCGGCAACAGAAGCACACCTATCATGAGAAGTAGGATGAAATATAAATACATGTAACTTTTAAATGACACAAAAATGACCTGTAAATGGTTCTAGGACTCTGTTTCATCGTTATTTGTCCATCCATCAACCTCACTGTCACTACTATCACTGGCATCTTCACTCATATTATTATCGCCGTCAACAGAATCATCTGAACTGAATGTCGCACTTTCACTTCCGCGCGTATATTTTGAATTTGACGGACACGCGTCTTCACAATCACTAATACACTTCACTCTCTTATTTACGGACGTAGCACGATTCCACAACAATGGAACCGTTAATCGCACTAATATGCATTACTGGAGTGTGGATAATCCCCACTGAGTACGACAGACAGCTATTCAGGTACAGTGGAACGTGAATGTATGGTGTGGAATCATGGGTAATCACCTCATCGGTCCCCATTTCTTTGAGGGCCATCTGACCAGCCAACGCTATCTGCAGTATCTCCAAGACGACTACCACCGTTTTTGGAACTTGCGCCACTCCTTAACCGCTGCAGGATGTGGCTTCAACACGACGGAGCTCCACAGCACGCAGCGGTGGTCGTCCGGAAGCATCTCCATGCGACATATCCTGATAAATGGATAGGAAGGGGAGGACCTGTCCCCTGGCCCGCCAGATTGCCCAATCTCATGCCCCTGGATTTTTTCTGTGGGACCATGTAAAACAACTGGTGCATGCAAAGGAACCAGCCAGTCCTTGTCACCTTAGACAGCTCATCACCGAGGCATGCAAATCTGTTTCACCTGAGATGTTGTAACGGGCCAGACGGTCCTTACAACATTGCATGCAGTTCTGTATTGACCACGGAGGTAGTCAGTTAGAGCAAGTGCTGTGTTAAACGACATGTATAACTGAAATCCTGTCACATGTTTCCTAGCCTCTAGCTCCATACAAACGGCCCTCGTCAGGGCCAAATAAATCAGTTTCAGTCTGTGAAAAATACCGGTATTAAGTATACAACGTTGCCACATCCCAGGCAACTGGCTTAAAAAAAAAATACTTGCATGGGACTTGAACCTTCTAACTCTCGAGCACTCAACTATCACACATCCTACTGCGCACTAGCCATGTGAGCTACTGCAACACTTGAGCTACAGCGCCCACTTTCCAGCCTATACTGGCCACAGACCATCATCTCATCCTTGTCCCACCCAGCACCATATCCAATGCAACGATACATACGTTCTTTTACATGATCAAATAAACAAATCAGTCCTTGGAAGTTATCAAGTATGCAACCTTACCACATCCCAGATAGCCTGAAGGTACGCGATACCTTCTATTTGAAAGAAAAGGTCACTTTTATTCATAAAAAATTCTTGCGGCTCGAGCAAATCCTCCACTCTTGAAGCATTTGCTTCACAATTTAAAGCGAAATGTTTTGTTTCAATTTTTATTCTTACTGTGGGAATGATTTGCTTCATATTTTGCAAGTAAAAGGCTATGCTGCTTTTTATGCATACGGCCAGGTGGTGAACCCTCTGGATATGGTAGCCTACACCAGTCAGGTAGTGTTCAGACTGACAATGTTTAAGGCACTTTTTCGAGCCCCCTTCCCATTCACAGCAAGTAGATTTGATCCAAAATAAGACTGCTCACTCATGAGTGCAGCACATAATTTGCTCTACAGCCTGTCCTCGAGCAAAATGGCAATCACACACTCACTGTATAAAGTGCCGGGCTGTCACTAAGAGCTCCCAGACTCTTCAATCACCATATGTCAGGACTTGTTACGGTCCCTCAGAAGATGCCAATGCACGAGACCTTTTAACATGGCGATGCTGATGCACTGCAACACTTGCACGGTCTGTAACAGATTCGAAGTCCAATCCCGTGGCATTGATTCTTTAATGACTGAAGACTCCGAGACTGTTTCAGCTTGCAAGACATAAGTTGGTTGCACCTTAACAACATTATAGGTATATATGAGCTTCCCTGGAGTGCACTCTTTAAATTACTGGTTCATTTTGTTTGTGTTTTTTATGGTTACAAGCAGTTCAGGCAGCAGTGCGCCGGCCTCTCACAGCTGGGTTCCATGGTTCAAATCCTGGTCACTCCATGTGAGATTTGTGCTGGACAAAGCAGAGGTGGGACAGGTTTTTCTCCGGGTACTCTGGTTTTCCCTGTCATAATTCATTTCAGCAACACACTCCAGGCTTTGGCAGCCGGCACAATTTCTATCCTCGCCGCTAGACGGGAGCTTCATTTACTCCATTCCTGACCCGGTCGAATGACTGGAAACAGGCTGTGGATTTTCATGGTTACAAGCAGTACAGTAAGGCCTGACTAGATTTCTGTACTAACACCACAGAGACGTGAATCACCTCTTCTGCCGAGTTCGCTGTTCTGAAGGACTCCTCCTCCGAACCCACAGCCGAGGACTTCACCAAGGCAAGAGGCCCTACTCCTCCCTGTTTGTCCCAACTTGAAACTGTTTGCTATGAAAAAAAAATATACTGACTGTGTGTACCAAGACTCACGGGTGAAACTTGTGGATAGCGATGAGGTGATTTGAAATATGACAATTCATTATTAAAAATTCATGTCAATATGCCAGAAGCATTAGTGTAAAATAAAACAGGAAAACAAAAATGATCAACTTCCAACAGAGAATAACATGTAGGTAAAAAGTTTTAGTGCATCTTCTGGGGAGACTATGAACTACTACCAGGAGCATATATGACACTCTCTGAGCAAGCACCATTTATGGCAAATTCCTTGTCTTAGGGTAAACAGAAAAACATGACCTTTTGCACAAAATATGAAACACAATCACAGTACAGACAAAATTAATTGAATATATTGAATCAAATCATAACTTTAAATCCATACAAAAATGTCATTACTACTACTATCAATCACTCACTTCACTGTACTTAAATGTCTGTCCAAAGAGATTGTAGTGCATGTGCAGGTACATACACAGACATTTTGAATATTAGTTTACCTTTTCAAAATAAATTACTTGGATAGGAAAGTAGGTAACATATTACATGAACCATAAGGACGTGACTATTCATTTCACATACTTTGGTCAGGATTTGATCTACTGCCGCCTTAGTAATTGTTGCTGGCTATCACACCCCAGCACCCTTAATGAAAAATAATCGTCACCCAAGGCTTGGTGACTCCAACCGAATACCACCTTGCACATATTATCTGGTAACATTAGATCATAGACTCCTACTGCTGAAAAGAATATTGCCACCTGTATGTAGATCTACTATCTTTGTCAAATAATTTCAAACCTACAAGAATTCTGAACTACCTGTACACAGAGATCTGCCTATTTTTAATCTGAACAAGCTAAGGTGTTGCTACTATTGCAATACCTGTGAAATGTGTTGCAAATTTTTTTTTAACATCTTGAGAGAGTTGAAAAACTCTTGGAAAAGAGCAACATAAATTTTCCTACTCAACATCTCAAGTGCTGACTTCATACATGGATCCCAGTACTATGACAGATCTCAATAGCCCAGAATAGAATTTAAAACAGGCCAGGATTATGCAGATAAGTGCAACGAGCTGTCAACATCTGGGGATGACTGTGGAGCTTCACATCATACCATTTTTCACAATGTCAGGGAATTTTATATCTGGGAATTTCAAGGTAAACAAGTGGAAGCTGTACATTAGATTGGAAATCTGGATTTTTTAATTGGGAAGGCAAGAAATATCACCCCTGCCATTTTTCCTTGACTATGTATTTGCAAACAGTACAATCCCAGTTATCTGGCCATCTCATGACTAGCAGGGTGCTGGATTACTGGAAAAGCTGGTTTATTGGGATATACAGACTATAACTTCTGGTTTTATACAGGGGGAAAAATGTGCTGAACAAGAGTTTTTTCAAGTTGCCCAGTCATCTGTCACTAGCATAAAAGTTATTTTTTGCCCATAACTTGCTGTAGAATTCTTTAAGAATATTTCTGTTAATGGGTGCATTCCAGTAGGCTGTAAACTTCTGAGCGAAGGTTAGCGGTTATAGAACCTCAATTTGTCTGCTATAAAATAAATTTTCACTGTGCGAACTCTTGGCGCAGATCCGAAAGACTGATAAAAACTAATAGGTCATAAGTTACAAGATGTCAGCCTTGAGGTATGAGGCACTTTGTGTCAAACGATTGTGTAGTATTACTTGTGAGCCCCTGTAGTAGCTCTGCAGAGTTAGGCTTATGCCAGACACAACTATAGACTCCTTTGTGGCAACAGATTCTGTAGTATTACAAAGCAGAGTTGTGTTCCAAGCCTATGATTCGAAGCCTGTTCGAGTCAATTGTAACCACATGCATACATACATGCATACATACATACATACATACATACATACATACATACATTATCATTATAGACTGTTATCCCCTTCAGCGTTCAGTCGGCAAGCCTCTGTAAATTTACTAAACGTCACCACAATCCTCTATTTGCAACTAGTGCTGTTGTCTCATTTAGTTCGATACCCCTTATCTTTAAATCGTTAGAAACTGAGTCTAACCATCATCGTCTTGGTCTCCCTCTACTTCTCTTACCCTCCATAACAGAGTCCATTATTCTCCTAGGGAACCTATCATCCTCCATTCGCCTCACATGACCCCACCACCAAAGCTGGTTTATGCGTACAGCTTCGTCCATTGAGGTCATTCCTAAATTAGCCTTTATCTCCTAATTCTGAGTACCCTCTTGTCATTATTCCCACCTGTTAGTACCAGCAATCATACTCGATACTTTCATATCTGTTACTTCTAACTTATAACATATCCTGAGTACACCCAGCTTTTGCTCCCGTAAAGCAAAGTTGGCCTGAAAACAGACCGATGTAAAGATAGTTTTGTCTGGGAGCTGACTTCCTTCTTACAGAATACTGCTGATCGCAACTGCCAGCTCACTGCATTAGCTTTACTACACCTTGATTCAATCTCACTATATTACCATCCTGGGAGAACACACTACCTAAATACTTGAAATTATCGACGTCTTCTAGCTTTGTATCACCAATCTGACATTTAATTCTGTTGAATTTCTTACCTACTGACATCGATTTAGTCTTTGAGAGGCTAATTTTCATACCATACTCACTGCACGTATTTTCAAGTTCCAAGTTATTAGACTGCAGGCTTTCGGTACAATCTGCCATTATAACCAAGTATTCAGCATAGGCCAGACTGCTTACTACATTTCCACCTAACTGAATCCCTTCCTGACATTTTATGCCTTTCAGCAGATGATCCATGTAAACTACGAACAGCAAAGGTGAAACTCCTGCAAGTACCCTGAACCAAGAACTCATTCTACCATCAATTCTCACTGCCCAATTGTACACATAAATGCCTTTGATTGATTTTAATAACCTACCTTTAATTCCATAGTCCCCCAGTATGGCGACCATCCTTTCCCTCGGTACCCTGTCATATGCTTTTCTAGATCTATGAAACATAAATACAACTACGGCATTTTTCAATTACCTGGCGCATACTGAAAATCTGATCCTGACCGCCCCTCTGTGGTCTGAAACCACACTGGTTTTCATCCAACTACTTCTCAACTACTGATCGTACCCTCCCTTCCAAGATGCCAGTAAACACTTTGCCTGGTATACTAATCAATGAGATACCTCGATAGTTGTTGCAATCCTTCCTGTTCCCTTGCTTATAGATAGGTGCAATTATTGTTTTTGTCCAATCTGAAGGTACCTTACCAACACTCCATGCTAATCTTACTACTCTATGAAGCCATTTCATCCCGCCTTTCCCACTATACTTCACCATTTCAGGTCTAATTTCACCTATTCCTGCTGCTTTATGACAATGGAGTTTATTTACCATCCTTTCCACTTCCTTAAGCGTAATTTCACCATCATTTTCCTCCTCCCCATGAGCTTGGCTGTTGGCAACACCACCAGGAAGATTTCCTTTTATGTTGAGAAAATGTTCAAAATATTCCCTCCACCTCTCCAGTGATTCCCTGGGTTCTATTATGAGTTCACCTGAATTACTCAAAAGACTGTTCATTTCCTTTTTCCCTCCCTTCCTAAGATTCTTTATTACTGTCCAGAAAGGTTTCCCTGCTGCTTGACCTAGCCTTTCCAGGTTATTACCGAAATCTTCCCACGACTTCTTTTTGGATTCAACAACTATATATTTTGTTCTGTTTCTTTCATCTACGTACAACAGGGAACACAATTTTCAAAAATATTTTTTTTTGAAAAGTATACCAATGAAATAGTACGTTAACGTATTACTATGTGGTAAGTTGCCTTGTTTTCTACCATTAAAAAGTATTTATAAGTGCCTTCCCGCAAGGCGAGTGAAACGGCCTCTGACGTAAGAGACGCGCTGTGACGTCACGATCCAGTACCGCGTGCAGCTCTACCAGCCATTGTGCATCAGCTGTTACTAAAAGCCGATTGTTTACTATTCGCGATCGCGAATAACTTCAAAATGACAGAAGAAAGGTTCAAAAGAGCACAGTCAATCTACCATGTGTAGATGTCATCATTCTTGAAAAATAGTGACTTTTGTGGGCGCAGAAATTCGCGGATAAAAGCAAGTTTGTAAGTGGCATCTTTTATATACATGCAATGTACTGTAACTCATAGTATTAGGATAACATCGAACCTGGATAGAAATCACACCACTTTCATCATTTCCGTCTAGACTGATTCCCATATTAAAGAATAACATTACACTTTCGGACTTTCAGCATTAGTAAAGTAAGAAATCGGATTTCAGCACTAACATAAACATACAGGTAGCATTATAGTACTAGTTCGTCTCTGTGGTGTAGTTGTTAATGTGATAAGCTGCCATCCCCAGAGACCCGGTTTCGATTCCCGGCTCTGCCATGAAAGTTATAAACAAATAGTACGAAGGCTGGAATGGGGTCTACTCAGCCTCGGGAGGTCAACTGAGTAGAGGGGTTTCGAATCCCACCTCAGTCATCCAAGAAGTGGTTTTCCGTAGTTTCCCACTTCTCCTCCAGGCACCTAAGGCCACGGCCATTTCCTTCCCTCTTCCTTGTCTAACCTTTCCGATCTTCCCATTCTCCAACAAGCCACCTGTTGAACATAGCAGGTGAGGCCACCTGAGCGAGGTAATGGCCCTCCTCACCAGTTATATCACCATACCCAAAGTCTCACGCTCCAGGACACTACCCTTGAAGCGGTAGAGGCGAAATACCTCGCTGAGTCCGAGGGAAAAACCGACCCTGAAGGATAAACTGATTAAGAAAGAAGGAAGGAAAGAAAGATCATAGTACTACAGGTCTATAATCTATCATTCCCAAAAAAATATATATTTATGGTTGGGGTAACTGGCCTACCCACTTCCGGGGCCCATAAAAGAGAAACATTAAATATCTTGGTGGAGGGAAAAAGTTTAACAAGATAAAGATAAATATGACTTCATCTAGTTTTCACAAGTTGGGCTGAGTGGTTCAGACGGTTGAGATGCTGGCCTTCTGACCCCAACTTGCCAGGTTCGATCCTGGTTCAGTCCGGTGGTAGTTGAAGGTGCTCAAATATGTCATCCTCGTGTCGGTAGATTTACTGACACGTAAAAGAATTCCTGCAGGACTAAATTCCTGCACATCCGCGTCTCCGAAAACCGTAGAAGTAGTTAGCGGGGCGTAAAGCCAATAACATGAATTACATTTGGCTTTTAACAAGCTGAACATATCACGCAAGAAAAGTGTCTTGGCGACATTTTAGTTATTCAATACAGGAATGTCTTACGGTGCTGTGACTTACCCTTTTTTTTCTTCAATTTGCTTCATGTCGCACCGTCACAGATAGGTCTTATGGCGACGATGGGACAGGAAAGGCCTAGGAATGGGAAGAAAGCGGCTGTGGCCTTAATTAAGGTACAGCCCCAGCATTTGCCTGATGTGAAAATGGAAAACCACGGAAAACCATCTTCAGGACTGCCGACAGTGGGGTTCGAACCCACTATCTCCCAGATGCGAGCTCACAGCTGAGCGCTCCTAACCGCACGGCCAACTCGCCCGGTATTTTACCCTTCGGTTTATTGACATGGCTTGTATAACCTAAAACTTAGGCTGAGTTGGATAATATTTTAAACACTAGAATCACTATTTTCACCTGTGCGCAATTATGTTATTTATTTCTTTAATATTATGATAATTATTATTATTGAGCATTATTAACTTATAAGACCCCAACAGACAAAATATTATGATAATTATTATTATTGAGCATTGTTAACTTATAAGACCCCAAAAGATAAGCATTGGTTTTGTGTAGAGATATACATTTGTTAAATTCACGTTGTTTTCTTTCATGATGTATATGCCTATTTTTTGTTATATTATAGAGTATATCTTCTTCTTCTTCTTCTTCTTCGCTTTGCCTCATGACTGAGGCGTCGTGACTATCATAATATTCAGCCCTCTAGCCGATGAACCATACTCCGCCATTCTTCCCTATCTAAAGCTTTCAATGTGGTTGCTCTGAGAGAACTCTGTAGGGGGCCGTTCACCATGTCAATCCATCGTGTTGGTACTCATCCTCGTTGTCTGGTTCCCTGGACTTTGCCCTCAACAATCAGCTTTTGAAGACTACCATCTCGGCGCATTATATGTCCAAAGTAGCGTACAATCCGCTGAGAGACCTTACACGATAGACAAACTTTTATCTGAAGTTGGTTCAGGATTCATGTGTTCGTGCGATGAGCTGCCCAAGGAATCCTTAACATTTTCCTCCAGCACCACATTTCAAAGCTTTCTATCCGTTCACGATCACGTTTGAGGATGGTCCACGCCTCTGCGCCATACAAGAAGACTGAGAAGACTGGAGATTCAATGAGCTTCTTTTTTGTGTTGATGGTGATGTTATTATCTTTCCAGATCTTCCGCAGACGGATCATCACTACCTTTGCTATTTCAATTCTTCGCTTTATTTCATCTTTGGAACCACCAGAATTGGATAGTAAGGAGCCCAGATATACATACTGATGTAGAACTTCATACCCTCCAATCTGTTTGATATGTGGACTGTTGTTGTTCTTACAATCAACAATCATGACTCTGGTTTTCTGTCGATTTAGGCGTAATCCAATTTCTAGGCTTGCTTCCTCTACTCTCTTGATCAGCTCTGTCAACTCCTCTTCAGATGATGCTATCAAGGTGGTGTCATCAGCAAATCTCAAGTTGTTGATCTTGCATCACCCAATGGAAAACCCTTTGTCCCAGCCATCTTATGCAATTCTCATTGCATATTCATCATAGAGATTGAAAAGTAATGGTGACAGGATACATCCCTGGTGAACTCCAGCCCTTGTACGAAACTGCTGAGACTGTTTGTTTTGAATCTTCACAGTGGCTGTATTTTCCTTATACAAGGACTTGAGGAGATCAATCAAATGGAGGGGCAAACCCATGTCATCAAAAATTTTCCAAAGACGGTTCCATTTGATAGTATCGAAGGTCATTTGGTAATCAATAAAGCACAGGTATACCGGAACATTGAATTCTCTAGCCTTATCTATGATTTGTCTTAGGCTTAAGATCTGTTCTCGAGTGCCTTTTCCTTTCATGAATCCAGTCTGGACTTCAGGAATTTGATACTCTAGGAATGCCCAGAGTCTCTTGTGCAGGATATGAAGCATAACTTTACTGGCATGTGAAATCAACGCAATTAAGCGATAATTTTCACATTTTTTTTTCTCTCAATCCTTTCTTGTGGATTGGGACAAAGATTGACTGTACCCATTCCTCGGGCCATCTTCTATAATTCCATATTGCTTGACAGATTTTCAACAGCATTTCAATTCCAGCATTGTCTGTAGCTCTCAAGACTTCTGCAATTATTCCATCAGGTCCACACGCTTTTCCAGTTCTCAGCATTTTCAATGATATTTCTACTTTATCTCAGAGGATGTTAGGTTCAGGATCTGAGTGTTTGTCTATCTTCACTTGGTCTTGTGCATTACATTGTTCACTGTACAGATCCTGGCAGTACAATCTCCATGTTTCTAGAACATTCTCTATATCCACAACATCATCACCCTGTGAGTTCTGTATATTCCAGGAATATGGTTTGAATTCTTGAGTGATTATTCTAATTTTGTTAAAAAGATCCTTGCTGTGATTTTGATTTGCATGGTCTTCAATCTCAAAACAAATGTTACTAAGGAAATTATTTTTATCTCTTCTACAAGAAGATTGAATCTTTCTATCAAGATCAGACATTTGCTCTCTTTTCTTTAGTGTTAAGGCCAGATTTTTTAAGGTACCTTCTTTATTTTACAAGCTGAAGGGTCAAGTCAGAGATCCACTGTTGCCTTCTAGTATTTGGTACTCAAGATTCATTCAAAGAGGACTCTATCCAGTTTTTAGTCACATTCCACAGCCCTTCTGCAGTTGTTACTGGATCCTGTAATATAGGGGCTCTTCGCGCCAATGATTCCTTGAATGACGACATATTAACTACTTGTGGTATCCTGTGTGATCTTTTAACTGGTGTTTGAAGTTTTATTCTTATTTCTGTTCTAAGAAGCTGATGATCACTGCCACATACTGCACCTGGACAGGTTTTGGTGTCCATTACAGAATACCTCCATCTTGAACTGATCAAGATGTAGTCAATCTGATTTTTATATTGACCATCAGGCGAAGTCCATGTGTACATGTGCCATATGTGATGTTTGAAGACTGTATTAGTTATAGTGAACCTGATTTGAATTGCAAACTCAAGAAGCCTGGTCCCCCGTTCATTTCTTTCTCCAATTCCGTATCTTCCTATCGATGTTCTGACATGCTCATCATGTTGTGTTGAACCAATTTTGGCACTGAAGTCTCCCATAACAATAGTTATTAGTATTTAGCTATAGCCTAAATTTCTTTACAAATGTAAGCTCTTCAAAAAAGACATAAATAACTGTCGCATGCCAAGATAAATAGGTATAATTAGAGCTGTCAATATGGTTCATAACCCCTTTGATTTATTACCTTGACACTGATCAACCAAAACATAGGTTAGGTTTCTCCAAACCTAACCGAAGCATTTAATTAAAGCATCATACATTAAAATTTAAAGTTTTACCACTAGAACAGCTGACATGGAAAAGTGATTGAAAATTCAAACAAATTCAACTTACGTTAAAATTATCTTCAAAAAAAAAAAAAACTGTAGACTTTTCCGACATATCACCAGCATTTCTCCGGCTAGTTTTAGCGTCTTTGGAACATTTATAAACAATTTGTTTGGGGTGGTATGCGATGTGCGATTGCACATCGGAACTATACACCATTTATAAGTTTTCTGCCTCACTGTCTGCGCAGGATTCATTTTAAGTCTAAAATATACCACTCAGATTATTATCCAATGTATAGACCTCGAATTTAACCATACCAGACACTAACATAAAGTAATAATAATAATAATAATAATAATAATAATAATAATAATAATAATAATAATAATGTTATTTGCTTTACGTCCCACTAACTACTCTTTTACGGTTTTCGGAGACACAGAGGTGCTGGAATTTTGTCCCGCAGGAGTTCCTTTACGTGCCAGTAAATCTACCAACACGAGGCTGACATATTTGAGCACCTTCAAATACCACCAAACTGAGCCAGGATCGAACCTGCCAAGTTGGGGTCGGAAGGCCAGTGCCTCAACCGTCTGAGCCACTCAGCCCAGCCTAACATAAAGTAAAAATACGCAAAGTGTATCCTGCTTCTCACAGCACACTATGTGTTATTTCGTCTGCTAATTCAGTCAACCTGTACGATGACGTCAGACCAATGAGATGGCGTATTTGCGTCACGTGACATTTTTGTACTTTAATTTAGATTTTTATCATGTTTGCAGTTATTATTTGTACATTCTGATCACATTTTTGAATTATGCATGAAATTTTGAATCAGATTAGCATATTTTAAATTAAAACCCCGGATCATGCATGTTCCCTATTCCCTGTCTGCCTCGGCCCTTGTTTGGAGCCATTTCTGATAAGCCTTCTTTTTATGTTTACAAGCTGCTCTCACTTCATCATTCTACCAAGATGTTCGCCTTTTCCCATATTTACAAACAGCTGTTCCTAGGCATTCCCTTGCTCTTTCTACTGCAATTTCCCTGTATGCCACCCATGCTATTTCTATATCCTGAACCTGCTTGCTGTCTACTCTTCGAAACTTCTCACTAATGATATTCATGTACTTCTGTCTAATTTCCTCGTCCCAGAGATTTTCTACCCTTACTCGTTTGCAGACAGATTTCACTTTCTCTATCCCAGGCCTAGAGATACTTAGTTCACTACAGATCAGATAATGGTCTGTATCATCGAAAAATCACCAGAAAACTTGTACATTCCAAACAGATTTCCTGAATTTGAAGCCGGTTAAGATATAGTCTGGTACCCTTAGTCTCCCATGTGTAGCGGTGAAGAGCCTTATGCTTGAAGAATGTATTCGTAACTGCTAAACCCATACTAGCACAGAAGTCCAGCAAACGCTTCCCATTCGCATTAGCTTCCATATCTTCCCCACATTTACCAATCACCAATTCGTATCCTTCAGTTCGATTTCCAACTCTCGCATTGAAATCACCCATTAATACTATCCTATCCTTGCTGTTGACCCTGATTATGATGTCACTCAATGCTTCATAAAACTTGTCAACTTCATCCTCATCTGCACGCTCACATGGTGAACACACTGAGACAATTCTCGTCCTAATTCATCCAACTGTCAAATCTACCCACATAATTTGCTCATTTACATGCCTAACAGAAACTATGTTGCGTGCAATGATGTTCCTTATAAACAGTCCTGCCCCATACTCTGCCCTTCCCTTTCTAACACCCGTTAAGTACACTTTATAATCTCCTATCTCTTCCTCGTTATCTCCCCTTACCCGAATATCACTTACTCCTAGCACATCCAGATGCATCCTCTTTGTTGACTCAGCCAGTTCTACTTTCTTTCTTCCATAAGTCCCATTAATATTGATAGCTCCCCATCGAATTCCATTTCGTTCGCCAAGTTGTTTCCAAGGAGTGTCTCACCTGTCAAATGGGAGTGGGTCTCCGTTACTCCCATATGTCCGAAGCTTGCTTAAAATGTTCTGAGCTTGGTAAATTCATGAAGCAGGATGCTACTCTACTTGCACATAGTCCAAGTGAGGATCTCTCCTTTAACGGGTTAGCCGCCTGGGCACAAGGAGGGCCATGACTCAGAATATGTCCGAGATGCCCGTTTCCCATTCCGTAGCAACTGGTATCCCTACTCTCAGGACCACTTACTAGGCCACTCAGCCATTGCCCATGGTTCATGAACTAGGATGTGACTACAGTAACCCACACCATTTTTTCCCCCCCTCATTAGACTGTTATACAGGCAGCTGTGTTCAAGGACGTTGATAACAACCGCCAGCAGATTCCTGAAAACTCATGGCTGTCATTATTACATATAACATTCTTAGAAAGCATGCACATATCCTCTTCACATAATCTCATCTCCTAATTACATTCCAATAAAATTCAGGCGGGCTAGCACCCCCATCACCATGCCACACTGTACGTGAATGAGAAACGCCCAGTCCTCGAGTACGTTGTCTCCATAAGGGTAGACAGCAGCAAACAGTGTATAGGAAACCGCTTGTCGTTGTGGTAGAAGATTGTTCTCGAGTCAGAAGAGTTAAAATCTACCACCCAGCTAAGCCCTCGATTCCCTATTCAAAGAAAGGGAAACAACTATAATTAATACCAGACTCAGCTCGAGGTCCTCTAGTTGCTAAATCAGCTCGGAAGTTAAGAGCCCCTGGTACCCCTTTTAGTTGTTTCTTACAGCAGTATTCCTTCACTCTCCGACCTACAAAAAAGAAAATGCTATAGTTATAACATCATTCCACTGTGAGTCGAAAGTTAGGAAGGGCATCCTGTTAGGAGGATGGTAACTCGAATTAGCCCAATACATGAAACACCCGAGCACAACCCTCACCAGTTTAGTGCCATAAGAGCCCATGTATACGCGAGAACTCCTGCACTCAGCTAAAGACCCCGAGTTCGCTAACCCATGCTCTCTCAAGTCAGGTGCCCCTTTTAATAGCCTCTTTCGACAGTATTCCATAAGATGACATCCTATTGCCTCAGGGTGTCAGAGGTCACAGCGCATAGCCGTCTATCTTGCCTCGGGAGCCCTACCACAGCTCTCCCCGAGTTAGTCCCATAAAAACCTGTGTATGCTTATTTGCTCCCCGTGTTCTAACACAGCTCTCCCCCGAGTTAACCTCTCCCTTTTAGTCGCTCTTACGACTAACAGTATACAGTTGGTGCAATTCTACCCCTCCACCCTACTGCATGAAATGAGGATCTGAGCAGAGTAATGCCATCATAGTAGCGAGAACTGTAGTAACGTCACCGCTAACAAGCTTTGACCCGTAGCTAAAGACCCAGAGGTATCTCAAGTCAAGTGTCTTGCATCATAACACATTGTTGGCATTCATTTACTACACCAGATTGGAAAATACAGCTTAGCTCGCAAAGTCTTTTTCTTTCTCTGCTGAGATGTACGTCTCCACATTTACTTTAGTCAGTACCAGTGGCGGGGCGTTGATAAAATATCTGGGGGTTCACTACTTTGAAAAATAACGTGTCCAAATTTAATGTTACTTGATATTTACAGAGATGTAAAAGTGACATTGTTTGACTAGAAAAGAGAATTTCCTTTGAATGTACATGGCTGCAGCTCGAAGAAGTTACCAGAACTAAGAGAAATGAAAGACACAGAATATAAAGTGTAATTACCTTCAGTTGATCCACTTTTGTCTAATCTTGAAGACGTTGCCGGTGTTGGTATAACAGCTGTCGTCTGTGTGTACAGGAAATCCATCCTCCTTTCCTTCCTGGCAGCGAATAAGTCCATTACCTTCTCATTAAAATTGACTAATTTATGGGTCATCCTCCTTCTCGATGGACAACATAGCGAGAGCAGATAGTTTTTCTTCATCCATTGTACTCCTCAGGAATGTCTTAATCCACTTTAAAGTGAAAAAACAAATTTCTGCTTCAGAAGTAGTCATGGGGACAGTAATAATTAATTTCAAAAGTTTAATCACTTCTCCGAAAGGTTCCTTGAGATTGAAAAAGTTAGTTGCATGGCTCATTTTTTAAAAATCACTTCTTGAGTAAATCACTTGCAGTTCAGTTTTCATATTATGTTTGTCAAGAAAAGGATAGGATTCTATAATATACGTAAGATTCTCCTCTGGAAAATTATTTTGGAAGGATGGGAAGAATTGGTGATCAAAGAAGCTGGAGGCCACTAAGTGGTTGAAGAATTTGAACCTCTCTCTGCTGTGACTTTAATAACATCATACACCTCCTTTACTTCAACGTTCCTCGAGTAGTAACTATTTTCACATCATAATTTCCCTTTGTTGTTTACTTGTACTTTTTCCTCCACAACGTTGTCAACATTGTCCCTTACTTTCGAAATTGCTGTTTCAAAGGAGCTTACTGCAATTCACATTGATACAGGGTTGTACTTGTTTGTAAAGAATGTCCACGTGAGGCATAACCCTGTATAATGAACTCTAACCTAAAAGTAAACGTTGGCTGTTGCATTTTCAGACGCAGTCCATGTGCTTGGATCATAGTAGCTGTTTGCTCGTGTCTTCAATTTTCTCCAAGCATTCCAGTATCACTTCCTTATGCTCATGCAATGTAAGAACACATCTTGATTAAAAGTTCCATCTCGTAGCTGAGCCTTGCAGAACTCTTCTGTCCACATCATCATCAAGAATAGCCACTGACTGAGGCGAATGAGAAAAAAATGCTGGAATCTCCCCAATGGTGGCAAAGAACAATTGCACTTCTTTGCTGTGGCTAGCAGCCTGGGCCAAATTTAAATTCAATTGATAAGCATAACAATGCACAAAGTAAGCAAATGGGTAGTCTTGCCTTACAATTGTTTGTACTCCGGAGTGTCGGCCGCTCATAACATTGGCACCATCGTAACTTTGGGAGACTACTTTTTCTTTGTGCTCTTCAACTACTTCAGTGAGGACCCATTTTATACAATCGGATAATGAGCAGGCGTTGTTTACTGCTGGGTTTAAGAGAGTCCAGAACCTTTCAACAGGCTCCCCATTAGCTAATACATATCGAATTACAATGACTAATTGACACTTTGAAGATACATCAGATGTTTCATTTGCTATCACGGAAATGAAGTCTGCAGTAGCTACTTCAGCTAAAATATTCTCGCGACACACTTGCAACATGCATTCCAGAATGTAATTTTGAACGTCCTTGGACGTACCCTTGAAGACTGTAGTACTGTTGAAATGACCCCTAACAACAGTATCCAATGCCGAAGTAAAATTAATGAGTCCTCTGAATACGCCTAGATGATTTGAATCAAGTGTTTCGTCATGACCACTCAAAGCAAGTTCAAATTCACCACAGAACTTCACGTAGTCAATGATCTTTGAGAGCATGTACCTATTTTTTCTCACACTATAATTATGTCTCTAAATAATCCTTCTGAAAGTGCCACTTAGCTGCTGCCTAATATCTGTTTTCCCCAGAACTGAAAGATCCAAATATGCACTCTTATGTATAATAGAGGCTTCGTGCTTTTTGATCTTTTGTGTTAAATGGCTGAGATCTGATACCCCTGTTTTTGTCCAATTCGTGTCCTTATCCTTAGCACGGGAAACAGAAAAGCCTATTAATGGTATCGCCAACCACATAGCCAAGTATTCCTCTCGTAAATCTGTGGCTTACATGTTCTACAATAATTCTACTAGTTTGCCTCTGAATAATGTTCAGGGAGGGAAGAGGCCCGCCAAGCTGCTTTATTCTGCACTTTTCTTCTATACCAAGTGTTGGAAAGGTATTCTCTAGAAGAAACCAAACGGTATTCATTTCCACACTGATGAATACACGACACATGCATCAAGACACCGCTAAACACTGTGGTTCTTGATTTATGAATTTCATTTTCCGTATTGACATTTACCAATCATCATAAAAGGAAAGAAAAATTCCACCTAATCAATACATTTATTTTCTTGTAAAGTATTACAATCTAGGACCGGTTTCGACCCTTCATAGGTCATCCTCAGCTATATCAGAATCACATTTGCATTTCTATCTTATACCTCTGAAAGACCTTCATGATATATTGTTTCATAATTTTCAGTGAAAACTTATCTTAAAAACTTACAAATTTACAAGCGTTGTGTAAAAATTAAAATTACAAAACTTTGTCTATTATATACATACACTTTGGCTGACAGAATGCGTCCTTGGGTTGATTAAGCATCTATCTTAGGTACTGTTGCTTATTCTGTTGAATCGATTCCCTTTTTATACTTATGTACAATCGTGAATAGACTATCAGTAAAATTTGATAAATAAAACTTGCGTGATAATTACAATAAAATATCATGTTACATCTTTACACCATATTGCTGGAGTGATATTATTTTAGGTAGAATATAAATGCGTGTTGACCTCTATAAAATATTTTTACATAAACACACTAATATATTTTAAAGTCTAATCATTGTACTTTAAAGTCTAGAATACTTACTGCTTTGGTTCTTGCATTGTTATGTGGTAAAATATTGTAACAATTTGTCTTTATATAACATCAGGTATTGATAATATTTAAATATGCCGTGATGGTTGGCTTTTAAGTCTAATGATTAAATGTCAGTTCCTTCTTGCATAAAATTACAAGTTTCATATTATGTTGATTATGTATTGTATAAAACATAAATGTCTATTAAATAGAATGCTTATCATTTACTACAGAAGTTTTTTAAAAACACTTGAATGTCTAGTAATATAGTCAATGTATTAGTGACAATGAAACGTGTTGGCCTTGATTCTTGCATTATATTTCCATAATTTGCCTTTTTTTTATATATGTCGAATGTTGGTCTTTATAGGTGGAATTTTTCTTTCCTTTTATGATGAAACACCGTGGTAACGAATGTCAGATGCAATAGAACACTTCACTAAACACAGTCTTGAGTAGATATTTGCTATGGTGCCGTTCCGGAGGTGGTTGAACTGATGCGTCAGAAATAAACACTACTTCAAGAACGCGATAGGCAGCCTGTTGTTATTTCAGTTCTTATCTTGACGTATTTTGCTTTTATGAGCACTTCTTACCAATTAAAAGTTTATGATAATTACATACACATAGGCTAAATACGCAAAATCGTGAAAGTAAAATCCTTTCGAAACGTACCATATACAGCAAATTTTAACTGCGCGTTTTGAGACAATACCTCGGCTAAATTCGGGCTTGTTCGATGTAGATCGTGTTGAGCACTGCCAAGAGCTGGTCCTGTCACCAGCAATAGTTCTGCTTTGTTCTCGGCTTATCCCCCTTGCCTCACACGTCCCGGCACCCTGTTCACCCTCCTTATGTCCCACTGCCGCGCGCCAGCAGTCCAGAAATTGAACCTCTTCACTGGTTCCAGAGAGCAACCGAGTGTTGATGACAAAATTATCGCTCCAAGTGCAAATTTATGAATGTAATTAAAGAAATATGCAGTTACCATTTTACTAAGAGTTATATATTTCTAAGGGGTTCACTGAACCACTGAACATAGAGAACACGCCGCCACTGGTCAGTACACATTCATCGTACACACATTTCAATCAAGGTGAGGATATTTGAATTGCACTTCAGTTCTTTAGTTCTGAGTTTATGTCAGCTCCACATCTGAATCCTTGGGAGTGGTATTTACTCTGCTCAACCACACCTCGGGCGGAAGTGCCCTCCACAAGAGTTGGCCAAGGAGGTTAGATGGACGACAGCTTAGCCCACATCATGCCTAGACTCAGCTGAAGACCTCGAGTTCACCAATGTAGACACAACACCAGCACAGGTTGCTAGGCTCCTGCCTAGGGCAAGGGTGCCTCTACAGGAGCTTTACTCTGCTAGACCTCTACCCAGGGGAAGGGGTGTCCCTGGAGGAGCTTTACTCTGCTATGCCTCTACCTGGGGTAGGGGGTGTCCCTAGAGGAGCTTTACTCTGCTCGACCCTAACACGTCGAAATGAAGTGTCCTACAAGAGTTGGCCAAGGGAGGTTAGATAGACAACAGCTTAGAACACATCATGCCCAGACTCAGCTAAAGACCCTGAGTTCGCTAACCCATGCTCCCTCAAGTCAGGTGCCACTTTTAGTAACCTCTTTCGACAGTATTCCATAAGACGACGACATCCTATTGTCTCAGGATGTCAGAGGTCGTAGCGTCTGGCTAGAGGTGGTTTGCGCATGGTGGCCATCTTGCCCATTTGCCGCTGCGCCACCTCCCCAGAGTTAGTCCCATAACAGCCCGTATATAGCCGCCATCTTGCACATTAACCCCTCCAGCTTTTTTCTGTACTTTCAGGTAACTTCCTTACATAATATAGATGAACATCCTGATTATGGGGTGAGCGATTACAAATATTATAATTCTGTATACTAGTTTCCCACTGTGCGCAAATTATGCCCATCCCTCTGACCTTCCTGACACTATACAGCATGGAATTTAGAGTATTATCTAGCAGAATCATTATTTATTTTACCAAACTTCCTACAATTTCGTCCAGATCTTTAAGAAAGAAGTCTGATAGCTACATCGGAGGAGCACACTGTAGTGGATATATTAAATTTGGCCAAACAAATTCATTAATAATCTTTATCTTCTGATTTGGTTTTAGGAGTTTTGTTTTTATCACCAGATTATATAAGTCAGAAGTTACAGCGCTTATAACTTTATGTCTGTCAAATGAAATTTCATTGTTGAACTCTATTCCTAAATACTTGATTCGTCCGTTGTTTTTATTGAGGGGATTATTGATCCTTGAAGTGTAGTGATGTTTCCTTCAGTTCATTTTCCTTTCTTCAGGATTATAGATTTACTTTTAAGAGGATGAACATTTAAACCAATTTCTGCAAAGCTACTTTCAGCTAAATTTAACAACGTAGCAGCTAGCAGCATCACTTTCAGTTTTACTGATTATTACTTGGTCATCGGCGAAAGCAACTGCAGATAAAAGTGGTAGATCATCAGATAAAGTGTTGCCATAATGCTGGCACATGTCAAGGTCAGAGATAATTTGTGTTACCACATTGATTGCTAAATTAAACAGCAATTGTGAGATAGGGGACCCTTGAAATAAACCACACTTAATTCAATGGGTTTTGATTTCTTTTGATCAGCTTCCATTTGAACTGTGTTCTTTGTAAGAAATGCTTCAGTAAGTCTACATAAGTTTGGAGGAATTTTGGATCGACGGAGAGCTCGCTTGATACGTTCGTGTCCGATGACGTCTAAAAAAAAAAACACTCTATTGCTCACTCAGTGCTAAAACACTTGTCATTTTCTGTTTTTATTCATACAATTTTGCTATAAGTCACACAGACACAGGTCTTATGGCGATAATGGGATAGGAAAAGCCTAGGAGTGGGAAGAAAGCAGCCATGGCCTTAATTAAGGTACAGCCCCAGCATTAGTCTTGTGCGAAACTAGGAAAACCACAGCCCAGCGGTTCCATTGGGGACCACCACCTCCCCAGGGTGGGTCCGCTGGATCCGGTCGACGGTGTCTTCATTTCTGGTGATGGCGATCCACAGGTCCTTGCGTGGCATTGAAGCTCTGCTGACTTTCCCCTCGTTCGTACTTTTGGTGTTCTGTCAGGTGGCGACCTTGTTTGTTGGTTGTTGGTTCGGACCCCATTGGTTCTCTGTCTCGTAAAGGAGGTCCCACTGGCCATGTTATAGCCATCGCTGCCTTCATCTCCTAGGACATCATCTGGGCCTCCCCATAGTTCTGCTCCACGCTGAACATCCTCCCTGGACAGTTCAAGGTGCCGAGGGGGCTTACTGCGGCTGTCGAGTGCCTTACTCTTGGTTTCATGCCGGTACGGCCCATTCACCGTCCCGTTGTCTGGTTGTTCGGTCTCAGCGTCGAACACCCGGGGCGCTCTATTGGCACGCCCCCTCCCGCAGCCCCACTTAACATATCCATCACCGTATCAAAAAAAAAGAAAAACACTTCACTTGTAGGATATCAACAAGGCCGCCATGTTTAAACAGTTGACAACTGACACCAAAAACCGAGGTTACACTTTGAAACACCATTGAAAACAGATGACTACTGACCAATTCGACATGGAGACTGCCTAAATCGGCATGTTATCCACTCCCTTCCAATAACTTCCAAACCACAACTCAACAGTAACTGACTTCATTGTCCAGATCCTCTCTTTATATACACATATTTGGCCAGATTTCCAGAAAGATACGTTACCAAAAAGAAAAAACTTGAATATTCCAGAGCGTCCAATACATAGAAATAGTGTACAGAATATTCTCAATTGTTCCAATGGCACACCATTCTGGATGTTACAGTGTGTTTCACAATTACAAATTACAATTTATATATACAGGTAAGAACTACATACGATTAATGTACAGGTATTTGCATTTAATGGAACTGATATCAATGTCTATGTACAACACAGATTCCATGACATAACCTCACACATAATACGATCATTCAACTACGTAAATAATAGTAATACTAATACTAAATGGATTTAACACTTCACAGCTATACGCACAAGAAATAACAACAACAACAACAACAACAATAACAATAATAATAATAATAATAATAATAATAATAATAATAATAATAATAATAATAATAATAATAATATTTGAGCTTGATATCTACATTAGCTACCCATGGCTGAGAGAATATTGTTTTCAAGTTATACCTGTTATCGCACTTGCGTCAATATCCCCCCTATAACTTGAAACAATTTCCACACACTGTCACACACTTCGAATTTGTCCTCACTATTTAACTACACACAGGCTACCCCACTCATACAGCCCTCCTGTTGCTGCTGTCGAAGTCCATGGTTCGCAGCCCGGCGGTTCCATCGGGGACCACCACCTTCCCATGGTGGGTCTGCTAGGTCTGCTAGGTCTGCTGGGTCCTTGCGTGGCATTTGAAGCTCCGATGGCTTTCCCCTCGTTCGTACCTTGGTGTTCAGTCAGGTGGCACCCTTATTTGTTGGTTGTCGGTTCAGACCCCATTCGTTCTCTGACTCGTAGAAGGGATCCCCCTGGTCGTGTCATTGCCATCGCTGCCTTCATCTCCTGGGACATCGTCCGGGCTTCCCCATAGTTCTGCTACACGGTGAACATCCTCCCTAGACAGTTCACGGTGCCGTGGGGGCTTACTGCGGCTGTCGAGCGCCTCGCTCTTGGTTTCATACCGGAACGGTCCATTCACCATCGCATCGTCTGGTTGTTCGGTCTCGGCGTCGAACACCTGCAGCGGCGTGCTGCGCCCCCTCCCGCAGCCAGACTCGGCAGTTGGCTCCCGGCTGGTGGACACTGCTGCGCCCGCCGAATTCTCCCACAACTTCCTCGCAGGTAGAACATGGCTGCGGACAGCGTCACGCTTCCAGATCCTGCTCACGAAGTCCAGCAATCTGTTTTCGGCTCCCTAGTCTTACGTCAATCCAGTCCTGAACTGGGCCCCAATTTACTCCTAGAGTTTCCCAAACTGGGCTTTGATGTTTTTCTCGAGTTTTCCTACCTGGGCCTCGATGTTTTTAGCCCAGGAAATTCACTGTTTAAATATCACAACCGTCCTCCGGTCGTTCATTTTCAAGTCCAATAGATTCAATAATCCTGTCACAGTCGCCAATTAACGTATCGTAATCTATAATCTTCATTTCCGTATTGACGAATTACACAATTAAAAATAGGAAAGAATTTCCACCAATCAATACTTGCTTTTTATTGCTTATATTAAGCCAAAGGACCGGTTTCGACCCCATATACAAGGTCACCTTCAGCTGAACCATGAACACATATTTATATGATGAAGCTTTGATTAAATTGCATTGTCAAAGGAATGTTATATGATGTGCATTTAGTCACATACAAATGGGGCATGTCTTATCGTGAATTGGCATATATGTCAGTATGTACAATATTGCAACTGTATGTCTAAAATATTATGTTGAGGTCTTAAAATTAGTGTATAAAACATATCTTCACTTAAACTAACTTATATACATAGGTACAGGATAAAACACAATATATAAAAAACATTTCGTGCACATGAACATTCGTATCTTGCTTGTTGGTCAATTCATCAACTCTCGTATTTAAGTCCCATTTACATTTGTACACTCAGCTGCTGTTCTTCGAGTTTAAAAGATATGGTTGTAAAATTAACGTATCCACACAAACGCACACGAGATGTTGTCAGTTGGTACAATACTTTTATTTACAGTTATTCACAAATTAATACACCTGTAACCTTAATCACCGTATCACAAAACAAAAATGCTTCACTTGTAGGATACCAACAAAGCCGCCATCTTTAAACAGTTGACAACTGACACCGAAAATCACAGAGATTACACTTTGAAACACCGTTGAAAACAGATAAATACTGACCAATTCAACAAGGAGACTGCCTAAATCGGCATGTCAACCACTCTCTTCCAATAACTTCCAAACAGCATCTCGACAGTAACTGACTACACCAACAAGATCGTATCTTTATACATATCCGGCCAGATTTCCAGAAAGATGCGTTACAAAAGAAACTACCTTCTTGAATATTCCAGAGCGTCCAATACATAGAAATAGTGCACAGAACATTCTCAATTGTTCTAATGTCATACCATTCTGGAAGTTACAGTGTGTTTCACAATTACAGATTACAATTTATACATACAGGTAAGAATAAATTACATAATATTCATTTACAGGAATTTACATTAACAGAACTGATATCAATGTCTATGTACAACATATGTTCCAAGACATAACCTCACACATAATATGATCATTCGACTATGTAAGTAATAGTAATACTAATACTAAATGGATGTAACACTTCACAGTTATACATACAAGAAATAATAATAATAATAATAATAATAATAATAATAATAATAATAATAATAATAATAATAATAATAATAATAATAATCACGATTGTAAAATACCACCATGGGTTAGAGAATATTGTTTCTAAGTTATACCTGTTTTCGCACTTGCGTCAAAGAATGCCAAACAAAACTGATGGACATGCAAACGCAAGGAAGGAGAGGCCGTGTACGACCACGACTGAGATGGAAGGACACAATCCAACGCAGTATATTAGAAAGAAACCTGGACTGGGACACAGTGTTTGAGGAGTAGTGGAAAGACTGAAGAAAGTGGAGAGGAACCATATTTGCCCCTACCCGGCTACAGCTGGATAAAGGGAAATGATGATGATGATGATGATGATGATGATCCACATTATCGAAGAATTTGTCTTTTCTATCCAAGAATTTTCATTTCCTACTCAAGATTTTTAATTACCTACCCAAGAATTCTCCCTCGCTGTTCAATTTTTATTTTTTGTTATTATGGAAAGGTAGATGCTGCGTACAGGAAAATCAAGGAAACCTTTGAGAAAGGAAATCTAGATGCATGAATATTAAGAGCACAGATGGAAAGCCACTTCTAGGGAAAGAAGACAAAGCAGAAAGATGGCAGGAGCATACCCAACAGTTGTATCAAGGTAACGATGTAGATAATTTGGTTCTGGAACATGAAGAGGCTGTTGATGCTGATGAAATGGGAGACCCAATTTTGAGGTCAGAGTTTGACAGAGCTATGAGTGACCTAAATAGGAACACGGCACCTGGAATTGATGATATTCCCTCTGAACTACTGACTGCCTTAGGAGAAACCAGCATGGTAAGGTTATTTCATTTAGTGTGTAAGATGTATGAGACAGGAGAAGTCCCATCCGATTTTCGGCAGAATGTTGTTATACCTATTCCCAAGAAAGCCGGTACTGATAGGTGTGAAAACTACCGCACCATTAGTTTAGTATCTCATGCCTGCAAAATGTTAACACGTATTATTAACAGAAGAATGGAAAAACAAGTTGAAGCTGAGTTGGGAGATCAATCTGTCTTCAGAAGAAATGTAGGAACACGTGAAGCAATCCTGACTTTACGCCTGATCTTAGAGGATCGAATCAAGAAGGACAAGCCCACGTACATGGCATTCGTAGATCTAGAAAAGGCATTCGATAATGTTGATTGGAACAAGCTATTTATGATTCTGAAGATGATAGGGATCAGATTCTGAGAACGAAGAATTATCTACAACCTGTATAAAAATCAGTCTGCAGTGATAAGAATCGAGGGTTTGAAAAAGAAGCAGCAATCCAGAAAGGAGTGAGGCAAGGCTGCAGTTTGTCCCCTCTCCTTTTCAATGTTTACATAGAACAGGCAGTAAAGGAAATCAAAGAGAAATCTGGAAAGGGAATCACAGTCCAAGGAGAGGAAATCAAAACCTTGAGATTTGCCGATGATATTGTTATTTTATCTGAGACTGCAGAAGATCTCGAGAAGTTGCTGAATGGTATGGATGAAGTCTTGGGTAAGGAGTACAAGATGAAAAAAAATAAGTCCAAAACAAAAGTAATGGAGTGCAGTCAAACGAAGGCAGGTGATGTAGGAAATATTAGATTAGGAAACGAAGTCTTAAAGGAAGTAGATGAATATTGTTACTTGGGTAGTAAAGTAACTAACGATGGCAGAAGTAAGGAGGACATCAAACATTGATATCGGAATTAGAAAGATGTTTTTGAAGACTTTCGTGTGGAGCGTGGCATTGTATGGAAGTGAAACATGGACGATAACTAGCTCAGAAAGAAAGAGAATAGAAGCTTTTGAAATGTGGTGTTACAGAAGAATGCTGAAGGTGAGATGGATAGATCGAATCACGAATGAAGAGATACTGAATCAAATTGGTGAGAGGAGATCGATTTGGCTAAATTTAATATATAAGTAATAATAATAATAACGTAAATGTTTCCACCTTTTCAATACAATATATTCAACAAAATTACAAAATTATACGGTACTAGTTTCGACCCATCTAGGGGTCATCATCAGCCGTATTGGAGCAAAGATCATTTGTGGCGAAATCCTAAGACAATATTATTTTAAAGAATAACAAGTGAAATGAGATGTTATGGTAATAGTTAATAATACAAGGAATATACATACTAAGAGGTTTTTAACAAAGAATAAAGTATAAATGGGGTGTTGTAAAAATTATAATCATGGAAATCAGTAAGTTCTTGTATTGAAATGAAATATGGCTTAGGAAGAGGGCTTAAGGTGGGGCTGAAGGGTGCGGGAGAAAGTGTAATTGTCTTGGAAAAGTACCTTTGATTAAATTTAGGATTGAGTTTAGGTTGGCTGCATTATTGTTTCTGAGGAAAGTGATAAATAGATCGAAGAGTATGTTGGGTTTCTCTGAGATTTCATTGAGATTGTGACTGGCATTAAAGTATTGGTCTAGGTGTATGTAGTAATTTTCCATTATGTTCAGTAAAGGGCCCTTGTTTGCTAATACGAGGATGTCCATGTCTTGTTCAATATTGGTGAAATTATGGTTATAATCTTGCATAATGGAAGGAAGCGGCCGTGACCTTAATTAAGGTACAGCCTGTTGTGAAAATGGGAAACCACGAAAAACCATTTTCAGGGCTGCCAACAGTGGGATTCGAACCCACTATCTCCCGGATGCAAGCTCACAGCCGCGCGCCTCTAACTTATAATTATGGAGAATTAGTAATTTAATGCTTTTTTCCTACTTCTGAATGCACTGAAATATCAGTGATGGTATTGTCAATAACTTCCAGAGTCTGCATCTGCATATCTCATCCAACTAACATAATACTATGTCTAGATTTTGATAGATATTAACAGAATCAATAGATAAACTCCAAGTTTTATGCACCAAGACGAATATACTTACCTTGGTGGACAAAGACTGTCTTTTCCAAGAGGGTCAACTCCAACAGGTAGTGGATATTCTTCAAGTAACTTCATCCACAGTTTCTCTATCCAAGGATCTACAACAGCATCAGATCCCAGATCATGCTGATCATCAGCATAGCCTGCATCTACAAGTGCATGCGCACCAAGTTGTAATAATCGGCGATTGAGTTTTTTTGCTGCAAAGTTGAACTTCTGATAAGAAGAGTCTCCAAGTCCCAGAACAGCAAACCTATAGAATAAAGCCAACAGTAACAACAACAAAACAGTAGTTAACAAGCTACAGATCAGTGAAAAGGGGAGAAAGAGAGAGTCCCAATACAGGAACAATAATATACTGCAAGGATAAATAAAAGTAGATTTTTGACAGCTATCTCTTTCACTATGATCTCAGTAACAAGTCATCCTGCCAACAACCATGCAGCCTTACACCCACAATGTTGCCAGTTAACTTATGAAAAAAAATCACTCACGAAAACTATCTCCAGCTATAAAACACAATGCTGATTTGCTTACTTATTACTGGTAAGACTGTGTCAGTTAAAATTATATCTCATCCAATTATCAATACATCTGTAAGCAAATACTTGTGTAACTTGTTTCTAAACACAAATGAGTATTATTTAAGCTCTAGGCTGTATGGAAATTGTATCTTTGTTCATCAACTGGAGATATTACTATGAAAGAGTCTTATTTTGCAGTATCTTCCAATATACATTACAAATTACATTTTTGCACTGAACATGGCAAACGAAATGATATCTCAAATTTGATAGCTGCTTTCCAGTAATGGAAATTATGAGAAAACAGCAGAACAAATGTCAATGAGTGCTCCCTCATTTTATAGCATACAATCTAGGTCCTGAAAAAAAAAAAAACACCTTTTTATAGAATTGCAGATTTTCTAACATTATTTTCTCATTTTCTTCAAGTAATACTAAGATTTTTTGCTAGGTACCGTGTGGCAGCAGGTATCATCGCTACTAAAGTCTGTTAAATGGAATCTGTTCAGTATGCTCAATCAAAACATCACTTGGCAGAGGGCAGAGCCTAACCGCACATATTCCCATTACTTTTTCCCAGCCAGTCTCAAGAAGGAAGCTGTTATGGTGTACAGTAGACTGAAAATGTTAAGGGTCCACCTATTCAATACAATGACTATTTACTGATGTAGTTTAAACAAGATTGGTACTAGTTTCAACGCTTGTTGCACGTCATAAGCCAATGAATCAATTGAGCAAATCACAACTAATCAAAAACCAATATAAAACATATGACAAGCACCTACAAAGACAAATGTTAAATAGTAACAAGTTAAAATTGTGGTACAAAATGATGAGAGTCGTCGTCATAAGACCTATCTGTGTCGGTGCGACGTAAAGCCCATAGCAAAAAAAAAAAAAAAGATGAGAGTTCAGTGCTTCTGACCATAAAGTAAAATTCTATAAAGTCTGAGAAGGTAACTCAGTTGTTAAGTCTTGATGCACAAGAAAACACAGCTTCAGGCGTATAGATCATAAGGTGTATCTTTAGTTTTGTTAGAAAGAAAGTGCAAAACACGTGTTGTCCGTGAGAAGGATATATCTTGTTCTCTTAATATGTGGTATTCAACAGGCTTAACTCAGGTGGTTCCGAAGCAAAAAATGTGGCCGTGTGAAGATCATTAATTTGAACCAATGTTATGATTCCCAGTTTGATATGGAATCGATGAGACCTGATGAAAAGATTGAAAGCCAAATTAGGCATGATAAAATTTATATGTAGTTGTTGTTTGAGTCATCCGTGCATAGACTGGTTTGATGCAGCCTTCCATGCCACCCTATCCTGTGCTAACCTTTTCATTTCTACGTAACTACTGCATCCTACATCTGCTCATCATATTCATACCGTGGTCTACCCCTACTGTTCTTACCACCTACACTGCCTTCAAAAACCAACTGAGCAAGTCCTGGGTGTCTTAAGATGTGTCCTATCATTCTATCTCTTCTTCTCAAATTCAGCCAAATCAATCTCCTCTCGCCAATTCAATTCAGTATCTCTTCATTTGCGATTCGATCTATCCATCTCACATTCAACATTCTTCTGTAAACACCACATTTCAAAAGCTTCTATTATTTTTCTTTCTGAGCTAGTTATCGTAGATGTTTCACTTCAATACAATGCCACGCTCCACACGAAAGTCTTCAAAAACATCTTTATAATTCCTATTTCCATGTTTGAAGTGAGCAAATTTCTTTTCTTAAAAAAGCTCTTCCTTGCTTGTGCTAATCTGCATTTTATGTCCTCCTTACTTCTGCCATCATTAGTTATTTTACTACCGAAGTAACAATATTCATCTACTTCCTTTAAGACTTAATTTCCTACATCACCTGCCTTCGTTCGCCTGCACTCCATTACTCTTGTTTTGGACTGACTTATTTTCATCTTGTACTCCTTACCCAAGACTTTGTCCATACTGTGACGTACCCACTTGGCCCACAGATGTATGACAAAATTATAACGTGGCGGGTCACTTTAATATTAAAATAAATAAATGATATGTCATTGTTTCTCCATAAACAGTATCCCAAGGGCGCCAGTCTTCAAGCTTATGGCTTGAAAACAAAAGGAGATAATTAATAATAATAATAATAATAATAATAATAATAATAATACTAATGAGACTCAAAAAACTCCCAGGGGTGGGGTGACGGGACACAAATTCATTAAGTACACTAACTTGGAATTTAAGGATCATTAATAATAATTTCAGAACATAAAAATTAAAACAGCTATTTATTAAGATGAAAAAAAGACGTAACGGCGTTTTAACGAAATCTGAACTTACGGAAGCAAAAGAAAAATTAAATGAAATTAATTTTTAAAATGAACTGTTGCGTGAAGACTTGCAGTAACTTATGCCTTTAGCTTACCAATTGTAGACTCTGTTGTCTTGAAGCTGATGATATGAGGATCACTCGTTCTGGCTGCTTCATCTGTTGTTGGATTCCAGTCCTACTTCCTGTCTTTAACACATCCTACTGTACTCCTTACATAAAGTCGTAATGAGTCCTAATTTAAATGCAAAACCACCATGGGTTATGTTCATGGAGAGAATACACTCGTATTCTTCCGTATTACGGAACAGTAGCGTAGCTAAATTTATAATAAAAGCTCTCCTCCCCTAACTAGTCAAAACCGGCCTCCCGTTGACTACCTCTCGTCATTGAGATAACAAGTCACAATGAGAGTAACTTTTGAGTAGAATATACTCAGATGCGAAGTGAACTAAGTTAAAATCATCTCCGACGAGCAGACGTAGAATCGTAGTAAGAGTCTCTTCCAAGAGTGAGAATCAGAATGTCCAATAAGAATGTGAATGTGAATCTGAATGTGAATAAGAATGCCAATGTCCTCTCCAGCTCTTGTCGGAGGTATATATATTGGTTCAAAAGTCTCCTTCCATCAGCCATATCACATGGTCCAGTAAGATTCGAGGTCTCATCCCTTCTCCGATGTATTGCTGTGAATCCATCACGTTGCTTCATTACGTTCATTCACATAGGCTGAACTTTCCCACTGAAATAAAGCATCCCGAAGCGGAGTTTAAAAAGTGGGTGTTAATAATGTTTCAACTGTCTCTTCATGAGGTAGAGAGGGTAAGGTCTCTCGTAACCTAGATGACGTACGTTTCCTGGAATTGGGCTGAAATTAGCCTGCTGACTCTGGTCACCTCACAACGGCTATTGGAAAATTTACTGCAAGTTATAAATATGCATGATGTTGAAATACTTTACCCAATAATTTGTTCGTTCAGAATACGTTATAGCCGCGATACAAAGAAATGAAATTATGATTGAAATGGATGATAAAAACCCTATATATATATATATGCATATTAATTTAAACATGACCTTTCAGTGATTAAATATACACATCTTATCAATTAATTACATAGTTCAATAATTAAAAACATGCAGTGATGTCCCAAACATCACATTCGCCCCTCTGAGCCTGAAACAAGTAGTACTTCCGTTGAGGGCTCACACTTACACTTTGCCACTTACGTTTCACTTGTTTTCAAAACAACTGTACATTCATTCATTCATTCATTACTGTATACAACATAACACTATTTTACAAAATTACAACTTGATGATTCCACCTACAACTTAATAACAAATAATATATAACCCTTCAAAATTTCCATTAAAACACAATATTACAACTTAGCGAGTTTCTGATGTCTCACTTTCTCAAATGTTTGTCATCTCTTGCTGATTTCATGAATCCAGTGTATGCAACACTTGACATTTCAATTTATATCTGTACAAAATGTACACAATCAAAATATATCGTATTACTCTATCAATTGTTTAATACGTTCTTGCTGTATGACTATCACTTCGCACACGCCAACACATTCACGTGGTTTTAGCCTAGGGTAAAATTATTGCAAGTCTTTATGATTACTTCATATAGTCTACGGGGAATTTACAAATCTTAAACTGCAATATTAATGATCCTCGTTATATTAGATCCAATTACCAGATAACCCATACATGGCATTACATAAAGAGAACAGACGTAACCTTGGTAATGAACTCGTGTCAATCAAATACACACACATCATGTAGCAAGCAAAACAAAACTTGGGAAACTCCACCTACCAGAGAGCAGTCACTCCCCGCTGCAACAGGTGTATATTATATAAGAGATAAGCGTGGCCTGGCTCACTGACCTATATTCCAGCTCTACGGGAAGTCCACCGGACTCGTAATATATTTACGCAAACTCCTAATGTTGTACGTACCCATTAAAATGCAATCGCCGTCAGATAATTTATAAGCACAAGGTCCTAGTTTCTTATGTATAAGGTAAGGTCCTTGATATAAAAGGAAAAACTTTTTTGTGACTTTATCTTCGCTGTTAGATAACATGGGAACTCTCAAAAGAACAAGGTCACCTACCTCAAATTCATCCAATACCTTACGTTTTTGCTGCTTCTTTCGAAGGTTGCCAGCTTTTACTAGGTTTTCTCTGGCCAATCTAACATAAAATTCAGCATTATGCTGTGGCACCTCAGTAATACCCAATACTCTCACCAATTCATTTTGTGGCTTAGTACCGAAATGAACTTGCAAAGGTGTCAATCTAGTGCTTTCGTGCTGTACAGCATTGATCCATGTCTCAATACGGGATAACTGCGCTACCCAAGCGGAATGCCTCTCGTGTACTAGTGACCTAAACATGCGCGCCAGTTCCTTCATCACCCGTTCACACATGTTCCCCTGAGGATTTCTGATGGATGAAAGGACCTGAGTAATACCTAATTCACCAATTACGGCTTTCCACTTTTTCGATGTAAACTGTGGTCCACTGTCTGACAATATTCTCTGAGGAGTACCTAATTCAGGGACATACTTCTCTTGGATTATACGACTACAGGATTTTCCTGTTGCTTTCCTCATAGGGTATAATCTGACCAATTTAGAAAAAGCGTCTATCAAAACAAAAATAAATTGAAAGCCGCATTGTCCTTTTACAATAGGACCGAAAAGGTCGATACACACCAAGTCACCAGATTTTTCTGCAATTACTGCCTGACGAGGTCCCTCTAAATAACGGTTCGGTATCTTACTTCTCTGACATAGATCACAAGTGGCAAGAATCTTTCTGATTTCTCTTCCCATCTTGTCCCAGATAAAATTCTGTTGGATTTCAAACAGAACCTTATTAGCACCATTATGCCCTAAATCCCTGTGGATGAACCAAATTAACTCCACACGTAGCGATTTGGGTACACATATAGCCCATTTATGTTCGCTACATTTTCTAGCTAGAAATCCGTCTAACAATTTAAAAACGTGTCTACTGCAAGTCACAGTAACCTGCTCGCCTCCCTGAAGTACAGACAAAGGTTCCCTACATTCTTCGTCCACAGACTGTTCCACCAACAGGTTGCGTAATCTGTTTAGAGCAGACTTATTGTCCTTACTAAGGCATGCACAAATTTTCAGGAAACTTCCTTCATCACACAATTTCTGATCTCTGGACAACAGATCGCAAGGACATTGTCTTTTCCTTTTATATGCACAACAGAAAAATCGTGCTCCTGTAAGGCCAGTATCCACCTACTAACCCTATTAGATGATAGCTTACATATAGGTATAAATGAAAGAGCATGGTGATCAGTCCTAATCTCAAATTTTACACCTAAAACATACATTCTAAATTTACTTAAGGAATACACAATAGCTAAGAATTCAAGCTCGGTAATAGAATACCGTTTCTCCGGTCCACTTAAACCTCTAGACGCTAATGACACAATTCCTAAGTCTCCGTTGTCATCCTCTTGACATAATACACCAGCCAGACCATAGTGAGATGCGTCAGTGAGTAACACATACTTATTATTTGCTACGGGGTACTTAAGAACAACCGCTTGCCTGAAACCTTCCTTTAAATCATTAAAAGCTTTGTGGTGACCTTCTGTCCATTTCCACTTACTGCCGGCTTTTAACAAGTCTCCAAACGGTTCAAGTAAGTTTGCAAATCTTAGTACAAAGCGTCTAAAGAAATTGCATACTCCAATATACTACCTTAATTCCTTGATATTTCTAGGTGTACTGGTATACAATATTTTCTCAATCCTTGTACTCTCAGGCGTAACCCCTATCGCAGATACACGGTGTCCCAAAAATGTAACCTCCTGTCTACCAAAAACACACTTATCTAACTTCAAAGTAAAACCAGCACGCTCTAACTTAGTAAACACCTTCTCTAAGTGACACAAGTGCTCTTCAAAGGTCCTAGACGCAATCACCAGATCATCAATATAAACCGTGGCGAAATCACCTAATGCAATATTTAATGCTCTAATTAAAGCTGCAGAACTTGTCTTCGTCCTGTAGGGAACGTGCTGAAACTGATACAAGCTGTACTTATGACTAAATGCTGTCAGAGGCCTGTCCTCCACTCTCAAAGGAATCAGCCAAAAACTACTTCTTAAATCAACAGATGAAAACCATTTTTTACCCTCAAAGCCCTGAATTAACTCTTCAATAGTCTGTGATTTTAACTGGTTAGCACAAATACGTCTATTCATATCTTTCCCATCAATACAAAGTCTGACGCTCCCATCACTCTTAGGCACAACGATTAAAGAATTTACATACTGGCTATTAGACACTTCAATTATCCCATCAGCTAACATAGCTTGTATCTGATCGTCAACTGCCTTGGCATATTTGGGTGGGATAGCATACCGTGGCCCGCTGAAAGGACTGTCATCCAGCACTGAAAAAGAATGTTCATAACATGTGTTTTACCGGGTTTCTTAGAAAAAATCTCAGCGTGTTCACATAACACTGCCAACAATTCGTCCCTCTGGACTTCCTCTAATTTACTGTTACTCGCAGCTTCAAATAAGGCATCCTTCTGATCCTCTTTCAACCACAACTGGCATAAATTAAACCCCTCACTGGGTTTCTCCTTATATGTAGAAACTTCAATAACACTCCACATAGCACAAACATTCGTTTTCCTCTGAATTTCATTTCTCAGTTCGAGTTTGACATACTTATTATCCCACTTCAGATTTACCATTGCATCATCGTAATCTAGCTGAGCCGATTTTAAAGTCAGCCATTCACATCCCAAGATGAGATCAAATACAAGGTGAGGAATAACCAAACATACCTGTACTGAAATAAAACCCTCTATACAAATCGGCACCGCAACCTGCTTGCATATTTGTTTCGACTTTTTACCAACAGCTGTAATAATGAATGTAGACTTAACAGGCATCTCTTCCATCATAATACCCTGTTTAACTAAAGAGTCATACCATTCTGAACTAATACATGATTTCTGACTTCCAGTATCAATTAACGCGTTAACATACGCCCCCCCAACCTTCTAATTGAACCACAGGATTCACCACTTCATCACCCGAATCTAAATAATTATTATCTGGTTCACACACAAGATCTTCCTTAACATCTATGTCATATGGCAATAGTTTCATAACACAATTCCTAACTACTTACTGGTAAGGCTGGAATTCTGACCTATCATTACAGCCTGCATTTAGTTTAAAGGTTGCGATCGTGTACCTATACTTGGCTCGTTAGTAATTTGTCCTCTGACTTGTTGGGCATTTCCCGTTCTATTTTCAGGTGCTCCACCCCTACCGTTATGCCTTGGCTGAAACAGATTACGATTCTTGTAGTTTGGCTGTCTCCTATTGTCCCTTGGTTCACTATGAGGAACAAAATTATGTGAGTTTCCTGTTCTATGCCAAATGTTTCCTAGTACATCAAAACTCCCTAATAATTGCTCCATCTCCTGAATAGTTTTAATACTTTGCATACACACTGCTTCGTGTACCCTGTCTGGAAAATCTCGTAACAGTAATCTGACTACATCTGAATCAGCCGTGATTCCATCTAAATTCTGGCAAATCATAACATGTGATAAAAAATACTCAGTCATAGAGACCCCTTCATTAAGTTTGAATTTCCCAAATACTACCCTTTCTCTTTCAAGGCTTTGAAAGTTTTCGTTCCAGTATTTGTCTGTGAACTTCGTCTTAAATTCCTTCAGACTTTTCATGTTACTTTTATAGACTGAAAACCAGGAACGCGTCTCTCCCACAAAAGCATGATCAATAATGTTGATTGCCTCTTCCCAGTTCATAAACCCTTCCTCAATCCGTTTCCCAAACCGTTGTTCTACTATTTTCAGAAATTCTAGTGGGTTCCCGATTCCCATTGAACTTCGGTAATTCGATTTCCTTACTGTAAATCCCTCCATGACTTTGCCTCTCAGTGTTACCTTGCCTTTCTCTTACTTCTCGTCGTATGCATGCTTCTGCCATCGCTATGCGGTTCTCTACATCTTTATCTCTTCTTTCAATTTCATTCACTACAGTGTTCTGTTTTTCTTTCAATGTCTTAATTTCCACTGTATTGCCTTCTACCATCGCAAACTTTTCTCTTTGTTCCCTAGTGTTGTCTTCTATTATACACTTAACCGTATCGATATTGCTTTGTACCTGATCTTTAAATTCTTTTATTTCTTCCGTTTGGGTATCAACTTTATTATTAATACTTGTCACCTGTGTCTCTAACTCCTTTCTGGTGTTGTTGCTTTCTTTTTCCATTAATCCCAACAATTCACTCCTTTGTTCTACAAATTTCTTTTCTACCTCTTGTTTGTTTTGCTTAGTTGTCTCTTTCTGTTCCTCTATCTCCTTGTTAAATCTTTCATTTTGTTTAAATAATTCTTGTAACTGTTTGCTATGTTCGTCCATCCTTTCATTAGCTTCGACCTTGTGTTCATTCAATGCCTTACTTACTTCTCGTTTAGTTTGTTCTACTTCATTTTTAATTTCTGATTTAGTTTGTTCCAATTCCTTTTTTATTTCAGATTTATTTTGTTCCATTTCATTTTTTATTTCAGATTTATTTTGTTCCATTTCATATTTTATTTCAGATTTACTATCCTCTATCTTACTTAACATTAACTGCATCATTCCAAGTAACTGATTATTATTACCCTCACTGTTAGGGCTAACCTCCGCCTCGCCCCCCATCGTACTATCGTCTGAATCTAACATAACTTCGTCATTCCTACTCTTATTCCCTTCTCTATCTTCGCTCCTAATATCAGTTTTCTCCTCTACACATTTATCTAACTCTTCCTTAGAATTACTTAAAGTACTACCCTTCAGCACGTGTCCACTACGCAGCGTCATGTCTTTCTCCTCTTACTCAGCCATGTTACCACCAAAATCTAACACACAAGAAAAATATACTGTGGATACACAACAGTTACCCCCAAACTACTGATTTTATCCTTCTATACCAGTACTTAATGATTTACGAGCCCCTCAGTTGTGGCGCCAATATGTGACGTACCCACTTGGCCCACAGATGTTTGACAAAATTATAACGTGGCGGGTCACTTTAATATTAAAATAAATAAATGATATGTCATTGTTTCTCCATAAACAGTATCCCAAGGGCGCCAGTCTTCAAGCTTATGGCTTGAAAACAAAAGTAGATAATTAATAATAATAATAATAATAATACGTAATGAGACTCAAAAAACTCCCAGGGGTGGGGTGACGGGACACAAATTCATTGAGTACACTAACTTGGAATTTAAGGATCATTAATAATAATTTCAGATCATAAAAATTAAAACAGCTATTTATTAAGATGAAAAATGTGACGTAACGGCGTTTTAACGAAATCTGAACTTACGGAAGCAAAAGAAAAATTGAATGAAATTAATTTTTAAAATGAACTGTTGCGCGAAGACTTGCAGTAACTTATGCCTTTAGCTTACCAATTGTAGACTCTGTTGTCTTGAAGCTGATGATATGAGGATCTCTCGTGCCGGCTGCTTCATCTGTTGTTGGATTCCAGTCCTACTTCCTGTCTTTAACACATCCTACTGTACTCCTTACATAAAGTCGTAATGAGTCCTAATTTTAAATGCAAAACCACCATGGGTTATGTTCATGGAGAGAATACACTCGTATTCTTCCGTATTATGGAACAGTAGCGTAGCTAAATTCATAATAAAAGCTCTCCTCCCCTAACTAGTCAAAACCGGTCTCCCGTTGACTACCTCTCGTCATTGAGATAACAAGTCACAATGAGAGTAACTTTTGAGTAGAATATACTCAGATGCGAAGTGAACTAAGTTAAAATCATCTCCGACGAGCAGACGTAGAATCGTAGTAAGAGTCTCTTCCAAGAGTGAGAATCAGAATGTCCAATAAGAATGTGAATGTGAATCTGAATGTGAATAAGAATGCCAATGTCCTCTCCAGCTCTTGTCGGAGGTATATATATTGGTTCAAAAGTCTCCTTCCATCAGCCATATCACATGGTCCAGTAAGATTCGAGGTCTCATCCCTTCTCCGATGTATTGCTGTGAATCCATCACGTTGCTTCATTACGTTCATTCACATAGGCTGAACTTTCCCACTGAAATAAAGCGTCCCGAAGTGGAGTTTAAAAAGTGGGTGTTATTAATGTTTCAACTGTCTCTTCATGAGGAAGAGAGTAAGGTCTCTCGTAACCTAGATGACGTACTTTTCCTGGAATTGGGCTGAAATTAGCCTGCTGACTCTGGTCACCTCACAACGGCTATTGGAAAATTTACTGCAAGTTATAAATATGCATGATGTTGAAATACTTTACCCAATAATTTGTTCGTTCAGAATACGTTATAGCCGCGATACAAAGAAATGAAATTATGATTGAAATGGATGATAAAAACCCTATATATATATATATACATATTAATTTTTTTTTTTTGCTAGGGGCTTTACGTCGCACCGACAGAGATAGGTCTTATGGCGACGATGGGATAGGAAAGGCCTAGGATTTGGAAGGAAGTGGCCGTGGCCTTAATTAAGGTACAGCCCCAGCATTTGCCTGGTGTAAAAATGGGAAACCACGGAAAACCATCTTCAGGGCTGCCAATAGTGGGATTCGAACCTACTATCTCCCGGATGCACATATTAATTTAAACATGACCCATCGGTGATTAAATATACACATCTTATCAATTAATTACATAGTTCAATAATTAAAAACATGCAGTGATGTCCCAAACATCACAATACCATTCAGCAGCTTCTCGAGATCTTCTGCAGTCTCAGATAAAATAATATCATCGGCAAATCTCAAGGTTTTGATTTCCTCTCCTTGGATTGTGATTCCCTTTCCAAATTCCTCTTTGATTTCCTTTACTGCCTGTTCTATGTAAACACTGAAAAGGAGGGGGTGACAAACTGCAGCCTTGCCTCGCTCCTTTCTGGATTGCTGCTTCTTTTTCAAAGCCCTCGATTCTTATCTGCAGACTGATTTTTATATAGATTGTAGATAATTCTTTATTCTCGGTATCTGATCCCAATCACCTTCAGAATCTTAAATAGCTTGGTCCAATCAACATTATCGAATGCCTTTTCTAGATCTACAAATGCCATGTATGTGGGCTTGTCCTCCTTGATTCGATCCTCTAAGATCAGACGTAGTCAGGATTGCTTCACGTGTTCCTACATTTCTTCTGAAGCCAAATTGATCTTCTCCCAGTTTTTCCATTCTTCTGTATATAATACGTGTTAAAATTTTGCAGGCATGAGATACTAAACTAATGGTGCAGTAGTTTTCACACCTGTCAGCACCGGCTTTCTTGGGAATAGGTATAACAACATTCTGCCGAAAATTGGATGGCACTTCTCCTGTCTAATACATTTACACACTAAATGGAATAGCCTTGCCATGCTGGTTTCTCCTAAGGCAGTCAGTAATTCAGAGGGAATGTCATCAATTCTAGGTGCCTTGTTCCTACTTAGGTCGCTCACAGCTCTGTCAAACTCTGACCTCAAAATTGGGTCTCCCATTTCATCAGCATCAACAGCCTCTTCTTGTTCCAGAACCAAATTATCTACATCTTCACCTTGATACAACTGTTGGATAGGTTCCTGCCATCTTCCTGCTTTGTGTTCTTTTCCTAGAAGTGGCTTTCCATCTGAGCTCTTAATATTCATACACCTAGATTTCCTTTCTCAGAAGGTTTCCTTGATTTTCCTGTATACAGCAACTACCTTTCCTAGGACCATACAACCTTAGACATCCTTGCACTTCTCCTTCAGCCAGTCTTCCTTAGCTACCTTGCACTTTCTATCCACTTCATTCTTTAATCACCTGTATTATTTTCTGCCCTCTTCATTTCTAGCATTCTTGTGTTTTCGTCGTTCATCAATCAGGTCTAGTATCTCCTGAGTTATCCACTGATTATTAGTTGATTTTTTCTTCCTTCCTAACATTTCTTCAGCAACCCTGCTGACTTCATTTTTCATGACTATCCACTCTTCCTCTGTTGTGTTTCCTTCAGCCTTTTCATTTAGTCCTTTTGCAACATGTTCCTTGAAACAATCCCTCACGCTCTTTTCTTTCAACTTGTCTAGATCCCATCTTTATGGTTTCTTTCATTTCTTCAATTTCTTCAGCTTCAGGTGGCATTTCATGACCAACAAGTTGTGGTCAGAGTCCACGTCTGCTCCTGGGAAAGTTTTGCAATCCAACACCTGGTTTCTGAATCTCTGCCTAATCATAATGAAGTCTATTTGAAACCTTCCTGTGTCTCAAGGTCTCGTCCACGTATAAAGCCATCGTTTGTGGTGTTTGAACCAAGTATTGGCAAGGACTAAATTATGATCAGTGCAGAATTCAACCAGCCGTCTTCCTCTTTCGTTCCTTTGTCCCAATCCGAATTCTCCTACTGTATTACCCTCTCTTCCTCAGCCTACCACTGCATTCCAGTCTCTCATCACAATTAGATTCTCGTCACCTTTTACATATTGTAGTAAATCTTCTCTCTCTTCATATGTTCTTTCGATTTCATCATCTGCTGAGCTAGTATGCATATAGACATGCAATATTGTGGTGGGCATTGGTTTGGTGTCTATCTTGACGACAATAATTCTTTCACTATGCTGGTTGTAGTAGCTTACCCGCTCCCCAATTTTCTTATCCATTATTAAACTAACTCCTGCATTTCCTCTGTTTGATTTTGTGTTAATAATTCGGTAGTCACCTGACCAAAAATCCTGTTCTTCCTGCCAACGTACTTCACTTATACGAACTACATCTAACTTTAGTCTATCCATCTCCCCTTTCAGATTCTCTAATCTACCACAATTCAAACTTCTAACATTCCACGCTCCGACTCGCAGAATGTCAGTATCCATCTTTCTGATGATCACCCCCTCTCATGTAGTCCCCACCTGGAGACGAAATGAAAGTGAAGTGAAACAGCGAACTCACCTTGAGCAGCGTGTTGAGACAGTTATTGAAAGGAGTGGAGCTGGGCTACTGAAGAGTGCAACAATAGAGGCCGAGTAGCAGGGGGGAAGGGAGAGTGAGGGGAAGGGACAGGGAAGACAGCCAAAGCAGGGGAATAGGGCTAAGGTGGAGCGGGAGGATGAGGTAATGGGGGTAATTTATGAGGATGCATATTGTGCATAGCTTGAAAGATCGTGCTCGTGTTTGCAATCCTGATATTTTTAAACCAGTTAATTAGGAAATCGAAAAGAATGTTAGACTTCTCAGAAATTTCATTTAAGTTGAAGTTAGGTTTAAAGTATTGATCAAAATGGATAAAGTAATTTTCAATTATATTCAAGAGAGGCCCTTTATTAGCCATTTGAAGGATCTCTAAATTGTGTTCAATGTCGGTAAACTTGTGATTGGAGTCAGAAATGTGTTGACCTATTGCTGAAAACCTATTATATTTTATAGCGTTGACACGCTCCGAACACCTGACCGTAAAACTGCGCCCTGTCTGTCCCACATATGAGGAACTGCATTCATTGCACTTGAATCTGTAGATTCCAGACTTTGAAAATGTGGTGGATGCATTAACTGATGGGAAATTGTGCAGAATTTCGGAATTCCTATTATTTGTTCTGGAAGAAATTGTTACGTTATGCTTTCTGAAGAGATTAGTAATTTTGTAGACATCGTAGTTGAAAGTAAATTTGGCAGATGTGGCAGCTTTAGACTTTTCTTTAGTAAGAGTGGTCTTAGGTCGATGTCTGAATTTATTATCTGTTCTATAAAGGACCTATTTTAACCATTAAATCTGGCAATTGCTCGAATAGTATTAAGTTCATTTTTCAAGTCTTTCTTTGACACAGGTATTGTGAAGGCACAGTGGGGTAGCACCTTTATGTGCTTGGGGATGTGTGGAGTATTGATGAATGGTAGCTGCAGTTTGTGTAGCTTTCCTGAAAATTTTGTAAAACAAAGTGAAGGGGTATCTATGAATAGTCAGATCTAAAAAATTGACTGCTTTATTTGTTTCAGACTCAATTAATACGGGGATCGATGCTGTTAAGATCCTGAAGGGTGGAAGTCGTGATATTAATTTCTTCATTCATAATTACGAATATGTCATCAACGTATCTGGCCCATAGAGAATGTTAGGAAAGTTGTTGTTGATTTCTGAGTGTTCCAAATAATCTAAATATATCGCCGCTAAGATTTCAGAGGCAGTTGATCCCATTGCTAATCCATCTTGTTGATAAATAGTTTTGGCAAAGTGAAAAGGTTGTTGTTGATGACTACTTTCAGAATGGAGATGAAATCTTGCATTTCAAGTTTGCTAAGAAGACTATATTTCTTTAAGTTACTTTCAATAATGGGGAAAAGTTTTGCTGTTTGTATGCTTGGATACATGTTGACTATGTCAAAAGAGTGAAGAGAGTGGTTAGGTTGGAAGTCAATGATCTTTAGTTTTTCAGGAAACTTCGGACAAATTGAGAAGCTTTATACAAAGGACTAGGCCTATAGTTAAAAAAAGGGCGGATGGGAATGTTGGCCTTATGGATCTTTGGGAGGGCTTTAGCTGTAGGTAGACCTGGGTTCATATTTAAAAGTTTGATTTTTCATGTTCCGAAAAAGAAAGGAGGTATTCTTCAGGGATTGTTTTAATTATTGCTGAATTTTTTGGGTTGGGTCTTTCATAATTACTGCAAAGGTGGTGGTGTTAAAAAATTTCTGAATTTTTGTGACATAGTTTTATTCATTATAACTGTGGTATTACCTTTATCAGCTTTAGTGATTATTAGGTCATTATTACTGATTTTAATTTTAAGTTCAGTCCGTGTTCTCCCCAGAAATTTTTGTCAGCCGGGTGGCAGGAATAAATAGCCGGGTGGGAAAATAATACTTCAAAAATGAATAATAAAATTTCAATCTATTCCCCTTAGGCATTAACAATAATATAAGAGAGGTAAACATTAACTGGAAAATATAACTACTTCACTGTTATTACGAACAAGACAAAATAAGATATTTCTTTTTCTACCATTACAAAATTCAAATTTATTTTTAGCATGACGCTTTATATGTTGATTCTTCTTTTCTTCTTTGAGGCGCAGTTGTCTGCATCTCTTACGTAATTGAATTCTGTTGAGTCTGGTCCCTCTAGTGAAATCAGCATCAAATTGTTGAGTGCGGTCTGCTTCATACGATTCCTCAAAAAGGTTTTAACTCTCTTCACAGCTGAAAATTCCCTTTCACATTCAGCTGTGCTCACAGGTCCTATAGCAGCTAGTCTCGCTAAATTTGGAAAGATTCCTTAAGCTCGCATGTTGTTGCAAACTCTTCATTATTTCATTAGGTCTTAACCTGATGAAGGACTCTCCTTGGAACATTTTGATGCAACAGACCATTCCAGTTTAGCGCTATTGTAATTTATATGGAGGGCTTCCTATTTTAGGGTAGAAATCAAGAAGCAAATTAGAATCTTCATTATGATCTTGACTTTTTGCATTAAACCCTCTTGAAAAGCAGGAAATGAAGGGCATATCTGGAAATCTGTGTTTTAGATGTTGGATAACAGTATCTATGTACTTGTCATAAATTGTTGTCTTGAAGGTCACAACATCGACATCTAAATAAGTGATGTTTAAGTCTGACCATTCACCTGCAAGATGGTGATTGAGACTTTGAAAATGACTGCCTGGAGTGTCTTTCAATTGTAAGGCGCTGAGTATTGTGGCTTCTAATATTGGCTCCATTACTGTCAAGTCAATATCCTGAGTTTGCCAAGCTCTAGACAATGTGCACTGAAGAGGTAAGATATCTGAAAGCATCATAATTTCAGCTAAGAAATAATATGTCTTGATGCACTTGCTTAAGCCTTCAGCTGTATTGTCCTTCCTTTCAGTGGCCTCTCTCTCAAGTGCAGCAACAACACTCACCATAGATCATCTTAGAGACTGTAGACCAGAGTCATGAGACAACCATCTAGCATCATTGTCCATTTTTAGTTTAATTTGAGGGCTGTCCATTATATTCTGGATTTTAGTTAAACCAGCCATCCTGACTGAGGAATTTTGAAAAAAAGAAAAAGAGTTGTCTTAAAATATCACTAAACTCTACGAAATAAGGCACTTCAGCTGCTGCCTGGACACTAGCAAGTGCCAATCTGTGATTTATGCAGTGACAGTTTACCATGAGTCCACTTGTTCTTTCTTTTAGCAGTGTTGCAACTCCCTTTTGCTTACCAATCATGACAGCTGCCCCGCCAGATCCTAGACCTACCTAATTACAAGTTTTTAATCCTAAATTTTCAAGGGTTTCAATTAGTTTATTTGTTATTGTCTCAGCTTTACCATCAGTGATGTTGCAGGTTGACACAAAACTGACATTTCAAGTTGGTTGACATATTTTATGTACACAAAACGTTGCTTCAATATGAAAATATCTGTAGTTTCATCACTAAGAACACTGAAATAATCTGCTGAATGTATGTTCTTTAATGTTTCACACCTAATTTTTCAAAGCTATAACATCAAGTAACTCCTCCATTATTCTTTCTGAAGTATAATTAGCATTATCACCAATATTAAAACGTTGTATGTACAACCAATAGCTTCGCAGTGTTTAGGCAATTTTCCGTATAATGTAGTGTGTGGTAGTCTCTTTTTGGCCAACCAATACACTGATCTTACGGCTCCTGGAAAAGCATCTCTCTGTAAATTGTTTAAAATTAAAACTGATTTTTCTATTTGCTCAAATCCAGTTTCTTCCAATGCATGTCCTTCACTTAAGTTTGAACAAGAATCGGTATGCAGCTTGCTTTGTTCATGGTCAACTAAACTCCCTTCGAAGTCTTGCACACGGTATAGTCACCCAAGTCACCTCCTTCTTTGTCGGTTTCTTCAATGAATGTTTTACACATGTGGAACATATACTATTTTCTTTCACAACTAACCTCGTAAATTCCTTAAACCAGTCATTGCTGATGGCCGACAAGTTGTGTTCAGAAGAGTGTTTCACTTGTGGTTTGAATACTTTCCACTTCACCAGATGAGACGGACTCAGCAATGTCTATTTTGGAAATTCCATCTGGTGTTGAATTATTACTTCTACTAGGTTATTTCTTAAAGAAACTTAGATGTTGGAACAGATTTCCTGCTCATTTTTAGAACATAAAATTTGGCATCAAGAACACGAAGAAATGAAACAGGCAGTTCAATTTAGATCATTCCTGCCAGAAATTGAAAATAACACCAATATTCGTGATGAATTATAAAGTAAAGCACAAGTGGAAAACACATTAACAATAGTTAAAATGTAATTAAATCGGAACTATAAATCAACTGAAGTCCAATGTAGCAGTAGCAAATGTTAAAGAAACTAAAAGAACACCGAACAAGCAGATTTGCTTCGAAAACAACTAAGTTGGTGACACTGAACACTAATACATACTCTATAGATTCTTGTGTTTCATATTCGATTGTAGATCGAAATTTTCCGTGAAAATGGCTGCCGCAGCAAATGCATAATACCAAACACTGTATTAAAGTAATTGGTAAACCGTTGGAAACCATTTATATTGGTATTATAAATTTACTCATTCGGAACAATTATTTCTGATTCCCTATGGGAATCAACATCTACATCATCTGATGGCCAAGCAGGTATCAATTTTTGATAATGAGGCAATGTCTCTCATAGTGCATTGGCACTGCCGGTGGCTACAGTTAGCCTACGCAGTGGCCTCCACGGTATGCACTATCCAGCGTCTTTGTGGATGTGCTAGGTACCAACTGATGAGCCCAGCCTAGCACACGGGGGCGAAACGCTGGCAACCAGGAATGAGTTAGCTGGAAAATTTATAATGTCCAATAACGGACCATTTATATTGGTATTATAAATTTACTCATTCGGAACAATTATTTCTGATTCCCTATGGGAATCAACATCTACATCATAAGTGGTATGTTCCGAGCTGTCAGGGGAGATGGCGTGGGAGGATATCAGTAGACTAATAAGTTTGGATGGTGTCTTTAAAAGTAGGAAAGATCACAATATGAAGATAAAGTTGGAATTCACGAGGACAAATTGGGGCAAATATTCGTTTATAGGAAGGGGAGTTAGGGATTGGAATAACTTACCAAGGGAGATGTTCAATAAACTTCCAATTTCTTGGCAATCATTTAAGAAAAGGCTAGGAAAACAACAGATAGGGAATCTGCCACCTGGGCGACTGCCCTAAATGCAGATCAGTAGTGATTGATTGAATGATTGATTAATTTGAACCAATGTTATGATTCCCAATTTGATATGGAATCGTGAACACCCGATGAAAAGATTGGACAAAAGCAGTGCACCTATCTAGCTATAAGCAAGGGAACAGGAAGGATTGCAACAACTATCAAAGTATCTCATTGATTAGTATACCAGGCAAACTATTCACTGGCATCTTGGAAGAGAGGGCTGTGATCAGTGGTTGAGAGGAAGTTGGATGAAAATCAGTGTGGTTTCAGACTACAGAGAGGCTGCCAAGATCAGATTTTCAGCATGTGCCCTGTAATTGAAAAATGCTACAACAGGAATAGACAGTTATGTTTTGTACATTTAGAGAAAGCATATGACAGGGTACCAGGGGGATGTTCACCATACTGGGGAACTGTGGGATTAAGGGTAGATTGTTAAAATCAATCAAAGGCATTTATGTTGACGATTGGGTTGAAGTGAGAATTGATGGTAGAATGAATTCTTGGTTCAGGGTACTTACAGGGGGTTAGACAAATCTGTAATCTTTCACCTTTGTTGTTTGCAGTTTACATGGATTATTTGCTGATAGGTATAAAGTGGCAGGGAGTGATTCAGTTAGATAGAAATGTAGTAAGCAGTCTGGATGACGACTTGGTCTTGATGGAAGATTGTGTCGAAATCCTGCAGTCTAATACCCTGGAACAAGAAAAACATGATTAAAAAGAAAATGGTATGAAAATTAGCCTCTCAAAGACTAAATTGATGTCAGTAGATAAGAAATCCAAGAGAACTGAATGTCAGATTGGTGATACAAAGCTGGAAGGAGGTAGATAATTTCAAGTATTTAGGAAGCGTGTTCTCCCAGGATGGGATTGAATCAAGGTGCAGCAAAGCTAATGCAGTGAGCTCGCAGTTGCGATCAACAGTATTCTATAAGAAGGAAGTCAATTCCCGAAACTACCTTTACATCGGGCTTTTCAGACCAACTTCGCTTTACGGGAGCGAAAGCTGGGTGGACTCAGGATATCTTATTCATAAGTTAGAAGTAACAGACATGAATGTAGCGAGAATGATGGCTGGTACAAACAGGTGGGAACAATGGCAGGATGGTACTCAGAATGAGGAGATAAATGCTAAGTTAGGATGAACTCTATGGATGAAGCTGTACGCATAAACCAGCTTTGGTTGTGGGGTCACGTGAGGCGAATGGAGGAGGATAGGTTACCTAGGAGAATAATGAACTTTGTTATGGAGGGTAAGAAAAGTAGAGGGAGACCAAGAAGACGATGGTTAGACTCAGTTTCTAACAATTTAAAGATAAGAGGTGTAGAACTAAAAGAGGCCACAGCACTGGTTGCAAATAGAGGATTGTGGTGACGTTTAGTAAAACCACAGAGGCTTGCTGACTGAACGCTGAAAGGCGTAACGGTCTATAATGATGATGTATGTATGTATGTATATGTATGCCTTTAAGAAAAGCTTCAGCATACAGACACTCAGAGAGAAGACTTGGAAAGACAAGTTGGGAGAATAGACAGGGGGAAAGATTCTGAAACAAACCCTACAATAAGTGCTTACTGGGAAAAGATCTATTGAACATCCGATGTAAAAATGGTCTCAGGCTGTAACGGGCCATTCTTGGCTGACAGATGACGAATTCAAATACACTGGAACAACTCTTTTCTTACTCTCAGCAGACATTTTGTTTTTGTTTTTAATCTCAAAAGACCACAGAATATCAATGAGAAGATCACAAGCTTTAATGCCATATACAATCAAAACTTATCTTGAACCTCCAGTACTCAAATTGCCAGTACCTTGAAATAATTTCAATTTCCCTGCCATCTCTTCTATTGTTCACCTGTATTTATTTCTCCATTACTCAAAATTCGATTACACAAATTTCTTTATTTCTCGAAGCAAACATTTTCCCCATAGACGCTGAAAAAATTCTGTAACTCAAATTTTGTTCTACATTGATGTTGATGCTTGTTTAAAGGGGCCTAACATAGAAGGTCATCGGCCCCTTGTATAACATTAACTATGCAACACAGAACTTAAAGTTTGTGTGTTATTGCTCCTTAACGTACTGGAGTATACCTTATTTGTCAACCCCTGGTGCACTGAACAGCTGTATGAACCCTCTTCTGGATTGTCCCTAGACCAGTCGTTAAGTGCACTGACCATTCTTCAATCCTACATACAGAGTCAGTCAAACATAAATGAAAATGTTTTTTACAGCAATAACTGTTGTTGAAAACTATGTGGAAGAAACGTAGCTTGAGAGTGAAAAACATCTTCCTCTACTGTATGTATTGTGTCTTCAACGACATTGCAGATAAAATGACAAAATACTTTGAGTTTGTTTTATATCATAAAATACAAACTTCATGGTTTTGATCCATACTGAATTGTGATCACAATAATAATTATTAAATTAATGCCATATGGTCCACCTTTTTCAATACTATATTATGCAATATTATTGAATTGCATTACTAAACTAGGGACTAGTTTCAGCCTTGGATGGCCATCTTCAGCTTTAATGTAATACATCTAATAACTAAACGAATGTAAAAAAACACAATTGACATGAAAACAATTAACATTAAATCTATATAAAATATGAAAAATAAATTAGGCTCTAAATTCTTGGCATCTGGAGTATGTTCATCATCCAGACTCTTTCTTGTATTGATATTCATAGAATTGTTAGTTCCATCATTGCTAATCATTACAATCTAAATTGCAAAACAGGAACTGGTAAATGTTGATTCTGTAGTCAGATCGTCAATCACCAAATATACTTGAGTGGTGTTAGCAGTATGCAAGCCACTGGATGCCACTGTAAATAACCACCAGCTGATGCAGAACTGCTAGATGGTGTTTCTACATCGAAATAAAATGAAATGTTTCCGTAGTGCTTGTTAAAAACATGCTGAAATGCTGTTGGACATTTTCACGATGGCACATGAAGATATGGTTAAAACTGACCCATTCTTAATTTGTGGCTGGTATAAATTCGCAATTAAATTAACCTGAATAAATGATAGATAAAATTAATGAACAGAAGGAAGGAGACAGTGTGTTAGTCAAATGGCACAGGTTGTATGAGACTTACATCTCATTGCAGCATGTGGTGGCAATTCCCCCTTTCCCTTTCCCTCCCCTCTCCTTGCCCCTTCCTTTTCCTTTGAATCTCACAACTGTTAGTATGACGCACACAACAATTCACCAAGCACCACATTTGTTTAGTTATTAGATGTATTACATTCTGAAGATGGTCAGCCAAGGCCGAAACTAGTCCCTAGTATAGTAATGTAATTCAATAATATTGCATAATGTAGTATGGGAATAAGGTGGACCATACAACATTAATTTAAAAATTATGATTTGTTTTATATGGTTACATAACACTTATGACAGTATCGAGCCACAGTTGCATGTGATTTGATTACATGCAATCCTTAAAGGCGGGAATTCTCACAATAAAATTCAGCTCCCGAGGTGATTTGAGATATTGATTGATGTTTGACTGCATATATATATATTATTTATTTGGTCAAATGTTTCTTTTTGCTTTAGGGTAAGTTGCTTGTATTGTATTTGTAAATCTCTCACACCTCCAAGACTGGAAACCACTGCACTGAACAAAACTGAGAAAGTCTTAGAAACTCTCTACTACAGTTGTACTTGGCTGTTAAATGGCATTGAATCGGAACCTCGAAACTGGTACTGCTCAAAGGACACCACTTCCAGTAGTAGGTGAGGATATGATGATGATGATGATTATTATTACTATTATTATTGGAAACTGGATGACTTCTTTTTGTAAGTTTAATTTTCCTTCACTATCGACTGCAAACTTTCCTTGCATTTTTGTGGCACCAACTTCGATTCCAGCCTCCCGTAAATTATCTCTGTTTTATACTCGGTCTATTTAGGTTTACTATTGACATTCTTACTGTTAACTGGTGATGTAGAGATAAACCCTAGATCCACACAGGTTACAGAGTTCCAAGTTTATCATCACAATGCCTGCTCTGTTAAAAACGATTTTACAGACTGCGAGCTCTGCCTATAAGAACTGTCATCTTTCAATATTGTCATCTTCTCTGTAAGTTAGTTAAATTACTTTGGTTCAGACTGAAAATCCCCCCTTTCCGAAGAGTTCACCATTTTCAGAATGGACTGTGGATCTTAGCTGTTAAATCCAAATGGCACACATCCCTACATACTGATTTAAGTAGTGACTGTAAAGCCATTTGGGATGAAGAGAAATCTCACCATACCAAATATCTGCTTGTTTATACAGACCACCTCGATCAATCAAATATTTCTTGCTTCTTTAATGAAAGCCATTAATCTGAATCCTAATGTCATTACACCAGATGACTTCAACCACTGTACATCTTGGAATTCTTCTACGTAAGGTGTCCCTTCTAACAGTCTCGCCAGGTGGTATCTCGACCATTATACTTTGGGCCTAGGCCTCCCACAGTAGGTCCTTGAGAACACTTCTCAACTACATGCTGTGTTCCGTTCAGTCTTCAGCTATTTCTGTAGAGAGAAATATCTTGAAATCAAACTTAAGGTCTGTTGAGGCAAATTTTTCTCTCCCCTCCTCGCCGGCTTCCGGGTATGTCGCACAAGGTTGATTGGCAGACTGTCAATCACACTCCCTTGTACCTTGATACTTGCTGCAAGTGGGTGAAGTCCAAGATGCAGCAGACCTGTCTCATGACTGGACTCGTGCTGTGATCCGTGACCTCGTCCCCACTTGCAAAGCATCTGCCAGATGCCCCCCACCCATACACATACACACCAAAGAAACTTTTCCTGACCTTTTGCAAACACCATAAACAACTTCCAAGGCACAATACCCAGGACTTCATAAACTGTGCCTGCCTAGAAGTGAGCAGTAACAGCAAGATATTGTGATCTCCGATAAACAACAGGAAAAATACCATGCATGTGCCCGATACAGTGACTTAGGGTGATAATTTAGCCAGTGGTAAAAACAAACTGGAAAATTTCAATGAATAATTTGTGTCTAATTCTTTTGCACCTCTTTATTTCCCAAATCCTCTGAATATTGAATCTATTTCCTCTCATAGTCTACGTAATCTTTCAAACTCTGAGTCAGAACTCCCTGCCAGAAAAGAAACCTACTGTTTCAGATGTCCTCAGTCCTGTCTTCCATAAGAATACTGCTACAAGTCTTGCCCATTCTATTACTGTTATCTTTAACTGTTGCTTTTTAGATGGCTACTTTCCCAACCCCTGACAAATGGATAACATCACTCTCATGCTTAAAAGTGGGAAGAGATCCAATGTCAGAAACTACCACCCTGTCACTCATCTGTAAAAAGATTATCCACCAGCATCTTCTTTCTTTCATCATTCCTTATATAATGTTCCAACAACATGGTTTTAATAATAATAATAATGCTATTTGTTTTACGTCCCACTAACTACTTTTTAAGGTCTTTGGAGACGCCGAGGTGCCGGGCTTTAGTCCCGCGGGAGTTCTTTTACGTGCCAGTAAATCTACTGACACGGGGCTGTCGTATTTGAGCACCTTCAAATACCACCGGACTGAGCCAGGATTGAACCTGCCAAGTTGGGGTTAGAAGGCCAGCGCCTTAACCATCTGAGCCACTCAGCCCGGCACAACATGGTTTTCTTACTGCCAGCCATTGCTTACCTAATATGGCTGTTCTTCTCCATCGTGCAACATCTGATCTTAATGAGAGTTCTCAGCTGAACACGTGTTACACTGATAGTGCCAAGGCTTTCAATATCATAGACCACACATATCTTTCCTATAAACTTTCAGACATTTTAACATCCAAGGTCGCTTCCTAACTCTCCTACAGAGCTTCCTCAGGACCAGAACTCAGCGTGTAGTTCTTGATGGGTCCAGTTCAACTCCTGTTGTGGTACATTTTGGTGTCCCTCTAGGCAGTGTCCTTGTTCCCCTTCTGTTTGTTCTATTTAATGACGTTCCCGTTGACACTACCGTGATAGCGTATAGACAAAGTCCACGCTCTTCTCCTTTCACCCGCAAGCCAACTGAAGAGAGTGGTGGTTGTTCCACCAGTGGCAACACATTCGTCCCGAGTCATCAGCAGACGGGACTTGTCATTACTGTGCTTTACATTTGCATCAAGTTATCAGAATTTATATTGCTCTACATTTTCACTGTTAAGTGGTTTAGACAGTTTATATTGTTGATGTATTCATTAGTGAATATTGTGAGTTGTGTTATGTCTTATAAACAGTAGACTACATCACAAATATGCTTGAAGACAGTGTGGGAGGTACTGCCGCAACATCCCCATGTGTTACATGTTATAATTTTCATGTTTAGGTCCGTATCGAAATGTACAATGAAGTCAAATATTAAAGTTTATTTATTCCACCTGTTCAATACATAAAAAAAGATAATTAAATAGAATTATAGGGACATGTTTCGCCCTTTAATTATGGGCATCTTCAGCCTTAATCTCAAACTGAAAGTTAATCAGGTACCTGATTGTAATTAACTTGCATATGAATGTGAAGGAAATGTGCAAAATAGTTATGAAATTCTTAATATCAGGCTTTAATAAAGTCTAAAATACAAATATTCGTAAAATTATACACTTTCTTTTTTTATGTATTGAACAGGTGGAATAAATAAACTTTAATATTTGACTTCATCCCCATGTGTTTCGTACCCGGATGTAGATCTAGATATGACCAATAGTCTTCAGGTAGGCATTTCTTTGCAGCCCGTAAAGACAGTAGTGTTTTCCTGAAATGAAAAAAAAAAAACAGAAAACTGACATATTTGTTTTTGCAATAACTTCTCAATAAAAGCAGACTCATTTATGGTGAATGGTGAAGGAGTAGAGATACCAAGGCAGCAGTAGAAATTAAAACCAGAAGCTTTCTCCCAGATATTTCCTAATCTGCCCAAATATCTCTCTATGACAGTTAAGAAACATAACTTTCCTGTGAAGAGGCAATCCACACAAAGAGATATCTCTATGGAAGGCACAAATCTGAACATAAATGTCCGTGATCAGCCTATATGTTTAGTAGTTAAAGATAGCTGTGTTGCCGCAAATGCTAGGAAAACAATTGCTTTAATAAAGAGGATACTGAAGAATCAGAAACGTAATTTAATTAGAACACACAATAAACTAAATGTCGCCAAAGCTAAAATACATTTGCATGAAAAAAAGAATTACATAAAAATCAAAGAGCAGTTTGACACAATCGAAACAATTCACCTCTCTCAGCAAAAAGCTGAAAGTTATATTCGATATGTTAAAGAAATGTCAAATGAAATGTAAAAAAGGAATGATAGCAATAAATTTCTCTCAGACTCCCTTCTTTTAAAAAGAAAGTTTCCCAAAGGTTATCTATTGGCACTGCTTAAATCAAGACTTGCTACCTTTGACTTCTGAAGATAATTTAAGAAAATTGGTGTAAACGCTTTAAATGTTTAGAAGACATAAATGATTATGCTACTGCTGCCATAGCATAATCTTTTGGTGGAAAAGAGGATCATGGAAGTCTAGAGATGCTTATACTTGATGAGGTAAAGCTGAGAGAAGAAATTCGCTTTAACTTGGATTCGTTACAGGTGAACAGTTCTGTTAATTTGGGAACATTCACTTCATAGGAAAGCAAGAATCAGCTGGAAAATCATGCTCTAGTTTTCATGTTAGTTCCCTTTCTGTACAACTGGATCCAACCCAGAGGAATGCCACCCCTGGTGATATAAATGCAAAAATTCTCATTCAGATTACACAATTAGTGCAAGCAGGCGTAGGAATCATTGGTTTCATATCAGGTGGTAACTAGTTGAACAAAAAGTTATAGAAATGCTTAGGAATATCCATCAACATACAGAGTCTAAAGTGTTCAGTTTCCAATCCAGGTGACTCTAGCAGAGAACTCTGGCCATTTTCAGACGTGTCTCATACGTGTGTAAGAAATAATTCCCACAACAAAGTACAGATTAAATATAATGGTGATATTGTTGATTATTCATTTTACAGGAAAGTTTATGAATGTGACACATCTTTGAAATAATAACATTAAGTTATTTATTAGACCACCTAATCAATACAAAATCGTCTTGGATGATTTACATAAATTTGTTAGCTAATAGTGGGACATGTTTCGCCTTCTCTGAAGGCATCATCAGCCATAGTCTTAACCTTAAATTAAAAATAAGCGTCTAAATAACATGTAGTGATGAAATGAATTTTAAAATCTTGAAGAGATTTGAAGTAAAATAACATTAAAAATAACAATGATGGTTTGAAAATACAATGTGATGAGATACAATAGTGGAAGTATTAACAAAATTAACCTTAGAAGGCTGCTAAAATAAGTACAATGGAATAAAACAGATTGTTAAAAAACAAGTAGTAAGATTGCATAAAAGTAAAGTTGATAGTAATGGCGGTTATAATTTGACGATGGCGAAAAATCTTATATAATCAAAGTAAAGAGGAGAGAGTAAAAGTCAAAGTTAGTCGGGAGATCCGAAGTTCATCATGATCTTGAAGAAAAAAGATGAAAGTCAGATGCATATGGTGAAGTTGTAGAACACGTTGAGGATATGAAGTTGGTGAATAGAAGTTGAAGAACAGTTTCAAATAGGATCACTATGGACCATCTCAAAATTTGAAGTGATGTTCAAATGTTGTAAATTGTGAGTTTGTAGATATTCTAGTTGAAAAAGCATATACAAGTGGAATCTGTAAATGGAAGCAAGAAACGTAGAGTTAATTGTGTGAAAAGACATTTGAAAAATATTGAAGTAGAATCTTATGCACTTACCATTTGACGGTGACAAAGATAGCTTGTAATATTATGAGTTAGAAGTATTTGCAACAGTAGACTTCTTGCTACGTGTGTTATAACTGAAGTTTTGTGCTGGAGGGGGATCTGTTTGCGTTGACGTAACTATTAGAGGGGGGCTGCTATTGGTGGGAGGGAAGGAAGAGAGTGTATTACTGCGCGTGTTGTAACGGTGTAAGGCTATTGGAGGGAGCGATGTTCCGGTGGGTGTGGCTATGGGTTTATTGGTTGTATTTGAATTAGAGGTACTAGCGGCGGGGGGAAGGGAGGAGTCTACTGTTGCAAATACTTCTAACTCATAATATTACAAGCTATCTTTGTCACCGTCAAATGGTAAGTGCATAAGATTCTACTTCAATATTTTTCAAATGTCTTTTCACACAATTAACTCTACGTTTCTTGCTTCCATTTACAGATTCCACTTGTATATGCTTTTTCAACTAGAATATCTACAAACTCACAATTTACAACATTTGAACATCACTTCAAATTTTGAGATGGTCCATAGTGATCCTATTTGAAACTGTTCTTCAACTTCTATTCACCAACTTCATATCCTCAACGTGTTCTACAACTTCACCATATGCATCTGACTTTCATCTTTTTTCTTCAAGATCATGATGAACTTCGGATCTCCCGACTAACTTTGACTTTTACTCTCTCCTCTTTACTTTGATTATATAAGATTTTTCGCCATCGTCAAATTATAACCGCCATTACTATCAACTTTACTTTTATGCAATCTTACTACTTGTTTTTTAACAATCTGTTTTATTCCATTGTACTTATTTTAGCAGCCTTCTAAGGTTAATTTTGTTAATACTTCCACTATTGTATCTCATCACATTGTATTTTCAAACCATCATTGTTATTTTTAATGTTATTTTACTTCAAATCTCTTCAAGATTTTAAAATTCATTTCATCACTACATGTTATTTAGACGCTTATTTTTAATTTAAGGTTAAGACTATGGCTGATGATGCCTTCAGAGAAGGCGAAACATGTCCCACTATTAGCTAACAAATTTATGTAAATCATCCAAGACGATTTTGTATTGATTAGGTGGTCTAATAAATAACTTAATGTTATTATTTCAATCTAATATCATCAATACGGACCAAAAATGATATTTATTACATGTAATGTGACACATCTCCCGAATTTTCCAGATTAAAAGTCTGCTATAAACTCCTCTGCCCATTTGGATCATAATTCATTTCAACATATGAATGTAAGGCTGGTATTTCATGTTTTCAGCAGATCTATTGCTAATGATACAGAATTCTATTGGAGCATTAATTCAGAGGGCTTAGAAAGCAGTGAAGCAAGGGAAAATTTCACATGTGATTCAACTGCCTGATAGACACATTAAATTCATTCATCCTGCACTCTATAAAGGATCACAGGCACATGACACTTGTGTGACGTGGCAGAATATCTTCACACATACCCAAAATAATTCGCCTTGCAAAGAACAGAGGAGTCCTTGAGTTACCTTAAAAAGCATTTTAGAAGTGACTCAATATTTGTGAGAAAACAATTACAGCTACATTTTGACAGGAAAATTTAATCGAGATCCCCTACAACGCCACTTCAGTATCCTGTGATCACTAAGTTATGACGTTCATTCATCCACTATTGCCTACATATGTTACAGTCCATTTACGTACCAATTAAACTTGCTTTAGCCTCCGGCAGAAACTGTGAGTACCAAGCTGAATCCCCCTTAATGAATGGCAAGCTTCAACTTCTGCTAAAAAGACAGTCTCTCATAGTGCATTGGCACTGCCCGTAGCTTCAAATAGCCTATGCAATGGTCTCCACGGTACGCACTAGCCATGCGTCTTGGTAGGTGTGCTATCTACCAATTGACGAGCCCAAATTAGCACACTGGGATGAAACGCTGGCAACAGGAATGAGTTAGCCTGAAAGTTTGTAATGTCCAATAACGGACCCATTATATTGGAATTCTTGTTAATCGTACCAGACTGGGAAAACAGTTTACCCTACGTAAGTCAGTAAAGTTTTGGCAAAGAATGCTTAGTATATCATATAGCCGAATACATAGTGCAAAATATTTCAATACGGATGCAGTGTAAATTATGCCTACCTTTGTTCCACGGCAAACCGACTGATACTGTACCGGCCTGCTTCACTAATACTAATTAAAGATTCTGGGTCTACACAAAGGGGCACATATCTTATGTATGCATCGGAAAGGGCTTATAATGTGCTGTTGCGAGTGTAAAAGATTGTTGTGGAATAACTATCATGTGCTAATGCTTTGTTGCTGGATACATCTTTTGAGTGTTTGGATAGTTTAGATGTTATTAAAATGAAACTGTCGCAGTTGAGATGCTGTGAAGATCATTTGTATGCTACCTAAACTTGAATTTAACTTTTTAAGTGTTGATTCTTCTCCCGCACAAAGTAGATACAAAGAGAGCTGGCTACTTCTAAGACAGCTAAATCATCTCGAAAATACTCCAAAGTGTCTGTCTAGCTGCTGAAATCATCTTTAAATATGAATTGCATGCATCAGTTTATTAGGTAGATAGAAGGTGGATAGTACTGTACATGCCTCTGTTACTTGCACGGCGTGAAACAAGTATTTTGCCAGTGCCATATGTGTGTGGCGGTCAATGGTAACTCCCGAAGAGTGCACACTTACTCTTCTATATGCTATGCTGCCACATATCCTCCTATTCTTGTGTAATTCTACTATTTGCTGATGACTGTAAAATATTCATACAAATAGATTCTTTAATAGATGTAACCTCTTACAGAATGGGCTTAATTTTCTCTCTGAATGGTGCTCTAGATGGTGTCTTAAGCTTCATCCTGTCAAGTACACCTCTATCTTGATCACACATGGTATATCCCTCATTCCTAGTAAATACTCCCTCCTCAGTAAGCCATTCCCAATTCTCACAGAACAAAATTACTTAGGGTATCGTGTATCGTTTGACAGTAAATTATAATTTGTCCCCCATATACAAAAGATCACTCCTCAGTAAACTGTATAGATTTCCTGACATCACAGATATCCATGTCCTCAGAGCCTACTATGTATCTTGCATCCTACTGATTATTGAAATTACATCTCCTGTTTGGTCTACGTCTTCACCCACTAATCTTAGTCACACTGACCATGTAGTCATTCTTCTGCGCCATTGTTAGAGCCAGTGTATCTGATTGTCGAAACTTGAGCAGCAATCAGATACTGGAAAGTTAAACCTTAGTCCAATATCCACTCGCAAGAAAATAGCCAACTTTAAATTCCTATATAATGCAGTTAACAGTTTATTTTGTTCTACTGAATCTGTACCCTTTTCTCTACATGTCCCACCTCGCAAAACTGGGATAAATCCAACCCTTCATATTCCGTATTCCCCCTTGTTTCTTGTTCAGAGAACTTTATTTATTCCAACTCATTTTAACTCTAAATTGATGAATATCATGTCTGTCCTGTATTGACTTCTACTAATAAAATAATAATTCCTTTAATTTGAATGTTTTAAGTTTCCATCATTCAACAGTTAGATACAAATACATGTTATATATACAGTATTAATATTAATTAATATTAATATTAGAACATGTTTCAGTCTGTGGGAAAATACAAAAGTTATAGAAATAACAAATATATAGGAAGTACAATTTCCCAGCATTGTGCCCAATATCCAGTATGGGCTATAACAGAGATTATTATTTATTATTAGGTTCGTTACGACCCCTGAGGATCACGAGTGACTTGTTCGGTACGTCTTCTTTCTTCCCAATACCTCTTCATTCTCTCACTCCTCCTCTTTCTCTCGGCTTCCGTGATCTGAATCTGGATCCTGGTGTCTGTCCATCTGTGACCTTCCACGAGCCTTTTGTATTTGGACCTATCCTGTACTGTCATCAGTGGATATTTTTCCTTTATGCCAATAGTCTCCGAATCTTCTCTGACTTCTTTCATCCACTTATTTCCAGTTAAGCAGGTTGCATTCCATATCTTCTTCGTCAGCCTACTGTCATCCATCTTCATGAGATGTCCAACAAATCCTAACCTTCTCTTTCTTATCACACTCGAGATTGGTTCTATACTCGCATATAGTTCCTGCCTTGATCTGTGTACCCAAATTTCACCTTGCTTTTTGGTGCCGCATAAATGTCTCAAGATTCTTCTTTCCTCCTTCTCCAATTGTATGCAAGCTCTCTTGCCTAATGTCAGCGTTTCAGTTGCATATAATGCAGCATTCCTGATGGTTATCATGTAGTGTCGCAGTTTGGCGTTCCTCGAGAGGTTCTTCTTTCCATATGTAGTCATGGCTGCATATCGTAGTTTCAGCAGCAGTTGAGCTCTGTCTGTGGTACTTTTGTTGCTTTGTACTTTACCCGTGATGTTCTCACCTAGGTACCGGAAGCTGTCGACTCTCTCTACCACTTGGCCTTTTACTTTCCAATCGGTCTTCGTATTCAGTACCTTCGTCTTGTTGCAGGCTATTTTCAGACCAACCTTTGCTGCAGTTTCTGCTAGATTTGCTAGTGCCAACTTTGCTTCTTCTTCCTTCTCATGTAACAACACCATATCATCTGCGAAGGCAAGGCAATCCACTATGACATTGTTTTTGATCTTATATCCAATATGTACACCTTCAATTCCCATGGTTCTATTCAACTGTCTCCACTGCTTCACCACTTCATCCAAAACTAGGTTAAATAATATTGGCGACAGCCCATCCCCTTGTCGGACTCCTGTCTTAATTTCAAAGCTGTCTGACAACATACTCCGGTATCTTACTCTAGCAGTTGTATCCTTCAATGTTTCCCCCACCAATCCATGTGTCGTAGAATCCAATCCTCTGTCGCGTAGGATGTTCAGTAGTGTGTTCCTGTCTATTGAATCGTAGGCTTTTGCGAAGTCTACAAATGTAACTATTGTGTCTTTTCCTTTCCTGTATCTGTGTTCTATGATTCTCTTTAGTCCAAAGATCTGTTCTACGCAGTTTCTCCCTTTCCAGAAACCACCCTGGTATTCTCCTATGGTCGATTCAAGCTGTGCTTCCACTCTGTTCAGCAATAATCTCGAGAGTATCTTGTACCCAATATTTAGCAGTGAGATACCTCTGTAGTTATCCAGTATTCTTTTGTCTCCTTTCTTATATACTGGTATAATTATGGCTTCTTTCCAGTCGCTAGGTATCTTCTTATTTATCCAGATGTCCATTATTATTCTGTACATGCTTTCTTCCATTGCAGGACCACCCCATTTGATCTCCTCGGCGCATATACCATCATTACCTGCCGCTTTGTTGTTCTTGAGATCCTTGATTGCCTTCACAACTTCTGTTTTGGTGGGTGCTCGTCCTTGGTTGATGTCTCTGCTATACTGTAGAGTAATGCTCCCTGTGGGTGCTTCTGTGTTCAGTAGATCTTTGAAATATCTTGCCATTTCCTCGCATACATCTTTTTCTCCTATTTTCAACTCGCCATCTTGTCCTTTCACAAAAGGTTCTCTCGCCTCATAACCCTTTATCCTGCTCTTCATCTCCTTAAAGAAGGATCGTGATTTGTTTTTCTTAAACGCATGATCAGCTTCTTCCAGCCTCTCATTCCACCTTTTCCTTCTGGCATTCCTGATCGTCTTGGCAGCCATCTTTCTCGCTGTCTCGAAAGTTGACAGGTCCTCTTCCTTCTTGGTAGTCTGCCACCTTACCCACATCTTCCTCCTGTACTCTACCGCCTCTTCACATTCTTCTGTCCACCACTCATGCTTCCTTCTCTTGTTATTAGTGGCCAATCGTTTGGATTCTTCTCTAACCTTATCCTTTAAGTTTTCCCATTTGCTCTCCACTGTCAGGTTCTTCATGTACTGATCTTGGTTTTTGTTCAGCAGTTCTCTGTCGATCTGGTGTGAGTTTGTGTTCATGTTTCTCCTAGTTCTGTTTGGTATCCATCTACATTTGATTTCAGTAAGATAGTGGTCAGACTCCATCCTGCTGTTTTTCCTGACTTTGGTGTTCATGATCTCTACATGGTTTTTGTCTCGGATCGCTACGTGGTCTATCTGCCTTTCACCAATTCTACTGCCCGGACTTACCCAGGTTGTCTTTTTACTCGCCTTGGCTTTGTAGTGTGTGGTCATGATTCTCATCTTGTGTCTTTTGCACAAGTTTGCAAGCCTTTCTCTTGTTCTCTTGTGTGCAGGGTAATCCCCTACAGGGCCTTTGAATCTCCTTTCAGTGCCTAGCTGTGCATTGAAATCCCCCAGCAAGATCGTGAGACCTCTCTTGCTTGCTTCCGTTACTACCTTATCCAGTGTGTTCCAGAAGTTCTCTGTCCCTGCCTTGTCTGTTTTGTTCTTATCATTTGTGGGGGCATGTGCATTGACAAGTGTATAAGTTTTATTGCCAATTTTCATCATCAAGTATGACAGTCTCTCATTCACACCCTTCCAGTCAATGACACTACTCAAGAAGCTTTGGTCTACTATAAACGCCGTACCAAACATAAACGGCTGTTGCTTCATCTTGATACCCGGTTTTCCCTTCAAAATTACATATCCTTCTGATTCCACCGTATCTTCATCTCTGAATCTCGTTTCCTGTAGAGCTAGTATGCCGATTCCATGTTCTCTCATTGCATCTAGGACTTGTTTCAGTTTCCCCACTCTGATCATGGTCTGTATGTTGATGGTTCCCAATTTAAAAGTTCTCTTGGGTCTGATCTTTTGTGACCGGCGTATTGAGGATGTTGAGGTATTGGGGAGCTCCGACTCTCCCTCCGCACACGATACAGGTTCCCCAGAATCCGACAACCTGCTTGCGTCGACTGAGGTCGACGGGGGATTAACCCCCTGGGGTAAAGTAGTGATTATCATGTGCTCCATGGTTACTTCACAAGCCGAAGTATTAAGCTGGGCTACCGCAATATCGGTAGCGTTGTTACAACTGAGGTAATGAGCCCCAGAGGGCATTTTATACCTTCTGCCAGGATAATGTTCACCCTAGTTGGTCAGGGCTGGGAGTAGGCATTTCCTCCATACCCCCCGAATAGCTATGGTTTTCCCGCCAATACTCGGGTGGCTGACTGCAGTGGTTTCCCACTGGGCGATGGGGTCGCCACATCCCTACGCCTGTCTATAACAGAGATATTTACAAATAAACATGTTATTTCATTAGCTGAAGGTCGTCTCACAGACTGAAACATGTTCTAATATATTTTTTTATATCTTACTCAGGATTGCATCGTGGAAACATAAAACATTCCAATTAACGGAATAATTATCTTATTCTTTATCTTCTTACAGGAACTTAGGACTTTTTTCTCTGTGTACCTTATCTTCCTTAACCTAGCTCCTTTCCTTTATCATTCTGTTTTAGAGTTATCAATCATCATCTAGAGATAAATAAAATTATAATTTTGTCTTTACACTTCAAATTTTTGCCGCAGGTACTTAGTTTTCATCTCGGATTACGTATATAAAGGTCAAAAGCAAATTCAGTTCAAGTTATACCTGTCTGTGTTAATATCTAAACAGAATTTCTTGAAATCCAGTATATGAGTTCAGGAATACTCAAGGTGTACATTAGGCTATATATTATTTCATTAGTATTCATGCAGTGGTGTATCAATATTAAGGAGATCAAAACTGGAAATGACCAACTTCTCTGTTAGTATTAACCAAATTAAAAAAACTGTACTCAATACAAGTCGTACAATACAGTATCTGACTGTTCATGTTTATGTGCTGTTATCACACAAGGTATAATAACACAGATAGGCTTATGTGAGATTAACACATTCACAACTTTAAAATATCTCCAGAAATATTAGTTCAATCTATAAGCTGGAAATAACAAACGTTACAGGAAAGTACAATTTCCCAGCATTTGTGTAATAATAATAATAATAATAATAATAATGCTTTTACATCCCACTAACTACTTTTGACAGTTTTTGGAAACACTGATGTGCCAGAATTTTGTCCCGCAGGAGTTCCTTTATGTGCCAGTAAATCTACTGACACAAGGCTCGCGTATTTAAGAATCTACAAATACTACCAGACTGACTCAGAATCGAGCCTGTCAAGTTGGTGTCAGAAGGCCAGAGCCTCAACAGCCATTCAACCCGGCCAGTATTTGATCTAGTATTTCTAGAAAATAGATCTCAGAGAATTAGAGTAGGCGAAGCTTTATCTGACCCTGTAATAATTAAGAGGGCAATTCCTCAGGGCAGTATTATTGAACCCTTATGTTTTCTTATAAAAGATATGAGTAAAAAAGTGGAATGAGAGGTAAGGCTTTTTGCAGATGATCTTATTCTGTATAGAGTAATAAATACTGTAAGTTACAAGATTGTGAGCAACTGCAACGTGACCTCAGTGTTGTGAAATGGACAGCAGGCAATGGTATGTTGATAAACAGGGTTAAAAGCCAGGTTGTGAGTTTCACAAATAGGAAAAGTCCTCTCAGTTTTAATTACTGCGTTGATGGGGTGAAAGTTCCTTTTGGGGATCATTGTAAGTATCTAGGAGTTAATATAAGGAAAGATCTTCATCAGGGTAATCACATAAATGGGATTGTAAATAAAGGGTACAGATCTCTGCACATGGTTATGAGGGTGTTTAGGTGTTGTAGTAAGGATGTAAAGGAGAGGGCATATAAGTCTCTGGTAAGACAACAACTAGAGTATGATTCCAGTATATGAGACCCTCACCAGGATTACCTGATTCAAGAACTGGAAAAAATCCAAAGAAAAGCAGCTTGATTTGTTCTGGGTGATTTCCGACAAAAGAGTAGCGTTACAAAAATGTTGCAAAGTTTTTTGGGCTGAGAAGAACTGGGAGAAAGAAGACGAGCTGCTTGACTAAGTGGTATGTTATGATATAGATGTTGATTCCCATGGGGAATCAGAAATATTTGTTCTGAATGATTAAATTTATAATACCAATATAAATGGTCCGTTATTGGACATTATGAATTTACTCATTCGGAATAAATATTTCTGATTCCCCATGGGAATCAACATCTATATCATCTGATGGCCAAGCAGGCATCAATTTTTGGTAGTGAGACAAAGTCTCTCACAGAGCATTAGCACTGCCGGTGGCTACAATTAGCCTACGCAGTGGCTTCCACGGTATGCACTAGTCATGCGTCTTGGTAGGTGTGCTAAGTACCAACTGATAAGCCCAGCCTAGCACACGGGGGCGAAACGCTGGCAACCAGGAATGAGTTAGCTGGGAAATCTATAATGTCCAATAACGGACCATTTATATTGGTATTATAAGTGGTATGTTCCGAGCTGTCAGCAGAGAGATGGCGTGGAATGACATTAGCAGACGAATAAGATTGAGTGGCGTCTTTAAAAGTAGGAAAGATCACAATATGAAAATAAAGTTGGAATTCAAGAGGACAAACTGTTGCAAATATTCATTTATAGGAAGGGGAGTTAGGGATTGGAATAACTTACCAAGGGAGATGTTCCATATATTTCCAATTTCTTTGAAATCATTTAAGAAAAGGCTAGGAAAACAACAGATAGGGTATCTGCCACCTGGGCGACTGCCCTAAATGCAGATCAGTATTAATTGACTGATACCCTTTTACAGTACGGGCTATAACAGATATATTTACACATTTAGATTTCTAAGGCTAAGTTCATCAGCCAAATATCACTGATATGGAAATGTTCAATCCTCATGGTAATGAGCTAAGTGGTGATGGTTGTTATTATGACTTTTATAAGATGCAAAATCGTGAGGTGATAAGCCCATATTGGTCCAAAAGATAATGAAGAAATAAAAAGTACAACATTAATAGTATTAAGGAGAAGAAAGGGAGACATGAGAGGAGGCAAAATGAAAAACTCTTACGATCTTGGATACCCTAGTATCACTGAGCTGGAAGAAAACTAAATGTCATGGCCTAGTGTCCTAAGCCCCTGGCCATTGGTCTGTCCCTGCAGCCATTTGCCTCTGCTATATGGCATTAATGCAGCAATCACAAAGCTAACACGTCAGTGACATATACAGAACAGCCAGTAATGTGAATAAAAATGAAATACACCTACCTTAATCCTGCAAGTGAATCCAAGGGCAAGCTCTTTCGTAATAGAAACTTCCAAAACCTTTTCATGTTATCTGGTTCCACTCCATTGCCAGTAGTTGAACAAACAAAGACAACAAAATGTTCATATATCAGTTTATCTATTGGATACTCATCCATTGCATGAATTGGGCATGTGAAGTAATACCTAAAAATTAAACAGTAAAATTAATGATTTGCTTTCTTCAATGATTATATACCCACAAAACTTGTGTTTCTGACTCACCGTTTGCTCTCCCTCCATATCCTCTCTGCTATCTCTTGAGCAGTTCCAGTCTGACTCCCATACAGGATGGTGAATTTTCTCACACCTACGTCCTGCTGCATTAAACAAACAAGGGAAAATCAATGAAGATGCTATACTGTACCCGGATGAGATAGGCCCTAGTTTCATGATTTGATTTTGATATGAGAAATACAGATATATTGGAATATTAAATGAATACAGTGTCAGTTTTGTGTGGACGGGAGAATTTCCACATGATCGCGACAGTCCGGCGCCACCGTAAGCTTGTCATTAAGGGGAAGAAGGTTTCCTGGTCAGAAGATGAGAGGATTAAAATCTAGAGCTCACAACAACAGAATAATGACTACAAGGAAGTGAAAGAGTATATATTTCGGACCAAGGCCGAGCAAGATGCATCGCCAATACCGAGAATATGACGTACGGGTTTCGTCCACGCCCGAGGCATTTGGTGTGGCCACGTTTCACAGGGAGAGATTTCAAACTAACCAAAGCGGTCCTGACCAATGAGAAAATGTATCGTAGGCCCGCAGATAAACCAACATAAGAAAAACTCAGAGTGAACTCCAGTTAGCTTCTCCGATAACAATAATTAAATTATTCCAACCACATGATTGAATAGAGGGGATTTTTGTGATATCATTCCCATGTTGATTAATTGTAATCATAATAAATTAAAGTAATGAATTCGTGGAAATGACCCACGCTATCTCGCCATTGGTCGAGATGAGCACGCCATCAGGGACGCCGAGTTAGCGCGCGAAAGGTGGAGGACAGAAATTAAGTGATATTTCCATGATCACCGAACGATAGGAGTTCAGAATACGACACATGAATGTGTATCGCCAGTGTATTAAGTAGGATAAAGCAAGAGATCCAAATCTACCTGCATATGCCGATTTAGGAAACCAACCCCCCTCTCCAGGAAGTGACCGCGGATGACCCCGGCGGGAAATCAGATCGTCCATAAAAGTCCAGTAGCGGACCTCACAACACAGCAGTTCCTACCAGTACTCAGTCGTTTGAAGTCACCAGTTGTGACCGAGCGGACCTCACATCACTCAGTTCTTACCAGTCACCAGTCGTTATCGGTCACCAGTCGTGTCAGTCGTAATGAAGTAGTTGAGACTCTGACACGTTGACTCTGTAAGTCAGTACCTCGGGACGTATTCGAAGTCAGTTAGAGCTGAAAGTACTTGAATTATTAGGAGAATGAATACGAACAGTGAAATTATCCATAGTACCGAGTGTGTATAATCAGTACAATTGTATGTTGAAATTAATGAATGTCATGTGTTTAAATAATAACTAACTAACGGAACGCCGATAGTACCTTTGGAAGGCAGTGTGCGGAGCCTGAAGTAAACACCTCAAGATAGACGGTGAATAACTATCCGAACAGGGAATTATATGGAGCTAGGCGATGATCAAGACGGCTTGAAAATAAACCAGGAAGTGCCGGTTGAAGACGCGATACGCGCCGGTTCAAATGAACGACATTTCGTCGTAATGTGTCACGACGTGTGTTTCGGGCGTATATGAAGAGTATATTGTGCGAGTGTCAGGGGTCTAGGAGCACCTATAAGTGTTTTTTTTGTTATTAGTATTGTTGTGTAAAATAGTGTAATAAGGTATTAATCATGGGTAGTCACCCAGAAGTGTTTTATTGTGTAAAATTTGTATTGTGCGACATGATGGACGTGTAAATCACCATGGGGCCGTAAAGCCTATATCTCCTCCGCTACGAGACAATGGAATTCTACATAGGAATGAGTACACAATTTTGATATTTAGGGGATGTTATCGCGACTAAACGGGGTTCAGTGTAAATTAATTATGGTTACTTAACATGGTCCGCTTCCCGAGTCCATGATTTTTATTTTTTGTTAGACGGACGAACTAATTTATATTAACGTAATAATGGGTTAGATTAATTAATTTGAGTCTTTGTTTGTTGTATATAATGTAAATATGGGATATATTTCTTTCAATTAATGCATGCTGTTTATAATACTTTGAATTAAGTTCAGTTCAAGTGTTAAAGTCTTTTTTTGTGCTGACCCATTTATTTGAATTTCATTCACTGCGGTGATCATTTGTATTTTAATTAGGAATAATTTCTATTAGACAGCCAGATTATGAAAGAGCCAGAGTATGGAAGATTTGTGTTGCGTACGGAAGGTCATTAAAATACTAATAATAATCATGTTTGTGAGTCGACAAAGGAAAGTAAAATAATAATAATAATAATAATAATAATAATAATATTTGGGCGTGTGCAAGTTAAAGTATAATAATAATAATGACGGTGCTTCGTGAGTTAGCCAGTGCAAATATAATAATCAATGTGGAGATGACATGTAGCGTTAAAGACTTTCATTCGCGTAATCAGTTTGATTTTACGTAAATTTTTGATTTTACATTTTTGGACTTTAATTTAACCATTAAAATTTTGTTTAAGAGCGATATAGGCACGTGAATTAGAATGGTCACGATATGTTAAAAGCCCAGAATGATTTGAGCCCATATTTAGAGTTGGAAGTCATGAGGGACGAATATCCGGTGTGAAATAAATTGAGCCGTATTGTTTGTAATGATGAAATAGATGAATCTCAAGGCCTAAGATGATATAAATGCATATGCCGGTGTTCTTAGTGGTAGAATCCACGCACCGAGGATTATTTTATGAATTAAATGTTTGAAGAGTTCCGATGAAAGGAAATGGACTTCAAATTTGAAGGAATAGTTTAGCAATCGCCGGCATTGGAGGTATTTGCCCAGCCGCGATGTGCCATAGGTTGTGAGATGTGTCTTGGGAGGACAGGTGTCCCCATATAAAATTAACGGCAGTACGAAGTTGAAGGTACGGTCCCGAATACCGTATTGTCCCGACCGATATAAAGCAGATCTTAGTGGTTCATAACGGGATTTAACATATGTGACTAAATTCTAAAGAGTGGAAATTAAAATATCATCTTTCCATTTTTAATAATAATAATAATAATAAATATTAAGAAAAGTACTTTTTTTTGAAGAATAATTTTTTTATATTTTGGACATAATAATGATGTTGGGAGATGAAATGAAAGATTTGAGATTTTTAACTAATAATAGTAATAAATAAAATATTTGAAGAAGGAGAAGAAGAATAACCAATGAAGGTACTTTTTTTTTAATTTTATTTTTTTTGATGAAATTAATAAGAGCGAGAAGTTGAAGTATTATAGCGAGGTTGATTACGGGTTACGATAATCACGATTTCCACTATTAATAATAATAATAATAATAATAATAATAATAAAAATATTTATGAGGAAGCTGATCATTATATTGTGCGGATAATTTAGGAGGAAGAACTAACCTTCGTTTGAAACGTCGGCAAGGGTTGGCATATAATCATCCCGGATGACAAATGATAATAATCAAATACCGGATTATAATTGAAATTAATGATAAAAATAAATTAATTGATGGTAGTCAAAGTATATGCTAATGATCAGACAGAGAATGGTAATGATATTATTTGATAATCATAGGAGGGTAGGCTAGGGACAGTCATCCTGTGTCGAACTGCTCCGAACCACATGTTGGGTTTTCACGGGGAGATAGCGGTAGATACGTAAATAACCCACGGACGGCACATGTTTGCAGGGTCAGAGCAGAGTAATGAACCTTTCCGTACGTCTTGTCGTATTGACAAGTGTAAATATTAAAGTAGCTTTTGAGTTAATGAACTCTACCTGGTGTGTTTGTGAATCTGGAAATAATAGGCTAGAGTTTGTCCGTACTATAAATTCCCGTTTTTTCGAGGCGATAACATTTTCTACGGTGGGTGTCCGGCTTACCAGAATGTACATACCGGAAGTGTCTCATGTCCAAACGGAACGAGGAGACGACAGTAAAAAGTTACTGTCGTGCCTTCGTTTCCGAAAGAAGATTTCCAGCGGTGAAACGTCCAATCATACGGATGTGAATTCGATCCCCAGTAACCAATTGGGACGAATTCACCAGATGTTTTACACTACCAGAGTAGTGAGGTAAAATCCAAGTATTATGTCATTTATTTTTCAGGATTAAAGTGTCACAATGTAAATTTGTCATCATGTGTAGTATGCAAAATAAGTGAATAAATTGCTCCTCATTGCAATTTCAATAGGAAACAGCTTCCATATCTTTTCATTGTAGTTAGTCTAGTATGCCCATGGAATTTAAGTTGTCACTTCCCATTCCTATTGTGGAGTCAGAATTTTGTATCCATGAATGAGTCGTCCCCCGTAACCTTAAATTTTCATGCCCCGTTCATCCCTGTGTTCATTTGATGCGCCGATATATATATTTTTTTGATATAAAATTTTTTTTTATTCGTTTTCGAACTGATCACCCCTGAGATAAATGCTAGTCTGGGACTCAGGAGGTGGGCGGGTGCATAATGGCGCCCAACGTAAAAGGGCCTATTGCATCATGTTTGAGCAACGGGTGACTTTATAAATTTTTTTACAAAAAAAAACCACATCTGAACTTTTTGTTGTATTAGCGACGATATCATTAGCGAGCAGCTCAGTGCCCGATTGCATTATAGATAGGCCCAGTTGTTTAACTTCAATGTAAACCCAATCGGGATATTTAATTAAATTTTGACCGCATCACGGTTGAATAGTGGTTTTAGGTATGTCAAGTAGTATTTCATGTTAAAGTAAGGTTAGTTTCGAACGGGGCTAGACTTGATAATTATACAAGAGTAGTTTATTGCTATAAAGACTCATTAAATTAATAATTCCCTATTCTATGAAATTAAAAGTTATTGTGATTTAGTGAGACTCCACATAAATGTAACTATCCATGGGCAGGAATTTTGTATAGGCAAAATTTATTAGGAATACTGTATTTGGTAAAAATGTGACTGAGAACCAGATTCAAGTATTAATAAAAAGATAATGGAACTGTGTAAGTTAAATTTAAATTATTTCAAGACAGGTGACTTCAAGGTTTTCGTCATGGTATTATCGATTGTTGTTGTTGTTGTCATAGTCGGGAGTGACTAATGATATGAATTTCACTCATAATGAGCATGTGATGGCAATTAATATGCAAATTTGAATTACGTTATATAAATTATTCGCTATGTAAAAGCGAAAAATATTGTTTTGGTTTTGAATTTGGAAATTTAAAAATTTTAGAAATTATTAACGAGGATATAACCGTATGATAGGGCCTAGACCCAAAATTGTCGTAATCGTGTGCGATAGGATGAAAGGCTGATCGGCCCTCTTTTCTCATTTGATATAATGTCAGACGAAGGTGGGGAGCATCCCCAAGGTGAACAGTTAGAAGGACAGGGAGAGGTGAAAGCTCTCACTTTGGAAGATTTGATGCGAGTTTTGGCTATAACTACGGAACAAATTCAGGCCGCTAATGTTTCTATTAAACAGGAACTGACATCTATAGTTCAGGCCGCTAGTGTTTCTACTAGACAGGAACTGACGGAACAAATACATGCCGCTAATAGTTCGTTAGAAATGAAAGTGGACAAGGTGCAGGCCGCTAGTGTTTCTTTGGAAAATAAAGTCGATATGGTACAGGCCGCGTGTGAATTTAATAAAATAAAACTCACAGAACTAATAGCTGAGGTTCATGCCGCCAGTATATCACTAGGACAGGAATTACGGGACCGAATGACCCAAGTCCAGGAGGCGTGTCATTTCGCTAAGGACGAATTGAAAGGGCATATCGACTCTTGTATTATTAGTGTCAATGAAAAGGTTGACCGATTCAGGGATGAGGCGTTACTAGAACGTAACGAAATTAAGGAGAAATTAAAGGCCAGTATTCAGGAGATTTCAGCTCAGAGGTTGGTCGACCGCGAAGATTTAAAGGCGCACATCGAAGAGGTGAGGGGTGAATGTCGCAAGGAAAACGATATCATCCGAAGCCACGTGGAAAGTAAAGGTGCATATACTGCAAATACTTTGGACAGGCACGAAAAGGGAATCGATGAGTTACGAGGTGAAACTGTTCGTACCCTAGTACTAGTAGCCGGTCTCAGAAATGAAATTCAGGATATAAAGACGAATTCGGAAGATCGTAGCCGTAGACTCGCACAGTGTGAGGAGGCAAATATAGCATTGTTCAGAAAGACTGATGGGTTAGCGGAACAAAGCCAGACGATCGCTGACACAGAGGTCAGAATAGTGGAACAATTTAAGGTCCACACGGGGCAGAATTCAGTGGCCAAGCAAATGTCAGACAGTAATACCGAAAGGCTGGAAGAAATTAGAAAGGATCTGGAACAGGTCAAGGCCAGGTTAGAACAGCCAGGACCACTTCAGGACTTCCATCTCCAGTACCGAGAGTTCGAGACCCCAGACAATCAGGGCTTTCATAAAAAGGAAGGCATGTCACAAGCCGATACGACCGGACTTAAGTTTGAAGTAGGAGACGGATCGTCATCATCATCAAATGCCCTTCCGACATCTGTGGTCCACGTCATCAAAATGTCAGACGACAAACCACCTAGATACGACGCCCGAGGACATATAACCCCTAAAGGCTTCATCCGCGAGATCACTAACTATATTAGTGAAAATAAAATTCCGGCGGAGCGGCAATTGCGAACTGTAGAGAAGTTTTTGGACGGAGCACCTGCAATGTGGTTCAGGGCCTTCTTATACACATTCGAGGATTTCATAGGATTCCGACAGGCGTTTTTACAAAAATTCTGGAGTATCCAAGAACAGCAAGATCTTAGGTTGGAGTTGTATTCTAGACGTTATTCAACATCGTCCCCAACTAAATATTCAGAGTATTTCGTATCCCAATTTCATAAGATGCGGGAATTAGACAATCCGGTCAGTGAGACAGAACTCATTAGCGCTATCGGGAAGCAGTTACCATTTGAGGTCCAGCGGATGATGATTGCGTCGAATATTCAGACTGCAGTACAAGCGGAAGCTCTTTTACGTCAATTAGATCAGACCACGTATCACTCTAACCAGAGGCAACCCAGGCCTAGAGAGCAACAGATAAATAACGTCGAGAGGCAGACGGAAACTAGAACCATCTGTACTAGAAGTCAAGGAACGAGTACCGATCCAGAACCCAAGAGGATGTATGATCCAGGATGGAGACCCCGACAATGGAATCACGGAGGAGGATTTGCGGAAAGCAACCGGCAAATGAATCATGTTAAATTCCATGACGAAAGGGGATACCGTGGACATCGGAATGGAAGGAGCGAAACTCAGCCGTACCACCGAAGAAATCAGAATAACCGAAGGCCTTACACGGAGGAATACCGTAGAAATGGGGACGATCGACACCCAGAAACCCAGCAGTACCTCGATGAGCTGAAGAAGAGGAAATGGAAGGAGGCAATCCAAAATCATGACCGAAAGGATGACAAGCCATGTAGTGTTTGGGACCGAGACGATGGGAAACCATACATAGAGGCGACGATACAAACTATGGAGGAGCTACATCAGGAGACCAAGCAATATTTAGAAGACAAATGGTGGTCGCAACGGGGAAAGGAACGCACCGTTGTCACATTCGCAATATAGTAGCCAGCTAAATCCAAACGCCCCTAGATTCGAGGACGAACGACAACTCGGAGCTAGGAGAAAAACGAGAGAGTTTCAATAAAACAGAGGATGACCAAGAAGAAGATGAGGACGAAGGAGAGGATGATGAAGAAGAAGACGGAAGAGAAGAATAAGTCCAGCTGATCCATAGGCAAATAGAAGCAAGACCATGCCCAGAATGTGGAGAGATCGACAGTGATGTCCAAGATTTCGTTAACAGGATCCACCTGATTCAACGAGAGAATGAAGAATTGAGACTCAATAACCAGAATCTGCGGGACGAGATCAGTCACCATCGAAAAGGAACGAAAGCAGTAATCAAATCATGATGAAAGTATGATGCGGATATATAAAAAAATCTCATGATTATCACAAGATTTTTTTTTTACCGAGCAACAGGAAAATGTACCCGGATGAGATAGGCCCTAGTTTCATGATTTGATTTTGATATGAGAAATACAGATATATTGGAATATTAAATGAATACAGTGTCAGTTTTGTGTGGACGGGAGAATTTCCACATGATCGCGACAGTCCGGCGCCACCGTAAGCTTGTCATTAAGGGGAAGAAGGTTTCCTGGTCAGAAGATGAGAGGATTAAAATCTAGAGCTCACAACAACAGAATAATGACTACAAGGAAGTGAAAGAGTATATATTTCGGACCAAGGCCGAGCAAGATGCATCGCCAATACCGAGAATATGACGTACGGGTTTCGTCCACGCCCGAGGCATTTGGTGTGGCCACGTTTCACAGGGAGAGATTTCAAACTAACCAAAGCGGTCCTGACCAATGAGAAAATGTATCGTAGGCCCGCAGATAAACCAACATAAGAAAAACTCAGAGTGAACTCCAGTTAGCTTCTCCGATAACAATAATTAAATTATTCCAACCACATGATTGAATAGAGGGGATTTTTGTGATATCATTCCCATGTTGATTAATTGTAATCATAATAAATTAAAGTAATGAATTCGTGGAAATGACCCACGCTATCTCGCCATTGGTCGAGATGAACACGCCATCAGGGACGCCGAGTTAGCGCGCGAAAGGTGGAGGACAGAAATTAAGTGATATTTCCATGATCACCGAACGATAGGAGTTCAGAATACGACACATGAATGTGTATCGCCAGTGTATTAAGTAGGATAAAGCAAGAGATCCAAATCTACCTGCATATGCCGATTTAGGAAACCAACCCCCCTCTCCAGGAAGTGACCGCGGATGACCCCGGCGGGAAATCAGATCGTCCATAAAAGTCCAGTAGCGGACCTCACAACACAGCAGTTCCTACCAGTACTCAGTCGTTTGAAGTCACCAGTTGTGACCGAGCGGACCTCACATCACTCAGTTCTTACCAGTCACCAGTCGTTATCGGTCACCAGTCGTGTCAGTCGTAATGAAGTAGTTGAGACTCTGACACGTTGACTCTGTAAGTCAGTACCTCGGGACGTATTCGAAGTCAGTTAGAGCTGAAAGTACTTGAATTATTAGGAGAATGAATACGAACAGTGAAATTATCCATAGTACCGAGTGTGTATAATCAGTACAATTGTATGTTGAAATTAATGAATGTCATGTGTTTAAATAATAACTAACTAACGGAACGCCGATAGTACCTTTGGAAGGCAGTGTGCGGAGCCTGAAGTAAACACCTCAAGATAGACGGTGAATAACTATCCGAGCAGGGAATTATATGGAGCTAGGCGATGATCAAGACGGCTTGAAAATAAACCAGGAAGTGCCGGTTGAAGACGCGATACGCGCCGGTTCAAATGAACGACATTTCGTCGTAATGTGTCACGACGTGTGTTTCGGGCGTATATGAAGAGTATATTGTGCGAGTGTCAGGGGTCTAGGAGCACCTATAAGTGTTTTTTTTTTGTTATTAGTATTGTTGTGTAAAATAGTGTAATAAGGTATTAATCATGGGTAGTCACCCAGAAGTGTTTTATTGTGTAAAATTTGTATTGTGCGACATGATGGACGTGTAAATCACCATGGGGCCGTAAAGCCTATATCTCCTCCGCTACGAGACAATGGAATTCTACATAGGAATGAGTACACAATTTTGATATTTAGGGGATGTTATCGCGACTAAACGGGGTTCAGTGTAAATTAATTATGGTTACTTAACATGGTCCGCTTCCCGAGTCCATGATTTTTATTTTTTGTTAGACGGACGAACTAATTTATATTAACGTAATAATGGGTTAGATTAATTAATTTGAGTCTTTGTTTGTTGTATATAATGTAAATATGGGATATATTTCTTTCAATTAATGCATGCTGTTTATAATACTTTGAATTAAGTTCAGTTCAAGTGTTAAAGTCTTTTTTTGTGCTGACCCATTTATTTGAATTTCATTCACTGCGGTGATCATTTGTATTTTAATTAGGAATAATTTCTATTAGACAGCCAGATTATGAAAGAGCCAGAGTATGGAAGATTTGTGTTGCGTACGGAAGGTCATTAAAATACTAATAATAATCATGTTTGTGAGTCGACAAAGGAAAGTAAAATAATAATAATAATAATAATAATAATAATAATATTTGGGCGTGTGCAAGTTAAAGTATAATAATAATAATGACGGTGCTTCGTGAGTTAGCCAGTGCAAATATAATAATCAATGTGGAGATGACATGTAGCGTTAAAGACTTTCATTCGCGTAATCAGTTTGATTTTACGTAAATTTTTGATTTTACATTTTTGGACTTTAATTTAACCATTAAAATTTTGTTTAAGAGCGATATAGGCACGTGAATTAGAATGGTCACGATATGTTAAAAGCCCAGAATGATTTGAGCCCATATTTAGAGTTGGAAGTCATGAGGGACGAATATCCGGTGTGAAATAAATTGAGCCGTATTGTTTGTAATGATGAAATAGATGAATCTCAAGGCCTAAGATGATATAAATGCATATGCCGGTGTTCTTAGTGGTAGAATCCACGCACCGAGGATTATTTTATGAATTAAATGTTTGAAGAGTTCCGATGAAAGGAAATGGACTTCAAATTTGAAGGAATAGTTTAGCAATCGCCGGCATTGGAGGTATTTGCCCAGCCGCGATGTGCCATAGGTTGTGAGATGTGTCTTGGGAGGACAGGTGTCCCCATATAAAATTAACGGCAGTACGAAGTTGAAGGTACGGTCCCGAATACCGTATTGTCCCGACCGATATAAAGCAGATCTTAGTGGTTCATAACGGGATTTAACATATGTGACTAAATTCTAAAGAGTGGAAATTAAAATATCATCTTTCCATTTTTAATAATAATAATAATAATAAATATTAAGAAAAGTACTTTTTTTTGAAGAATAATTTTTTTATATTTTGGACATAATAATGATGTTGGGAGATGAAATGAAAGATTTGAGATTTTTAACTAATAATAGTAATAAATAAAATATTTGAAGAAGGAGAAGAAGAATAACCAATGAAGGTACTTTTTTTTTAATTTTATTTTTTTTGATGAAATTAATAAGAGCGAGAAGTTGAAGTATTATAGCGAGGTTGATTACGGGTTACGATAATCACGATTTCCACTATTAATAATAATAATAATAATAATAATAATAATAAAAATATTTATGAGGAAGCTGATCATTATATTGTGCGGATAATTTAGGAGGAAGAACTAACCTTCGTTTGAAACGTCGGCAAGGGTTGGCATATAATCATCCCGGATGACAAATGATAATAATCAAATACCGGATTATAATTGAAATTAATGATAAAAATAAATTAATTGATGGTAGTCAAAGTATATGCTAATGATCAGACAGAGAATGGTAATGATATTATTTGATAATCATAGGAGGGTAGGCTAGGGACAGTCATCCTGTGTCGAACTGCTCCGAACCACATGTTGGGTTTTCACGGGGAGATAGCGGTAGATACGTAAATAACCCACGGACGGCACATGTTTGCAGGGTCAGAGCAGAGTAATGAACCTTTCCGTACGTCTTGTCGTATTGACAAGTGTAAATATTAAAGTAGCTTTTGAGTTAATGAACTCTACCTGGTGTGTTTGTGAATCTGGAAATAATAGGCTAGAGTTTGTCCGTACTATAAATTCCCGTTTTTTCGAGGCGATAACATTTTCTACGGTGGGTGTCCGGCTTACCAGAATGTACATACCGGAAGTGTCTCATGTCCAAACGGAACGAGGAGACGACAGTAAAAAGTTACTGTCGTGCCTTCGTTTCCGAAAGAAGATTTCCAGCGGTGAAACGTCCAATCATACGGATGTGAATTCGATCCCCAGTAACCAATTGGGACGAATTCACCAGATGTTTTACACTACCAGAGTAGTGAGGTAAAATCCAAGTATTATGTCATTTATTTTTCAGGATTAAAGTGTCACAATGTAAATTTGTCATCATGTGTAGTATGCAAAATAAGTGAATAAATTGCTCCTCATTGCAATTTCAATAGGAAACAGCTTCCATATCTTTTCATTGTAGTTAGTCTAGTATGCCCATGGAATTTAAGTTGTCACTTCCCATTCCTATTGTGGAGTCAGAATTTTGTATCCATGAATGAGTCGTCCCCCGTAACCTTAAATTTTCATGCCCCGTTCATCCCTGTGTTCATTTGATGCGCCGATATATATATTTTTTTGATATAAAATTTTTTTTTATTCGTTTTCGAACTGATCACCCCTGAGATAAATGCTAGTCTGGGACTCAGGAGGTGGGCGGGTGCAATACCTATTAAAAAAATGGAAGAAAACGAGCAAAAGAAGACTGAGTCTTGGTTTAAGTGATGTTATAACAAAGCATCTCTCTTTTTTTTTTTTTTTCTTACTTTGTTAAGAAGGAAGCCATTCTTTTTTTTTCAATTCAACTTAGTTAACTTTCAATTTCTTTCATCTGTTGAACAATGAAATATTAATTGTGATATTTCATGCTTTGATAGACTAAAAAATGTAAAAGTTATACTATTTGTTTTACATCACATCGATACAGAGAGGTCTCAACCTACTAAAGAAACTATTTCAAATAGTCAGTACCGGTACAGGATCAAATCTAATACCATATGGTTAAGTTTATCAACAGAGAGGTCTTTCAGTGAAGATGCGATAAGAATGGGAAGGAAGTGACCGTGGCCTAAATTATGGTTCCAAAGTTCCTGAGGAGGAATGATCCGTCAAATACAAGGAGCATTCAATAAATAATGCAACAAATTTTCTCGTATAAAAGGTTTCTTTTGAATATCTGTCCACCACGATGACACTGCACAAACTGGGTGAAAAGTCCCAGTACATCAGTTTTTTTTCTTTTCAAAGAAATTTGTGCAAGAAAATTGTTCTGGTAATATTTGACAATGCAAATAACAAACCTTGGTCAATAATAATTCAGAATAGAGAAAACAGGCATTTTTAGTGTTGAGGAAAGACCCAATAAAAACAACCTGCAGCTTTGTGAAGGGAGCAGGTATATCTAGGTGGGAATGAAGGGGGGAAAAAAGGTAGCAAAATATCTTAGAGGTCGGCGCTAATTAGGAACTAATATAGAGAGGCCCCATGAAGAAAAGAAGAAGAAGAAGAAGAAGAAGAAGAAGAAGTGTTGAGGAAAGACATGTTGCAGCAGTATGCGTTCACAAGTGGCCACATACAAGAAAATATATGAATGACACGGATGATTTTAGGATTCATTTTGGCAAGGCACAACAGATGAGAGGTAACTTTTTGAAGTGGAAAAAAGTTTTCAGGGCAGGAAGTGTTAAAGAGGTGCAATGAATTATTAGGAGACTTTCAAATGAACATCACTCAGTCAGTGGCTAGACTGCTAATGAAATCAACAAGAAAACATGCCGCCGAGTAGGGAGTTCCACGATTAACTATGCGCAACCACAGGACTTCAAAACTAAAACCTTACAACTTGTGACTGTAAACTAATTATCAGAGAGGGGTTGAGATAGGCACCAGAAAGCATGTGTCTTGTTGATATAAATATTTCCAACACCAGCAAGGCAGGATGATGTCCTCTATATCAACCAATACACCATTTACCACAGTTCAAGGAACCAGAACATGATCTTCTGGGCTAAAGAGAAACTACACTATATAAAAAGGTTGAACATAACTCTTCACGGGTGATAATGTGAGTAGGGTCGAATTCAGACCATCTATTTGGTCCTTATTTTCTTCGATGGACCAGTAAATCACATATCCTACCTCAACATAATGAACAACTGGTTATGTCCATGCTTACAAGCAGTAGGCTTTATGAACACTGTCTGGCTGTAACATGATGGTGCGCAAGCATACTTCACAGTTACCGTCCACGATTGGCTCGACAAAATGTTTCCAAATCATTGGATTAAATGTGGGAAGTGAGCAATCACTTGCAATGTTGCCTTGGCCCTCAAGCAATCCAAACATCACCACTCTCGATAATGCATTGTGCGGCTTTATTAAAGAGAAAGTATGGCAATGCTGATATGTTTCAATGACGTAAAAGCTGCTATTCGCCCGTTTTCCGAGAAGCGACGCCAATGATGCTACACAAAGTGCAAATGAGAATATGGCACCACATACGTCTCTGCAGAGATTATGGAGGAACACATACGGACGTCAGCCTAGATGCGTAACAGGTAAATTTTCATTAATTAAACATATACCAGTATGGAGTTAGGAAATAGGTATACTGAGACTTTTCACCACTCTGTACCTAAAATAGACTTTCAAGGTTATTAGGTCTGTTATAATATATGTCAAACAGTTGTCAAGTACAGAACAAAATGGTCAACCACACACTGGTGGGAACCAAATCCACAACCTTTGTAAGATCAGAGGACTATAGTGGCCTTGTCATTAAAAAAAAAAAAAAAATCCTGTTAACTGGGATCTCAGCTACAGGTCTGGTAGTATGGACACCAAAAATGTAGAGTGCACTAATCATCTGCTGTGGGCCATTCAAATAAAACATTTAGCTTTCATTACAACATGTACTTCGGTAGGATTATAAGAAACATCTATCGAGCGTTGAGAAAATTGGACAGTGAAAAGAAAAGAAGTACCATGTTATCTCTGTATGTTCATTTGTTGTACTTCAAAATGTAATGTTTTAAAAAGAGGTTCTTTGTTTTTTATCATGTGTGATGTATGTATATTTTAAAGAAAAAATTTTAGTTATTTGGTTTTCGGCGATTTTATGTATAAATCAAGGGATTTTTTAAAAACTTTTTAGACACGTTGTACTTGCACGTGTAAGGTTTGTAGGATGCTTCGAGGAATTTCTGGTTGCATTAGTATGGAAATTTCTCGAAGCTATGCGCGGTATTTTGTCAGCAGTTTTTTCTGGGCCCTCAGTGGCCATAATAAAACCATTTGCGATTGGCGAATACTAGACATGCAGGTGCGCTCATTGGTTGTTTCGCGATATGACCACTTCCGCCCCTGGCCACTCGGTCAGAGCCAAAATTGTTCTCTCCGTCTTGTAGTTCTGACTGGCAACGGGTGAAGTTGTCTACCCCACCTGATGGGTCCTCGGCCCTCCCAAGGTAAGCACAATCTCCTACTTACCGTATTTTGGATTTTCAAGTTTCAAATGTAGCTTTAATTTAATTTTCCTTACCTCCGGAGTTTGCCCGAAATTTCTCCCGTTTGCCAAATTTAATTTCATTTGACTTAGCCTGCATGGTTAGTCATATTCATTTTGTGTTAGAGGCACTTCCCTTTTCTTTGGTTTTGTAAAATGTTTTGTATGTAAAATTTCATTTCTCTTTCCTTTGGTTGTAATTGTACAAATTTTTATTTTCACCAGGATGTGCCTCGTAATCCAGTTTCCTCTTAATATATTCGGGACAAGCTCCTTGTCCTGAAGTGTTTTAGGAAAGGCTGCTTCCTGAACGGGCTCTGTGTTAAGATGTTTGTTATTTTTACCTTTCACTTCTATCGTCTGGTGTTACTTTTCCATTATTATCATGTCTTAAAATGTAGGCATCATTTGTGAACATGTGTTACTTTTTTAAATTATTATTATTATTATTATTATGTCTCAACATGTAGGCGTTACTTGCGAACATGTGTTACTTTTCTTAATTGTGTTAAACTATTCCTACTTTTGGGATATTTTCAAACTCACCGATGTGAAGCTTGTACGTGTCTCTCTAAAATTTGCTGTTTTAAACGTGCATCACGGACGGTTTTCTAACACCTCAAAGTTCAAGTTTGTGCTTTTCACTTAAAGAATAGGTATGCAGGCAAGAAGAAAACTGAAAATTTTCTGGGAGGGTACTCTCATGGATCATTGCTTAACACCTAAATATCTGTGGTTAACTTCTGGATCGTGCACTCACGTATGAACATTGAGTTAACATGAAACACAAAATATCTACGCGAAATCCCATTCTTTGCAAGTTATACAGCACCAACAGGCGAATGCAAGCTCAAACAATGAGAACTACTGCTTTAGCACTGAGCTACTCTGCAGCAGAATATGCATGCCCTGTTTGGTATAGATCATGTCATGCCAAACAGGTAGATACTGCTTTAAATGGACGCAGAAGAAATTAAAATAACACCAGAATTGATCCTCAACAGAAAGAAATTCAGAACTCGAGTTGATGACCACAAATTTCATGAAGAGCAACAGAAGAACAGGCCTGAATGTGTAATATCTGAGGAGCAGAGAAAAATAAGGAGTGAACGAATGAAGAAGTTCTGGGAAGAGAAAAGAAGAAGACTGGCCAGAAAGCATTAAGTTTCACGCGGTCCACGGTTGGCCAAATTCGGAAGCAAGAAGAAGAAAAAACGTGCTGGCTTATAATTGATTGCCTAAGATCTACACCTTGTGACAAGGTATATTGCTTGGCTGGCATTGCTCCCCCAGATATTAGACGTGAAGTAGCTGCCAAACATGAAAAATCTAAAGTAGACGACTTCCACACACATCCATTACATGATTATCAACCTGCTCAACTATGATTGAAATCCAGGAGAAGTTTTCTACATTCTACTGAGTGCCTTTCGGATTCACCTCAATCATCAAGACTAACTTCCTGGAGATCCAGAAACTTTCATCTCAATGGATGGATGGATGGATCCATCTGTAATTCTTCCAGGCGGTTATGAAGAGTAGGAACAGGCTGCGGGTCTGAGGTTGGTCGTCGATCTGAGATCAATTTGAAGAAGTGGGGTCTATCTGATGAGTCAACCCTCTGTGCCCGTGTAGAAGAACAAACCATGGCACACCTCCTTCATTGCAACTCCTGCCCTCTCGTTTGCACTAGGCAAGATTTAGCGAAGGCCACACCAAATTGTCGAGATCTCGCCAAATTCTGGTCCAATATGATATGACATAATTGTTACTTTGAATGTATCTCAAGTGTGCTTTTACCAGTTATCTAATCACTGTTCTCATTCTTAACTAATAATTTATACATGATGTATTGCTTCTGATACGAATAAATAAAACTATTCTAATAATACAATTTGTCCACAAATGTGGACATTAGATGTATATTATGCCTATGCCTCATGTTCAAATTTGTGGATAAATGTTGAAATCTGCTATTATTTCAAGGATTATAATGGGTGGGGTCAACTTCATTAAATTGTAAATTTATTGTATTAATAAGAATCAGCTGACATGAACAGAAGAATAAATGTCACAAGAGACAGGCAAGCATAAAAATAAACACAAATTGTCATTTGTATAATATACTGTTAGTTTATATCAGGCATCGTCAATCTAGAGCGAAATGCCTTCGGAGCCAGTTTGCAGCCCGTTCTCGAGGAACGAGAGCAGCTTAGCGAGCAAGTAGGGGAAGTGTATGACGTAGTACGTACTGCAGGCCAGTGGCGCAAAGGTACAGCGCTTCTTTCTGGACAGGTTAGACTGCGACACGATACGCGTGAACTCATGCGAGGTGACAGTAGTGTTTCTGACTTTATCCTCACACCACACGACGTTCAAATCTAGTCGGTTGCATTTACTATGGGAGAGAGTTCAGCACAATGTACGCCATCTATGCCAACAAGTTTCAAACCTTGTAAGAAGAGTATTTAATAGTTCAAGAAAATAACACAGCAAAATGTTTAATATGTAATAAAATATTGAGTCACATTAAAAAAAAAATCCGGTAAATGTACGTGTCCCAAAGCTTCAGTTAATCGTAAAAATGTATTTATTCAAGACATATTGCACACTGCTGTATATTTCCTTTGTCAATGAATAATTTTCTTGTCCTGTTATAGTCTGTAATCTGCGTCCTGTTCGTCTCACACGAACCATGCTCCGAGCAGCAAGCACAGGACTGCTATGTATGCAACCCACTTGTCCGCTGTTCTCGTCACGTGACAAACAACCGTCCCGAGCGGAGCAAGCAAAATCGGCTCCCTAGAGCAACTACATGATGACATATGTTTTATGTTTTCTTTTACTTGTGGAAATACAGTAGAACCCTGTTTATCCTAAATAAATGGGGCGGAGCCACTCCGCTTGACGCGTTTTCCGGACGACACATGGTAAATATTTTCGGAAGTTAAATGTCGAAATAAAAATGCATAAACTCTGTTAAACAAAGGTGCATACTATACATTAACATTAAAATGTTTACATATTGCCACTCTTTGTATAAAATCAGTGATTTTCTTCTGAATTTTCTTAGTGTAACGCTGTCATGCAGCTATGTTGCGCCACCGTTTAATCAACAATACATCAGCTGGTGTAGATTAATTGCTTTGTTCAACAAAGCGCAAAACAATCTGAAATACTGAAACAAATTTTTTTGTTACTACTCAACTGAAATGGTGTATGGCTTTCAGTGCCAGGAGTGTCCGAGGACAAGTTCAGCTCGCCAGATGCAGGTCTTTTGATTTGACTCCCATAGGCGACCTGTGCGTTGTGATGAGGATTAAATGATAATGCAGACGACACAAACACCCAGCCCCCATGCCAGCGAAATTAACCAATTAAGGTTAAAATTCCCGACCCTGCCAGGAATCGAACCCAGGACCCCTGTGACCAAAGGTCAGCACGCTAACCATTTAGCCACGGAGCCGGACTCTTCTGAACTGAATACTGTATACAGTAATGTTTTTAAAGTACTGTAATTTAAGTGTGTGGTACTGTATTTTAATAAAAATTCGAAATAAATTTTACCTCCAATGCATTACATCCATCATCTGCTGTAACTCAATTCTCAGAACTGCCATTGTCAAGGTCGGAGACGTCTGTATAATCCTCATGACGAATATTACAGTAATAATAATAATAATAATTCCTGCTTGTTCAAGAAAAATGTATTATGGAACGAACTAGAGGGTAAGAAACTGTTTTATAGCAAGAGAATTACAAATATCGAGGGCTAAGAACAAGAGGGTAAAAACAAAATATTAAAACATAATTTTGCAGAGCCGGGTTTTGGTTAAGCAAAGTTCGGTTAAGCGGGGTTCTATTGTTCATAAAACAATTCCTATCCTTAAGAATACATAACTAAATTCTGCATTTTACACAAATATGACTTTTTCCCCTGCAGCCAGAATTTCGGGATCTTTATGCACCTTTCACATCCAAGACTTGAGTAAAGAAGAAAACCGGCAGAATCTCTCTTTTTTTTTCATCAACTGGGAGTAAAACATTTCCTGGTCATCCAACTGTTTTTTTTTTGTAGGTGGCTCCTGTTCATTTTCTTCATCGGTGGACTCCAATTCAGAATGGTTACGAGTTTGCGTCCCGTAAATAAGTTGGTGGGCAAGTTGCATCTTAAAGAGTAATGCAGATCGAAAATGTCAGTTTTTTTTTTTCAATCTGTTAGGATCAAACAGTCTTCTTTGCATTCAATCCAACTGTTTACACAAGTCGTGTCCATGAAATGTTCAAGAAATTGTAATGGACAGTTAAGCGGTTCAATGTGTCAACCTCACCCAGGTTTCCACTGTTAATCACACTATCTTCCTCTGTGAATTCTAGAAAATTTGTAGGCAGAGAAGTTTTGTTGCAATTAATGTGGCATCGAGATGTTTCCCTTAAAGTTGCTCCTCCTCTACACATACCATGACCTGTAGATGCTGCGGTTGGGAGGGACAGGGCTCTTGACTGATGTCGCCCTGCACTACATTTGCTAGCTGAAGTGGTTACACTTCCTCTGGGTATTCTGGCGGATCATCATGTTGACGTTCCTCTGGTTCACTTTCACCTTCAGAAGATGGAAAGTGGTGGTGGTAGTGATGATGCTTGTTGTTTAAAAGGGCCTAACATCTAGGTCCATCGGCCCCTAATGATACGAAATGAGACGAAATGTAATGACAATTTAAAATTCCAAAATTCATCCCATTGACCAGAATTCAAAACCTGATGATGAATGGATGAATATGAATTTAAAATTATCAGCAGATCCAATCCACAATACTGAAAGTAAAAATAATTCCAAAATCAATCCACTTGCTAGAATTCAAAAAGACGACGATAAACAATGATTATAAACTGAAAACAATCAGTGGATCCGACCCGCAATGCCCCACCTTCCCAGAAACTAACTTAAAACAATGGTGTATACTGACCACGGGGCTGCCTCCAAAGCACAATCCTGAATCGATGATGCTTGTTGTCTAACGGGGTCTAAAATCCAGTGTTCCACACAATGTGGTACTACTCACAGATAATACACAGGTAACGCAGACCTATTGTGTTATCTCACATGATGGCGCCACTCATAAGCAACGCAAACCCATGGTGTTCCTCACAGAGTGGGTACTAATCACAGCCAACACAGATCCATGGTGTCGCTCATATAGTGGTACTAATCACAGGCAACGCAAAGACCCGCGGTGTTTCTCACATAATGGTACTAATCACAGGCAAGGTAAGCCCATGGTGTTCCACATATAGTGATAGTAATCTCTGGTACTGTAAACTCATAATGATCCACCCACATTGTTAATAATCACAAACCTATTGTGTATCTCAGATAGTGTACTACACACAAGTAAAGTCGAGCCATGGTGTTCCTTGCGTGATGGTACTAATCACAGTCTCATGGTTCTAATTCAATCATCCCTTGATTGCCCCTTTTAGTTGCCTCTTACAATAGGCAGGCTATTCCGTGAGTGTATTTTTTATCAGCATCCCTAACCGATAGGGGGTCAGAAAGAGAAAAAAAGGAAAGGATCCGACACTTCGAAAAATGAAGTACCAGACAAAGAAAGGCAAGGGCCAGGAAGGGCATGAAAATGAAAGACTCACCATGATTCGAATGCCCTAATACCGTTGGAGTCGGAAAAGAACAAGAGTTGACCAAGGGAGGTCAGACAAGATAGATTTAAGTGAGGAGCCTGGCATAAATTGAAGCAAAGCCAGGACTCAGCTAAGAGCCCCGTGGTTGCCAACCCACAATCCCAAGTGTAGAGCCCCTGGGGCCCCTTTTAGTCACCTCTTACGATGAACAGGGGATACTGTGGGTGTATTCTTCGTCTGTGTCCTCCACCCACAGGGGGTAAGATGGTAAACAGTCATAGTCCTCATCACTAATCAAAGTCACTGTCTTGCAGCATGTGCAGTAATGTTGCATCATCAATTATTTGTCTTGGCCTCATTGACGAAGCTAGGAACATTACTGACTGTGTAACTAAAAAGGTATGATTATTTAAGAGAGTTTCTCGTATGTGTTCCACATCAGTGTAGATTTAAAGTTAAATTAGGTGCCATTGCAACAGGGTCTCTGTACTTACCTTGAACAACTTATTGCTAGTAAGACCAAATGCCCCGTCCTTTTGCTAGCATGTTAGCCCCCTCCACTTACTCCTTCTCCCCCTTTCCCCTGTACCTTACCATTCTTCTTCTTCCAATATTTATATTATTTTTTTAATATGTTTTTGGTGCCATTTTACTTGTGTTTTCAGTATGTCAATGTTTCCTGGCATTCGTCTCCATGGCATCAACTCGACCCACTCATCAGCTTTCAGAAGGGCCCTCCGCTGCTGACATCTGGGACGTTGTGCTGTCTCTACAAATCTTGTCTTCTACCGACATTTTCATCGATTGTGGACAATCTCTAAGAAGAAAAAAAATATCTCTGATTTTTTTCTGGTGTCCAACGGATGATGTAATGGACTCATCGAAGACATAATTTATGTTCAAAGTTACTATTTTTGTGTCCCCCTATTGGGGTGACATATGGTTATTATGTTGACTATGCAACAGAGAAAGTGTGCGTCACCCCTAGGGGTGACGGCCTTTTTCCCTTTGTTGTTGTGGAACACTGTGTTCTGTGTTGTGAGCTGTTGGTTTACGCGTCTTTCAACAAGTTCCTTGTAATTTGAAGTTTTGTGACAAGAATTTAATTCATGTTATGTGTGTTTCTGTGTCGAGTAAGCCATGATTACCGATAGAGAGATAGAAGAAAGACTTGAAAAGGGTTCGAGTGCTGAATCAAGTGATGTTGACATTTCGGATTTGCAATGTGATGCCACCTTTTCCGAGTCGGAATTGGACAGTAGTTTGTGTAGTGAGGACACTAGCAAAAATTCTGGTGCTGTATCGGGCGATGATTCAACCATATCACCAGCCAGTGACAATTACTGGGGAACATTCTCAGGTTTGCAGAAACATTTTTTATTCACACGTAGGCCCAGTTTACAATTTCCTCTGAATACTAAATATCAACCAGTATGTAAGAATAAAGCAATAATAGACTCCAATCCACATTATTTTCTTTGCCATTAATAACTGAATTCTGATAGTTGCATATGTCACCCCGGGAATGTCAGAGAAATTCCACTGACTGTTGCGCAATGTACAGCATGCTGAGAAAGGAATGGGCACCGTGCTGCACTCTATGAATACCTTACGTGAACAAGCAATGCAATACAACAGCAAATGGTAGCGCTAGTTTCGCGCGACAGCCTAAAGTTGAGAGGCCTGGACACACTGCCGTGTCACCCCATGAGGGGTGACGTACTATATTTTGTGTGGGCGTGTTAAAAGCTGCAATTCAGCACTTGTATTCACCTAGCGGTTAATGAGCAGCATGCCATTTTCTGGCAAGACCTTATATCTTCACCAGTCTACGCCTGGTGAGTAATCTTTCAGCTTTCTGAGGCGTGTGTGTGTGGCATCTATTGTCTTTGACGCCTTCTTCAATTCTGAACATGAACTATTTTATTCATCAACCCTGGTCTTGATCTATATACTTGTTCTCCCATTACTTTGTTTTGAACAATTCAAGGTTATGTGATACCGGGTTGACCTCCTTCGGATGTCGGGATGGTTAAAATTGCAGTCAAATCATTAGAAAGGCATTCCTTGGCATCAGAAAACTCGTAACCAGAGGTGTGTAATCATTTTTTTTTTTTTTTTTTACAAACATGTGCAACCAATGTAGGACTCTAAGGTGTTCAAAGGACAATTTCCGCATGAAACCTTTTATTCTGTTTGGTATTTAAATTTGCGTAGAGTGTCTTAGGTATTTCGTTTTTTTGCTACTTGCTTTATGTCGCACCGACACAGATATGTCTTATGGCGACGATGGGATAGGAAAGGACTAGGACTGGGAAGGAAACAGCCATGGCCTGGTGTGAAAATGGGAAACCATAGAAAACCATTTTCAGGGCTGCCGACAGTGGGGTTCGAACCCACTATCTCCCGAATGCAAGCTCATAGCTGCGCGCCCCTAACCGCATGGCCAACTCGCCTGTTTTTTTTAAATGTATTTCTGGTTAGCTTGCTATTTTGCCTTTCGGCATGTAGGTATCTCCTTTATTCCCCCATCCCCTTCTTTTCTTATTTGTCTTTTTCTTTACGATATATGTACTAGAGACGATGGTTGGGAAAGAACAACCTTTGTATGAATCCCTTTCTTTTCTATGGCACTACTGTAAATATCACTAGATCTTGTAAATCTTGAAATTTGTCATTGTGTTTTTTTAAATAGATTTTTGTGTCAAAGGTATCGGTGCTCTCCTATCTTGCCTTGGCAATCCTATACCCGAACTTAACGTGAACCCCTAAATGCAACCTTTACTTACTGTGCTCCCAATTTCATCCTACGTTGACCTCAAACGTTGTCTTGGTATTCCTAGCTATTGCTTCCACCGCTTTGCTCTCAATTTCCTCTCTTGCAGTTACATATTTGGAAGAAAAAAATATATTTACGTGGGTGCATCCCCTATTACACTTACGTGTTAAACTACAATAATTTTGCTGTGCCAACTTTAATGTTTTATTCTAAGGGATCTTTACTGCTAGCAGAAATTTCTATCAGGGTTGTGACTGGAGTCTATCTAGACCAGGGGTTTCCAAATGGCAGCCCGCGGGCCACATGCGGCCCTCGAAGCTATTTCTTGCGGCCCGCGAGGGCTTTCAAAAATGTATTTTAAGAAATGTGAAGAAAATTTACGAAAATTATTTCATAGCTCGGTCAAAAATGTATTCATTTTTATATCCTGTATAGATCAAAGTCAGAACTAATTCATTCTTTAATATTATCTCCTGTTTTTTTAGTATTCACTTGTGATGAATAAATTCTTAGATTTAATAAAATTAAAATCTAAACTTCACCGGAAAATGAGCCCCACAAATACCATTTCTAGGTCTTAACCATTATAAAAATGGCTATGGGATCAATACCAATTCTTGAACTCCATGCCAACCTCACTGTGGCCTTTTCATTCAACGTAGCATGTAATGAATACCAAGAAGTACTTTAAAAGCCATTGGCGTAAGAAGCGGTTTCATTTCTTTGTTCTTCTCTCATTGGCAGTACTAGCTGATACACAGTGAAAATTTTCCGGGAATTACTCCTGGAAGTACATTGTTGGAATTTTTGGCTCTTACAAATGTATAGCATTGTGCCCTTCACACTACTCCCACTAAAGTGTTCTTTTTGTTGTAACTACATTATTAATTTTAGTTTGTCTTCCGTTTTACATTTTTAATTTGTCAAATATTAATTCAAATTAATATATATTGTTGGGTGCTCTTCTTCAAAATTCAATCGTCCTGGGTATAGTAGCAGTTATTCTTAATTTCACTCTTTTATGAAATTGTAAGATAGTGTTTTAAGCAATTAAAATGATTAAACCTCCATTTCAATCGAACTATGCACATTATTTTATATACTGCTACCTCTGCACTATTTGGGGAATTTTACGAAAATTGGCCTATTATTTAAGTGCGGCCCGCGAACATTCCTATGGTTTCCAATGAGGCCATTGAGTTCTTACTAATTGGAAAACCCTGATCTAGACCATTATATTATTATTATTACTACTACTACGGCACTCCCCCCCCCCCCCCCCCCCAATTACACTAGATGTTACTATATGTGCTGAAAGTAGTTGAATTAGGTCAGTAGCAAAGGTTTCTGTCACTTGTGTGCATGCTTTCACAGATATTTTCAATGTATTGCTGATTTTAAACATGTAAGTGGAACATTTTCCTTGCAAAAGTTTTAGAGACTCCTTAATTTATTGTTTTGTTATCTGTGTTTTTGTCAATTATTTTGCATTCAGTAGTTTTAATCGATAGTAATGGATGTTGTGAAGTTTCTGATGAGGAATTCGCCATTACCACATCCGTATAGCCTTGAAAGTAAGGTACGGCATCTGCCCCGTAGATTTGGGGCAAGTGACACAGTGCTCTCAAGGGCAACACGCCGGACACTGTATTGAGGTTTATAGTGTACACCTACGGAATAGCTTTTCCTTTACATTTCAGTTATGCCAACTGAATATAAAAGAAGAGGAGCAGCATAGTAACGTGGCCAATAGAGTACCACCGATCTGCTAGAGGCAGTAAACAAAATTAAGAAAGGGGAAGCCGAGCGTTGTTATGGTGTGCCAGAAAGAACTACAAGCAGACTGAAATTAGCGGATATATCATTATAAGACATTTCCTGATGTAGATTGTTAGTATAAATCATCATCTTTTCACTGATATGCATGTTGACATCTGGTAAAAATTCCTAAATTCTCTCAAAGTGTTGAAACCTCTTACAACTCATAATTATTTCACTCGCTGACACTTTGAAATACGATACTGCGTGCACAGAAACATGGCACCGTGCAGTTTGAATTAAAGAGAAGTAATTAAGCTATAATAAACCAGACTGAACTGAGCAAAGTAACAGTGGACGCATAACATTAGGAATGGTTTGTGCGACCAAGTAACAGACGACAAAACACACCAAAGTTCATGCCCTCTTTCTTGTGAACTAATCGTTCCATTAACCTGGGAGTTGTCCTAAATGAATCTTTGAATAACTGTTCCCGGTTCTTCTGCTCAAAGTTTCAGAGGCAACGATTATCCTAGTTTTCGTGGTATTGTGAAACAACCCATGCAAATACAAGAATGTCACTTTCATTCCATATACAATGTGGAAGGTCTTTTCTCTATTAGTAGGCTACAAGGTAAATATAAAGTCAATGAATGTAAAATACATTATTTTGAGTCTCTACTGTAAACATTTGAAAATAATCTGAGCTAAACTATTGTAACAGTGAATTCTGAAAGAGATCCCTAAATTTTCTCAGTGCTCACATCTGAATCACCTCCATCCACTGGGTAATGTTGTTAAGTACAATAAATTTAATTAGAATTTAAATTGTTTACTGAATGTATATCTAATCATTCCCTAATAGTACGTAACATATTTAGCAAAGGTTTTGTACATATTCTACAGTAGATGTTATAAAAGTATGCATTTCTATGAATAATCTATCATTTCTATCTCAATGAGTCATCCCTCCCAAGTGTGCGGCATATCACCCGTCCTTGCAGCAACTCTCCCATTACGCACCCTTCTATTCTTTGGTTCATTAGTTTTATATAGCAAACTAGGGCTAAGAGTTAAATAATCAAGCGCTCATGTTTTTCTTCCCTTTCTGCAAGAAGTTGTCGATCCCAAACCCTTACTTAGAAAATACATGTCATTTAACGAGTTTCATGGAACAAGTTCGGCGGGAACTGCTTGTGGAAAGTGATAGTTAGAAGAAACATTTCCAAATGTGGAAAACATTCTCAAAAATGTTTTTGTGCTAACAATTTCTATACCCAGAAAGAGATGCGACTCCTACTAAAGTAAGCAAGAGCAAAGTATCAAGAAAACCAGATCTCACCAAATTACAAACAATCAAGGTCTCTGACATACACCATAAATGCACAACCAGCTGAAGAAAGACCCAGGAAAGCCAAACCATGGTTTAATGTAAAGTGCTTTCAACTAAGGAAACAAACAATACATGCTCTCCATGCAGTATGAACACAGGAAACGGAAATTACACTGAAAACATATGCAGATCTCCGGAAGGAATGCAAGTTCACCATCAAATAAGCTAAGAAAGACTATCAAGAAAAGAAGGAGAACACACTTAGGGCCTATAGAAGAAATAGAACATGATCCCTTCAGAGCACTAAAACCTATACAACCAAAATTTCCAAAGGATATACCAACTGAAACATGGGAATATCACCTTAGTCTAGTTTTGCAAGAGAAAGACACCAGACCAGGTATAGACCATCACTCAAGTGCATTCAATCCCATTACAGTAGAGGAACTCTCACTTGCAATAAGAAACAGTAAAGACAGGAAGGCGTGTGGACCTGACTCGATATATAATGAATAGCCTATCTGAAAGATGCAGCACCGATACTCGTAAAAACGTGGACCGCTCTGATGAATGAATGCTTGCGACAGGGAAAAATCCCAGACTCTAGGAGAAGATCAAGAATTAAAATGTTGTATAAAATGATACGCGACTCCAGTGATCCTGATGCATATAGAGGCATTTCTTTGGAAGATACTCTCTTCAAACGTATGATTAAGATACTTACTACAAGACTGACGCAAATGGTAGACGAGAAAACTCTGGAAGAACAATTCGGCTTCTGCAAGCACAGATCGACTTTGCAAGCTGTCAAATACTTGCTAAACATAATCCAGGACACTTTAAGATTTCCTTAACAGAAGGTATATGCAGATTTCGTAGACTTTACTAAAGCTTTCGACTGAATTAATAGAAGCATACTGGTATGGAAGCTCACAGAAATTATTGGTCTGGAACACCACTACATCATAAGATTTATTAAGGATATTCTACATAACAACCAGGTAGAAATACATAACAGCTTTACCAGATCTGACCCTATCGATCAAACAAATGGAGTACTCCAAGGTGACCCTCTAAGCCCTCTTCTATTTAACGTCGCTACAGCAGATGTAGTATATGTCTTACATCCTCAGAAAGTAAAAGTCGTCATATTTGCTGATGATATGGTTTTGACCTCAAATCAAGAGAGCAATATCAATCAATCAATCAATCAATTAGCAATATGGGCCCAAAACAACAATCTTGAAATAAACCTTAAGAAGACAATGACAATGATCTTTAAAAAGGGAAGAAGAACAGCCAATGATGACATTCTTTATTTCAGAGATGAGCCACTGATTCAAACTTGACACTTCAAATACCTAGGAATTAGTCTTCTGACAAAGGTGAAAATATTCACACATCACATGAAAGATAAGGTGATATGTGCTGTCAGATCAATGAATGACATTAGTCATCTCAGGGACATGTCTCCGCAATCAACACTGAGAGTTCTTAAAGCAAACATTATACTTATCACAGCATATGGTTTGGATATAACATGGGATAATTTAAGTAAAAGTAATCTGAAAGACTTAGAGATAGTGAAAGCTGTATTTTTAAAGAAACTGCTTTGCCGATCGAAATATACCCCTTCGAGGTTGACACATGAACTAGCAGGAGAACTTTTCTTTATCGAAGAACTTCGACTGGATCACTAACTACCGTCCACAAGACAGTACAACGAGGTACTACAAGAACTACTAGCAAAAAAGAAGGAAATCCCAATTGATTTCTACTCTACAACGGCCATGACGTCAATAGAATGGAAGGGCCCTCTCTATGAAATAAGACACACAGTGACCCGTTTCACAGTGCACGGTTTTCATCATAGATTTTGTGAAACAGAGGTGTTCCATTTACCCACACCAAAGTGTATTTGTAAATTATGTAAAAAAAACATGATAAATACACGCTCTCGTGTGTTCTAAGAGGTTACAATAATTGAAATTATTAGGAGTCCACTATTCAATACAATGACATTTATTAGTGTGCATTAATCACATGTTGTTACATAAGGTACTAGTTTCGGCACTTATAACGTGCCAGCATCAGTCGAAGAGTCAAATCAGGCAAACCTAAATAATCTTAAAACAACTTAAAACACATTATAACACCCACATATTTGAATGTTAAATAAAATTATGGTACAAGATGATGTTGCACTCCAATATAAAATCCTTTTAAAAATGATGATGACTCCGTTTTATACACATTCTAAGAGGTTGTCGATAACACAATTATGTAAATAGTTTTATGTAATGCACATCGTGCGTACTTATCCTTAATAATAATAATAATAATAATAATGCATGTGGCAAGAGATAATTTAGTGCTCTAGAAGAGTTAAGAACTATATACGATCAACTTTTTCTCAAGAGCACTTTGGGATCAAAAGACCAGCCTTAACTGTCTGAGGCACTCAATCTGGCTGAACTGTTTTTCAATATTGCACACAGTGCGTAATGTATTGACCATGCCAATTGTGAAGTCACAGCAGTGACGGCTCATGCGGAATAGACCTAATATTGGTGCTTTTGCACTGTGATGCATAGTCCATTGCAATAAGTGTAATAGACAATTCTGAACTCATATACTGTATATCTAAACTCGACGATATACACAACTGACTTGTAAAGAAATATTAAAATTTACAAAAAATAAACCATTTCTTCCCCCTATCGAAAATAATTTTGTTCTAGTATCAACACATTAATGTTTACAGAAGTTCCGAGATTGATAACTTTCAGAACCGGCTTAGTTAATGGAGGGGGGATATCAAAACTTGATTATTACTAACATACATATTTTAATTTTTACTGTACCGAACTTCGAAAAATTCACTTTCATCTGTACTTTAATGGAGAAACATCTTCATAATTGTAGAATGTTCATTTGGGTAGTGGCATAATTATTTTTATAGCTTGGTTATATCATCTTGTCAGCTGTATTATGAAGAGTGAAATACTTTCTATTAAAACCTTAGTCAAAAGAATGACAGTTTAAACCCTTGAAATAACTTTTAATTTTTTGCCACAGCATGATCCAATAGCAGATGCAAATCCAGAGCAATGACATTTCAATACAAATCGTCAAACCAGGTATAATAAATAGCCTTCCTTTCCTTTCACATCCTACAAGACAAGGTCGTCCCAACGAGGGTGATAGTCCAAGAGAGGAGAGGGTGTGATTTTCAGCCGCGTTTGGGGAGGAAGTGTCTACGATTCCAAGAATTAGAACGTCTCAGCGATACAGCTTCAACATTACACACGAATAGGCCAGCCGTCCTGCAAAGTGTGTGCAGATCATACACAGAACCTTATGGGTAACTATTAACCACAGCTTTCTCTGATGGGTACTCCCAAGAGTTCATCCTAATGTTCGGTCGTTCACAGACCCAAGCAAGGCTGCAAGATCACCAGTAAATGAATACGTATCGATCTTTGGCTTGATAACAATACAGATTATAACGGATGGGATCGCTCATCACTGTATATTATGTCTTTCATTCTACTGTAGTTGTTCTGCAGCTCATATAATGAAGCCATGCACGAGTCAGACACTTTTGCTACAGTTTAACCTACAAGGAAGTTCTTGTAAACATGATGCTGGGTTTGTAAGTGAATAAAATAATGTGTTCAATATTAGATATAGTGAAATAACAAATTAATTATAGTCCATTTAAAAACCATAGGAAATATATGTGGTTTTGTCTTAAGACAATTCAGGAAAACGGGCCCCCTACACCTTGAATCTACAACTGGGATCATTTTGTAAGAAGGAAATGAGTTTGTAGAGAAAGGTAAACCTCTGATACCCAGTTTGTGAAGTATATGTTATAGATCCAATATGACAGCAGCTCCAACGAGCTCACAGGCTTGCCAATATCGGCATTACACATAGGTTACAGCTACCGGGAGAAAATATTGGTCTGGATAGGTTACGTCTGGCTAGTCACAAGACCGCTCTGTAGGGGATAAGCCCGCAGATTAGGCCCATGAGGCAGTCATCAGGCCTCTAGCATCCTCTGGCGTCCAGCTAAAATGTTTCAAAAATTACTGTCACAAAAAGAATGGTTATCTAGCGCACGCTTTTATGATAAACTCCACGTCTAGTTGAAATGCCACTCTTTCCTTATTTTCAACAAATATGGTAACCCTGTGTCCACATATCATGCGAGCTTTATCACAGACAATACGAACACTGGCATCATCAGAGCTGATCACAGCTGGCCAATAGGAACAAAAATGGAGGCAGTCTGTAGTATGAGTATGTCTTAGTTCTAATTCCCCAAATAAATAAATAAATAAATAAATAAATAAATAAATAAATAAATAAATAGGTTAAATAAATAAGCAAGAATAATTTTCGGGGCAGGCAGGTCGGTCTTTGTCACAAGAATCAAGGAAGGATCTCTCCTCTCTGCTACTTCAGGTATCGTAAAACTTTTTTTTTATGACCAGCATGCAAACCAGAAACAGACGTAATACACAGACAAAATTATCCATACAGGCGAGGCTAGTATTATGCTTACAGGCCGACTTTGCTATATAAGGGTGAAAACTGAGTGGAGCTGGGATTTCCTAACTATAAGCTGAAAGTAACAGAGAAGAAAAAATAAATACACTAGCAAATGCTGGAACTGTGAAACCAATGCATTTGCAATCAAGAGGTAAAGGCTAAAATAGGAATGTAAACATTAGATGAAGGTTCCGTGTGAACTGGTGTTTGGTGGTGGGGTCATGCAAAGGTAAACTGAGGAGTAGGCCTATAAGTTTTCTACATGAATAGGCTAATAGATTAAGTCACAGCTCGGCAGAGAGGGACGTATGAAATGATGGCTGGTTTAAGCTTTTAATAATTCCATATTTAGAGGCATAGAAGCAACTATCAATGCTGAACCAGTAGAAAACAGGATAGTTATGAAGCTACTAAGTCCATTTACAGAAGTTTGAGTCTAAATATTGAGATGCAGAACAGTTTGTAATAAGTATTTTAAGAAAGTATCTTAGGTTATTTTCTTTAAAATCCAAATAGATTGCTTTTCTTTATTTTTCCATTGTGATCTTTTACCATACCTTGTCTTTTAGGCAGCCTCTAAATTAAGACAGTGTTAGGCCTACTAAATAAAAATATACGTTTAGGAAATCGTTCCTAAACAATAGATATCCTGCACGATGAAGCATTTCTTACTTTTAATATACTTAACAAAGGTCGAAAGTCAATACAAAATTAATGGAAACAATATTACCTTCAAACCAGAATTGTCTTCCGGCACAGTTTTCACCTCACCGCCTCCGTAAAACTCATTGGTTGGTTGTGGCATATTTATACTGTAGTAGGAAAACAAAATCACTTCTTGGTAAGATCACATCTGTTCCAAATCAAGACACGAAACTCGAATGCTACTATCAAATACAGTATTTGCTACTATTCATTAATTTCCCACCCCCGAGAATACGGCAATATTAAAAAATATATTACATATATTTTCTAACTATGCCATGTCATGGTTTAACACGTCTTAATAACGGGGAAAAAAAGCTCAATCACGTTCGTGCATACCATCTGATTTGTGTTTCTATTTGAATTTAAAAACTGGAAAGAAAAAAAAAATCACACTCGTTTAGACTTCCAGCATACTGCTTGACTTGTACCCAAGCTTGTACCTGCTCAGCTGATGCCGGGGTCTTCTTCTTCTTCTTCTTGCTGTTGTGGGACGTTTGGGTTTCTTGAATGTTACCCAGTTACAAGTCGGGATTAATTAGCTTGTTTGTTTGTTTGTTTGTTTGTTTGTTTGTTTGAAAAGTTTCCACACAAAACCCACACAATAATAAACGATTCGCTTATTGACCTACACCACTAATGTTCACACACACTTATGACAGCAAGTTATGCACCTAATCGTAAGACAGTTGTCAAAATAATGACAAAAGAACGCAGGAGTGTAATAAGACCTTTGGGAAAAACAAAAGAAGATCGTTTGTTTACAAAATTAATTTAGCGTTATCAAGAAACTGGTTTATAAGTTTAAGTATATCGGAAGAAGGTTCGAATAATAAACAATAAACACTGGTTGGCAAAGGTATGTGTAATTGTACTAATTGTTTGAATAAGATACGTTGTGAGGAAGAATACTGAGGACATTGGAAAAATAGACTATTACTATCGCCTTCGGGGTTTCCACATATTATCTGCGCACCTTTTCTCGATAGATTTACACCCTAGTGCTGAATTGGTCGACCTCGACCAAGGATCACTTAAGAGAAATAGACTGGCAGTCGAACAGTTCGGTAGTGTTGAACAGCGATTTATATATTGAGGCTTACATAACTGTGTTATAAAACATTTACGTTACATGTGCGAGTTTAATGGCATTGAACTGGCTTGGGCGAAGGCAAAGAGGATTGTACGGGAAAGCAATGTTAGCGGGTACATTTCCATGACAAAGCTCGAAGCCGTAATGAGTAATGCAATTTTTTCTATTAGCAAAGAAGACTGGGATGGATATTGTTCCCACGTTCGTAACAGTGAGGAAGAGTACTGGCAGAACGATGGACTGATGGAAGACGCGCTCGAAGAATTCATCATATCTCTGGATAGTAACTCTAATGAATCAAGTGATGACCAGTTTTCCTCGTCCGAATCCGAACTTGCGCATCCCCTGACAGACAGTGAGTGACCCATCGAAGAAGCTCTTCAAACACTTCTTCTTAGAGCTTCTGGTAATTTGTTCGTGTAGAAAGGTAACTTTAAGTCCGTCTCCTCCTTAAGAAATATTGTTTTTAATGTTATTTTTATTCATTATTTTGTGTATCACCAAGAAAAGTGACACAAGGATTGATGAAGTTAATTAGGCCTACTGTCTATTGCTTTAAATATTATTTTATTTCATAGTTTAGTGTATCATCAAGAAAAGTGACATAGGGACACAAGGACTGATGATGCTGATTTAGGTCTACAGTCTATTGTTTAAATGTTATTTTATTTCATAGTTTTGTGTATCAAAAAGTGACACAGGGACACCAGGATGGATGAAGCTAATTAGGCCTACAGTCTATTGTTTTAAATGTTATCTTATTTCATAGTTTTGTCTATCAAGAAAAGTGACAGAGAGGCACAAGTATTGATGGAGCTAATTAGGTCTACACTCTATTGTTTTAAATGTTGTTTTATTCATAGTTTTGTGTATCATCAAGGAAAGTGACATAGGGACACAAGAATTGATGAAACTTATTTATGCCTACAGTCTATTGTTTTAATGTTATTTTATTCTATAGTTTTGTGTATCAAAAAGTGACACAGGGACACCAGGATTGATGACGCTAATTAGGCCTACAGTATATTGTTTTAAATGTTATCTTATTTCATAGTTTTGTCTATCAAGAAAAGTGACAAAGAGGCACAAGTATTGATGGAGCTAATTAGGCCTACAGTCTATTGTTTTAAACGTCATTTTATATCATAGTTTTGTGTATCATCAAGGAAAGTGACACAGGGACACAAGGATTGATGAAGCTAATTTAGGCCTACAGTCTATTATTTTAAATGTTATTTTATTTCATAGTTTTGTGTATCATCAAGGAAAGTGACAAAAGGACACAAGGACTGATGATGCTGATTTAGGTCTACACTCTATTATTTAAATGTTATTTTATTTCATAGTTTTGTGTATCAAAAAGTGACACAGGGACACCAGGATTGATGAAGCTAATTAGGCCTACAGTCTATTGTTTTAAATGTTATTTTATTTCATAGTTTTGTCTATCAAGAAAAGTGACAAAGAGGCACAAGTATTGATGGAGCTAATTATTCCTACAGTCTATTGTTTTAAATGTTATTGTATTTCATAGTTTTGTGTATCATCAAGAAAAGTGACAGAGAGGCACAAGTATTGATGGAGCTAATTATTTTATTTCATAGTTTTGTGTATCATCAAGGAAAGTAACATAGAGACACAAGGATTGATGAAGCTAATTTAGGTCTACACTCTATTGTTTTAAATGTTATTTTATTTCTTAGTATTGTCTATCAAGAAAAGTGACAAAGAGGCACAAGGATTGATAAAGCTAATTTAGGCATGCACTCTATTATTTTAAATGTTATTTTTTTCATAGTTTTGTGTATCATCAAGAAAAGTGACATAGGGACACAATGATTGATGAAGCTAATTTAGGTCTACACTCTATTGTTTTAAATGTTATTTTATTTCATAGTTTTGTGTATCATCAATGAAAGTGACAGAGAGGCACAAGTATTGATGGAGCTAATTAGGCCTACAGTCTATTGTTTTAAATGTTATTTTATTTCATATTTTTGTATACCATCAGGGAAAGTGGCATAGGGACACAATGATTGATGAAGCTAATTTAGGTCTACACTCTATTTAAATGTTATTTTATTTGATAGTTTTGTGTATCATCAAGGAAAGAGACAGAGAGGCACAGGTACTGATGGAGCTAATTAGGCCTACACTCTATTGTTTTAAATGTTATTTGATTTCATAGTTTTGTGTATCATCAAGGAAAGTGACAGAGAGGCACAAGTATTGATGCAGCTAATTAGCCCTAGAATCTATTGTTTTAAATGTTATTTTATTTCATAGCTTTGTGTATCATCAAGGAAAGTGACATAGGGACACAAGGACTGATGATGCTGATTTAGGTCTACAGTCTATTGTTTTAAATGTTATTTTATTTTAGTTTTGCCTAAAGAGAAAATTGCCAGAGAGGCGCAAGGATTGATGAAACTAATATGGGCATGCACTCTATTATTTTAAATGTTATTTTTTTCATAGTTTTGTGTATCATCAAGAAAAATGACATAGGGACACAATGATTGATGAAGCTAATTTAGGTCTACAGTCTATTGTTTCAAATGTTATTTTATTTCATATTTTTGTGTATCATCAAGGAAAGTGGCATAGGGACACATGATTGATGAAGCTAATTTAGGTCTACACTCTATTTAAATGTTATTTTATTTGATAGTTTTGTGTATCATCAAGGAAAGAGACAGAGAGGCACAGGTATTGATGGAGCTAATTAGGCCTACACTCTATTGTTTTAAATGTTATTTTATTTCATAGCTTTGTGTATCATCAGGGAAAGTGACATAGGGACACAATGATTGAGGAAGTTAATTAGGCCTAGAGTCTATTGTTTTAAAAGTTATTTTATTTCATAGTTTTGTGTATCATCAAGGAAAGTGACATAGGGACACAATGATTGATGAAGTTAATTAGGCCTAGAGTCTATTGTTTTAAATGTTATTTTATTTCATAGTTTTGGCTATCAAGAAAAGTTAAAAGCTAATTAGGCCTACAGTATTTTTAAATATTTGTGATTAAATAAAATTCTATAAAATTGAGTTCTTCAGTAAACTAACTCGTCGAATAATGAATAAATTCCCTCCTCTCGCACCCATTTCAGACGGTACAGCACTGGCTTTCTGAGCTTACAATAAGTCGGTGGGTTCGATCTCGCCTAAGTGCAATAGTATTTGAAGACGCTGAACTACGTCAGCGTCGTGTCAACAGCTTTATCGACACTTAAAATACCCCTTGCGGCACAGAATATGTTTCGCACGAGCGAGAACATTGTTATACAGAATAAGAATAGAATACTCCCATCCCCGAGTTCCGGATCGCCTGGAACTGGAGACAGAGTAATAATTTATTGCTATTTTTTATATGAATGCTTTTCTTATATCTATTACTACATTAAAAATTATAATTACTCCTAATCGCGATATTGCAGTTTTTAAGTTTTATTTCTTTGTATTTCTCTTTGTCCTAGACATTAACAGTGTTATATTTTCTAGGACAACATGTATCTTATCGGTACTGCTATTATTAATTAGTGTAAGTTTTTTAAGAGTCCGAACAGATTTCTCCTTAGCTTACAATAGACATTATAAATTAACTGAATGTCTGGATGAGTTGCCTGATTGGATCGTAATCATAAAATTGTTATACGCGCACATATTCAATCTGGTAATTATTATTATTATTATTATTTTCTTCACCTAACGAACACGCCGGGACATGTGTGTGAGAGAGAATGCATTCGTAACTCGGCACACTGACGGACGAAACTGACCTGCATGTAGCTCGCTTCATGTAGAGATCGGGCCAGCTAGGAAGACATCCGGTGAGGGGAAGTGTGCGAGTGAGAACGCAGAGCCGTGGGAGCGAGAACGCTGACTTCCCCTTCTCGCTCAGTGTTGTGGCGACGTACAGTTGACCCGAAATATTTGTATTAACTGACATGTAACACTCCACAGATTTTCAGTTAGTGGAATTCCCTTCCGGTTGAAAATAACAGACATACCTAGCCGAAATGAATGCATTTAGAAGTGTTACAGATGACAGATAGATTGAAGGAGTTAGAACATAATTTAACCTCTTATTACATTAGCTGTCAAAATCCTTTCCGTGTATCAATTTGTGCAGTCCTTATTTTTAAACTATAATTTGATTTAAAATTAACTTTACGAAGCTGTAAATGTACAGTGTAGAATATGGTTTGCTCAGGCTTCATAACCTAAGCCACGTCATGTAAAATAACTCGATAATAATAATAATAATAATAATAAGCCACAAGAAAATTGAAAACTTTCAGATACTATGCGAAGAAAGAGGATACATTTTTACGGTCATCTTCTCCTCGGAATGAACTTTATGATTAACCGAACAAATCTTGACTTCTTCCGTAACTCAAAACAAAACCGAACTGGTTTAAAGAAACTGAAAAAGACTTGTTAGAATTAAAAATTACAGAAAAATCACTATTCCGTCGAACAGCTAAAGTAATAACTAAAGAAAACATAACGTTCCAAAACAAATCTACATTAAAAGGCACATCTATTATCTCGGAAGACGAGAAGAAACGAAGATCAGAAAGAATGAAGAAATACTGGGCACTAAGTAAAGAACAACACACAGAGAAAGAATTGATTCAACATACCCCAAAGAGTGTGAAACGAAATAATAATAATAATAATAATGTCCGCCTCTGTGGTGTAGTGGTTAGCGTGATTAGGTGCCACCCCCGGAGGCCCGGGTTCGATTCCCGGCTCTGCCACGAAATTTGAAAAGTTGTACGAGGGCTGGAACGGGGTCCACTCAGCCTGGAGGTCAACTGAGTAGAGGTGGGTTCGATACCCACCCCACCCGTCCTGGAAGTGGTTTTTCGTGGTTTCCCACTTCTCCTCCAGACAAATGCCGGGATGGTACCTAACTTAAGGCCAGGGCTGCTTCCTTCCAATCTTCCCATCCCCCACCAAGGCCCCTGTTCAGCATAGCAGGTGAAGCCGCCTGGGCGAGGTACTGGTCATTCTCCCCAGTTGGAATCCCCCGACCCAATGTCTCACGCTACAGGACACTACCCTTGAAGCGGTAGAGGTGGGATCCCTCGCTGAGTCCTAGGGAAAACCCTGGAGGGTAAGCAGATTAAGAAAGAAATAATAATAATAATAATAATAGTAATAATAATAATAATAAGTACTTTTGCTTTAAGGCGAGAAAGCAGTGTTAGACTATATGATCGATTGTCCCTAGCTCCTTAATGCCAATGTTTTGTTGTAAAATAAGAAATGTGACTTAACGATATGACATATATAATTATATAATTGTTCTCAAGTACAGAAACAAAATATAATTCATAAAAGGAAACACCATAAAGGGTCTACATATGCTGAGTAACAACGTATGTATACGAAGATAACTTAAATGGCACTAGAAGTAATAAGTAATAAAATAATGACACTATAATTATTCACAAAATGAGCACATTCTTGTTTTATTATGTCCACTACATCTCTTCAATTCCACTGCGTCCTCCGTCATCACTTCTGTCGTCCTCACCGGATGACGTGTCGACGGCTCCCAGCTGGATCGCAAAGGACTCCATAATGTCTTCAAAATGTTCCCCATCGCTTATGTTCCAGTCTTCGGCGGATATTGACACGAATTTCTGTCAAGTGAGTTTCTCTACGTCGTCAATAGTGAAGGTGACGTTGTGAGAAGCTACCCAGTTCTGCACTTTTGCCCACATTATTTCAATACTGTTTAATTCAGGGTGATATGGGGGCAGTCGAATTACCGAGTGTCCGTACTGTTCCATGAGTTCATCTAGGACGTAGGTTTTGTGTGCCGGCTTGTGCAATTTGATAAGCTCATAAAGCTCGTGTTTGTACATCGTCTCACGGCGTGGAAGGTTCCTATTCACTAGCCAGGAGATCATGGTCACTTTCCGTGAGCTGGAGGTTGGAGCACGATCTACTTTCTTGTTGTGATATGACGCGTAGTCAATTACGAGAACACTGCGAGGTGGAAGTTATCTTTCATACTCTAAAAAAAAGTCACTAATCATGTCATCGTGGTAGTCGCCACTCTTGCTGCCTGACTTCCAGATTAGCAGACAGTTCTCGATGAAACCCATTTCACCGCCAGCATGTACAACTATCCTCCGCCCGATACTGGAACGTACACCACCACTAACCACAGTTACTACTCAATGGAAAATTAGAAAGCAGAGCACGGCAGCTGCGTGTAAACTTATGCACTGCACTGTCCTTGTAGCAGGAGCTCTGTTAGGAGGGGATACGCTACGCGAGACAGTCCAAAGTGCGCATGCGCTCCCAGATGTCTTCCTACCTGGCCCGATCTCTAACTTACTACATTTGAAATATAGGAAATAAATATCGCCTTCTTCTAGTACTGTAACCTTCATCGGACGTTGGCGATCATTTTGTAAAAATATGTAAAAGAAATATTATAATATATATACGTACGTACGTTGGGTATTTAGCCCGAAGGCTGGTTGGATCCTCAACAGGTTCACCATTAGCTGTCATAGATGCCTAGGTGTCACTGAAGAGGCGTACTAGGAAAATGAGGAGTGAGGTAGTTTCCCGTTGCTTTCCTCACTGAACCAGAAGTTGCTATTGCACATCAGCCTGCCAAGCCTACTGAAATGCGTGCACCAACTGACCCTATGAGCGACATCTTCACACCATTCATAGCAGGGACTGGCTGTACAAGGAGTGGCATTACTAGCGTCACTCATACCTCAGCCACTTCCATATTGTCAAAGCCAAGTATAAGATTGAGACTGTTCAATGAAAGTAACAATTTTATTCTAGCCCACACCAGAAGACATAGTACACTCTACACACTACATCTTGCCAGCAAAGGCCTACAGTATATATATTAAAATTAAAATAATAACAGAAGCTCTTTCGATTTACACCATGAGGTTGGACTCTACCCGTGATAAAATCTAATGTTGAAGATGGCATACATTCCCAGTGTCAGTGGAAAATAGCCTAGATTACTATTAGTTGGAAACTTCCTTGTCTTAATATTTCGCTGGTCAGATGTAGCCTATTAATAGATGAATAATATTACCCACCTCCGATATACAAAAATACATCGAGTGCCTTGCAGGAAGAGACCACCTGAGGACATTGCGACTGCGAGGGCGAACGTTTTCAGAAACGCAAGTACATACACTAGCTTGGCGACGAGAAGCCAGGGGCCAGAGGAGAAGAGAGGTCTAACGCATTCCCGACCACATTCCTAGCGAAACTCTTCTCTTGAGCTCCCATCTATACTTACGCATCGTGGTTCATTCGTAGTGTTGTGCTGTTTTATTTAAATGTATCCTATTTATGACATAGTGTGCATTTTATTATAAACTCCATTTTCACGCTGGAGAAACGAAGATCAGAATGAAGTCCTACGTTTTGATCGCCCTACTGAATCACTGCAAAAGAAGTGAAACATTCCGATAAATCTTACAATCTTAGTTTCAAACGATCGTGGTTTAAGGAATTTCCATGGTTGTGCTCCTCTCTAGCTCTACAGAAGTTGTTTTGTTGAGCCTGCTTGTCTTTTGTCAAAAAAATAATGTTGGGAATAAAGAAGGATTTTCAGCCCTTTTGAACATAACACGTTCTTTACATAAGTACTCAGACTCTGCAGAACATAAAATACGGCAGCTAGATTTCAAGACATTGGAAACAAACCAAAATACGATCTCTGATGTCCTGAAGGAAAATGCCAGACTGTATATTGTAATTGCACAGTTCAGTGAAAATGTACATTTAAATAGGCTTTTCCTTCAGTTGGTAATTGATGCAGTGCTCTATTTAAGTAAGCAAGAACTACTAGCTTTTCGTGGTCATGACGAAACATTAAATTCAATAAATCGTGGTCACGTGCTGGACACTCCGCCAGTCACAGGTACGAGTACAAAACAACCAAAAACATCACGTAGTTCCTAAATCTTGTCCTCCTCTGTGGTGTAGTGGTTAGTGTGCTTAGCTGCCACCCCGGAGGCCCGGGTTCGATTCCCGGCTCTGCTACGAAATTTGAAAAGTGGTATGAGAGCTGGAACGGAGATTCTCACCTCAGCCATCCTGGAAGTGGTTTTCCGTGGTTTCCCACTTCTCTTCCAGGCCACGGCCGCTTCCCATCCCCCACCAAGGCCCCTGTTTAGCATAGCGGGCGAGGTACTGGGCATCCTCCCCAGTTGTATCTCCCGACCCAGAGTCTGAAGCTCCAGGACATTGTCCTTGGGAAAAACCAACCCTGGAGGGTAAGCAGTTCCTAAATCTGTCGCTCGAAACCGAACGGGTAATAGCTCTTCACCATACTTTACAGCCACGAGCCGCCACTGAGGTGGGAAAATCCGAAGATTGTACAGAATATATGGATAAACTTTTCCTAGTACATGATGATTCAGAAAAGAAATAACAACAAGGTAAGAAGTGCATTATCTTCTGTGTAAAGTATAACATACTTAGTATAATACATTTCTAAATGTTTTGTTTAATTTCAATGTTGCAGGAGGCATTACAATTTCGGAAGCATGCCGCAGAAAGCTGCTAAGAAGCATAGCAACCTTGTCAGCAGCAAAACGAAAACTGCTGTAGTACATTGTAAAATAAATATTTTATTGCATTGAAATATGCTGTACATATTGCATTCCTTACACCTACTCATTCTTGAGAAAAGGATTAAGTCTAAACACGTACAATAACGTCATCGCTGCAGCACGTGCTCACTCTTGCCTTCGCGATGCATGTTCGATAGAGCTATGCCTTGACAGAGTAGTAGGAGGTCATAACAGCCTATGTATAGCTGCCATCTTGTGCTGTAGCCTCTAAGCTAGGTTTCTCCATGAGAGCCTGTCAACGAGCTAGAATAACATAGAGAGACGGAAGCGCTGCCTGGGTGAACCTAATAGAACGAACGTCCGCCATGTTTCCTGTTGTCACACAAGCAAGGGGGCATGGCCTTTAAATGACGAAAAGTGTAGAAAATGCGCATTTTAGAATCGCTGGGGGAGAATTGAAGTCCGTTGCCGAAAGCTTGAAGCATGAAAGCGAATACCGCCACTTCATCATATTGCGGCACGAGGCCAACATCACGATCAGTTGATTGTAGGGTAGTTCGAAATCATCGCACAGTGACATACGAATGTAAATGTGAATGAAAATTAAATAGGGCTGGAAATGTACAGAGCATAAGCAACTGAATTGAGTGGAATACCATTTATCTCTTTTCGTCCTCACAACGTATTGTTCAGTTAATTCCTTGTTCTTTAAACGAAATCTGAAACAAAATTCGACAAATAAGCGTTACCCTGCTTGGCTGTTGTGGTTAAGCGTAAATTAGAATAAAAACGATGGACATAAATATTTATGACAAGAAACTTTAAAATCATAGGGACCTTTAATAGGTTACAACCTCATTCTGTTAATATTTTTAAAATTATTGCATCCTCATGAGTACTGTGTTCCTTTCTTAATCTGTTTACCCTCCCGGGTTGGTTTTTCCCACGGACTCAGCGACGGATCCCACCTCTACCACCTCAAGGACAGTGTTCTGGAGCGTGAGACATTGGGTGGGGGATACAACTGTGAGGGAGGGCTGCACCTGCTATGCTGAACAGGGGCCTTGTGGGGGGGAGAAGGAAGCGGCCGTGGCCTTAAGTTAGGTACCATCCCGGCATTTGCCTGGAGGAGAAGTGGGAAACCACGGAAAATCACTTCGAGGATGGCTGAGGTGGGAGTCGAACACACTTCTGTTCAGTTGACGTCCCCATGCTGATAGAATCCCGTTACAGCCCTCGTGCCCCTTTTCAAATTTCGTGGCGGAGCTGGGAATCGAACCCGGGCTTCCAGGGGTGGCAGCTGCTCACGCTAACCAGTGCACCACAGAGGCGGCCCATGAATACTTTACTACAATAATCGTTTAGTGTAATTATTTATTATAATATAGTGGGGATATCATGTTTCTCCCATTACCATATCATACTGGGATTACTAGCTTGAAAGTTGTCCATTATGAAGTGTGGCGTAGTTTTAAAAACCAAGGCAACAGACGTCTACAATAAGGCTGTATACATTTCAAAAATAGCAGTAAAATGCTGTATTTATCATACTTGGTGTACGTTTGAACGAAATAAGTGATTTTTTGTGGTTACGTTTTCTTGGTGGTGGGCGTTCCATTTCCTTTATTTGTAAATGTGAATGAAAATTAAATAGGGCTGGATATGTACAGAGCATAAGCAACTGAATTGAGTGGAATACCATTTATCTCTTTTCGTCCTCACAACGTATTGTTCAGTTAATTCCTTGTTCTTTAAACGAAATCTGAAACAAAATTCGACAAATAATTACCGTGGCTATCCGTACTTTCGCTAAGTAAACAATAAAATGGATTTAATTACAAACAGAAATTACAAAAAAGAATCTCGGCTATAATTCAGTAATACTTACTTAAAGTACGATATATCCTTGGTTTTATTACTCCGATTAGTACAACCATACGCTGAGCTTACGGCTGGCATTCTTGAAAGCGAGAATCTATCTTTTCACTTCTTAAAACATAGGGAATTGGAATGCACGATCTCCCTGTCACCTCAACATATGCTCTCGCGCCAATTCGCTTTGTTTTGACAACCGTTAACATGGCTGCCCCTTATCAACTTGCCTCAAGCAGGGAGCGCTGATGTCAGGTATACAGCCCCTCTATGTTATTCTAAAGTAGGGCCCACGAGAGTTGAAGTCTGACGTTTAGCGCCACCGGCGAGAAAAAGTTGACTAACGCTGCTCGAAAATGGCCTGTTGCTATGGCAACGATAACAGAATTGCAACATTTTAGGACGCTATCACCACGTGGGTTGGCTTGCTCTCAGTCACTTTTGTCATTCATATTCTGACCGATTTCTTTTCTCGATGAAGTATCGTCTTCCTATTGTGTTTCTTTTTTTTGCTAGGGGCTTTACGTCGCACCGACACAGATAGGTCTTATGGCGACGATGGGTTAGGAAAGGCCTAGGAGTTGGAAGGAAGCGGCCGTGGCCTTGATTAAGGTACAGCCCCAGCATTTACCTGGTGTGAAAATGGGAAACCACGGAAAACCATTTTCAGGGCTGCCGATAGTGGGATTCGAACCTACTACCTCCCGGATGCAAGCTCACAGCCGCGCGCCTCTACACGCACGGCCAACTCGCCCGGTATTGTGTTTATTATACCGTAGATTATTTTTTTAATTGTACAGGTACCGTTAACAATCGAAGTTAAATAATAAAAAACTATCAATGTGGGTAGTGTTGTTATATTCTGTGATTAACATGTGCATTTGTTAAGGTTATTGTCAGAAACTGATGATTTTGTTAGTGATTATGAAATCTTTTATATATATCGATAATGTCGTGTTCTGTCTTAAATGCTGGAATTATTAACACGAGCTTAGGAACCGGTTAAGGTAAACGAATTGTATTAGGCCTAGGCCTACATGTTTTATTAAACACTCACCCTGTATGAAAGGGTGGTAGGCTGCAAATGGAGGTAACTATGACAACGCAGCGTACTTCGTAGTTACAGCTTTCGCCGCTCACCTGTCAGAATTCAACTCTCGTGGGCCCTACTATAGCTCGTTGGAGCCTGTGTATAACCGCCATCTTGCGCAGTAGAATGCATGTTTAAACTTGTTTGATAGAGAGATAAAGAAAGCCATGCCTTGACAGAGGAGGAAATCATAACAGCCTATGTATAGCCGCCATCTTGTGCAGGGTAGCCTGTAAGCTAGCTTTCTTAATAAGAGCCAGTGTTCAGCCGCCATCTAGTGTAGTAGGCCTCCTCGGTCAGCTTTCTCCATAAGAGCAGCCGCCATCTGGTCTATACGAATAGAGTATAGCAGTTATCCCGCATAATAACCCTTGCCTCATTTCTCGAATTTCAGGCTGATCAAACTTATAGGTTATAAGTTACAAGTTGTGAGCCCCTGAGGCAGACCTCTATTTAAGGTCTGTACAAATCCGTCTTACTAACTTTTATACAAGGTTTATACGCCGTTTATGTGAAATTCGTTACTAATAAACCGTGCATAAGCCTCCTGTGTATACATCTGTTATAGTTATTCATTGGATTGCTTATACAGACCAGGCCCCTTGTATAAGCGTTGTATAGCAGCGAGTAGCGGAAAAAAAACGAGTGAGCAGTTTATTTTCGTGGTATTTATTGTCTACAGTAATATAATCGTGGTGAAATATTCGACTTACCCATTTAACATTGAAAGAATGGACGATAACGTTGATGATCTTCACGATATTTTTAACATAGAAGACATAAACCGTTCAGAGGTTATGGACCAACACCACCTATAGAGAAGGCCTCGCAATACGATTCGTGACGTCACAGCGCTAAGGCCAAGAACGGGCCATGGGCGTACGTCATGCCATTCGCAACTTAAACACTTCGACCGGATTATTTCAGTTCGAATCTACAGTTCAATCTTTATTTTTACCGAGCAGTTACCGTACCAAACCATGTAAGATGTATTACTGATCATTTCTAACGTAAAGATTATTCGGCAAAAACAACCAATATTTAAATAACGAAATTTTACGCAAATAGGTACCCGGCTATCCCTATACTTCGTTTGGTAGTTTCCAAAATATTCATACTCTGTTCAAGACAAAAGGGAAATAATTAGTAACCCACAGATTTTACAGTAGTTACTGATGAATTCATAGGCTAAGATATTTTACAAAAGAATTTCTAAACAAGAACAGCAGCATCTTAAAACACACCAACTATAAGAATGGCATGCACAATAAATGACTCCACATATTTGCCTTAATAACAAAATACAGTACATGTCACACAAGCTTAGCACTAAAACATGAACAACTTAAAACACACCAACTAAAAACTGGCATGCACACTCAATCATACTATAATTACCTTATCAATGAATGAAGTCCAGTAGGGGCCTACATGGCTTAAACATCAATGTAGAAGTTTAAAATACCAATTACTGACAGTTGGGTACAGCATTTACAGAAACATATCAGATAATTTAATTTACAAACTAGTTGTCTGCTTTTAAGTTTAGTCATAGTTTTTACACTAAAAACAGTCTGTACTCTATTTACAAAATAGTTGTCATAATCAGCACTAAACACTATAATTCACTGCATTAGTTTTCTTCTTTTATGCTGGGCGAGAGTTTTAGATTTAGCATCATCATTGAAGTCCTTTACAAAATTATTAATCAATATATTGCTAGCTGTATGAAGAATGTTCCGTTGAATGAGATCTGTTGTATGACTGGGGCACTTGTGGCCCATAAAAATGTCAGAGGGGAAACATTTCATAGTTACTTGTAACAACACATTCAAGTGACTGGAATGATGTAAATACTGTGTTTTGAAATCCTTCTCTAATAGTTTATTCATAATTATGAAACAGTATGATGTGCACAGTACCACATCACTGTGCGGATGACACAATCCTCCCCTGTCATTTGCATTTATTAAGCTTGAATGGGCAGCAGCACTATCACCTGTTTCACTGCAGATAAAAACTTCACAGTAATCGCAGTTGTATCTTTTCATTATACCATAGGAACAGTATCCACTGATGTAATGTAACAGAGGCCAATATTCTTCTTCAATCCCATCCACATCATTTTCATCTGCTGTACATTCCACAAATACACCAACGTCACACTCATTGTCTTCTACACAGTCAGCAATAGCAGCATCCAATTCCATAACAGACTGAAGTCGCAATTTATTTTCAACTTCATATATTTGTCTGAGAGATATATTGTACTGACTACCTGCAAGCTGTCGATATTTACCAAACCGAGCTTCCAAGTTATCCGTCTGCACTTTTCCAGGCAAGAAAAAGCTGTGGCCTTTATCAATAAGAAAGTAATTTGCCATTTCTAATAAACCCTTTGTAGAGAGAGTCAATGCAATGTGTGTCTCTTTACTGAGTCTTCCATAAGAAGTACTCGACTTCCAATTATCTAACCATTGCACTAATTTCTCCAAATACTCAATATGACACGAGACTGTGGTTATAGGCTCCTGAAAAGGATTCCTGAGACGTTTACCTTTCCATAAGGTTTTGACATTTACTATGTCCCACCACGTAGAGATTATTTCTATAAAATTTGCTGTACTTTCCCAGCATTCCAAGTTCTTCTTAGGTCCTATTTCCTTCAGGGCAATAGCTAGTGGATGATTAAAAATTTTTAATGCCAAAGAAACATTTTGACGTTCCAAATTTGTTGGATACAAAGCTTTCAGTGTCAGGGAGAACCCATATTTTAGAAGATTCTTCTTTTCTAATGAATGCAGATGTTTCAACACACTAAAACATGCAATATGCATCTTCTCATAGTCAGTTATGTCTGGGAAATAGAGTCGCTGGTCCTTTACATTTAACCAGTTATTTCGAACACATTTTAAAATGTGGACGGTGTCTATAATAAAGAAGAGCTTTCTCTTCTTGTCTTGGGATGGTTGTAAACATGCTTCAATTCAGGCGGATCACTAAGAAAAGACACTGCTTTCCTGTTCAGAGCACTGTTATCTGCAATAACTGCAACTACTTCAAAGCCTATTTCTTCCAAACCAAGGATTATTGTTTTTATAGTGTTGAATAATTCCTCACCATGAATATTAGTGACAGGTACAATATGAGCAACATCTTTATAATGTGAAAGTACACTATGGACCATGAAAACATATGCACTTGTGGCACATTCATCACTGTTCATCGCAGTACCTACTACCCTGCCCTGTTTGAAATCTAACTGGGGTTTGATATGAACTTCATCCATCGACAATAGTACCTACTAATTTGTCTTCTGGAGAGAGTAATGGAAATTTACTCTTCATATAGAGCACATAATTGTCATTCTTTTCCTGAAGAGGGTTTGTTACAAGCTTTGAGCATATTATTTGCAACGTACGTGGAGCAGGAAGTGTTAAGTTACCAGATCCTCGAATAAATTTGTAACAATGGGGAAAAATTGAATTAGCTAATGAAGAAAATACCATTAACTCCCAGGAATAATTCTTCACCCTCTTCTTAGGTAACAAGAATAGCTGTTCTTTTAAGAAAATCAACATATTTTTCTTCTCAGGAAACTTATTTTCTAAGTGTTGCAATAAACCATCAAGAACAGTCAAAGTTTCTTCTATATCCTGGCTACTAGACATAGTAGAAGATACATACAGAGAATGGGCATTCTGTATTAATGTTTCAATTTCAGTAAGATTCTTAACATGCGTGGGCAATGACACCCCTTTACAACGTTTAACTTCTACATCATTGACAAATAATGAAGCATATAAATCTTGTGTTATTTTAACACAACAAGAAATATGAGGGTTGGGTTCCTCTTTCATTAAAATGAAATATAAACCTGATTCCTTCTTGAGCAAGTCCCATTCAGTATTAAATATAATGCCATTCACTTTCAGCTTTAATTCCTCAAAGTCTTTAAATGTTATTGCCTCAGCATGTTCACTATATGTACGTAAACTGTCAGTAATAGCATTTTCTAAACACTGGTTTTCCACTCTGCGCCGCCTGTTTTCTGGATCTTCACGGGAGGCAGTAGTGGTTCCAGAGAGATATTGAGGGCAGTTTGGAAACTGTGATGGAACTGCATCTAAAATGTTTAAAATTAGTTGTTACACAGTTGTACTGAAACTGGCATTCTATTATGAAACAAAGAATATGCCTAAAGCATCATAGTGTTCTATCTAGGAATGATGAACTTACGTTTCACCAATCTGGGGTTTGACAAAGGAGCAGTTAGTAACCTCCCGTTCTTTTCATCGAACATGCTCGTGGATCTTTCAATCTCATCATCTTTAAAATGAAGTTCGCATACCGAAAATACAATGACATTGAAACGTGAATGCACATGTTCGTAAACTATGCTGTTCGTAATTTCTTAATGTGATTTCCGTGTCAAAAGGATTTAGTAAACAAAAACTATACATACCCTAGAGTGTTTCGTAGGAATAAAATCCTCCCGATGAATAGCTCTTATCCATTTTAACCTCAATTCTTCATTAGCAGGGAAAGAGAACACACTCACTTTTGGTCCGTTTAAATAGTTGCCTTTACAATTTGGCACACTGCACTTATGAGGCATTATGCCTTTTACTATGATAGGTAGGCCTACCACCGAGTAAAGAACATAAATTCAAACACTAGTCAAAAACTACACTTGTTCACACATCCAACAAAATAACATTCAAAACACGCTGCCAGCTGTTTACAGTTCGGATAGGACGTAGCAGCATGACGTCACACGAGGATCGTATTTGTATTGCTAGGCCTTCTCTATAGGTGGTGTTGTTATGGACGCTACACATCTTCATAAAGTAAAACACTTTAAAGAGACGGAATGGCAATGAATAACTATAAAATAAATTATGGTTGGGCGTATTTTTGTGTAATAATGTGTTACTGCTTAATAGACTTTTGATATTGCGAGTTTATTATACATTATCTGCCCCTACAAAGATGTTTCTCAAATTTGAGTGCCTATAAAATGGGATATATTCCTCGAGATACAAAATGGCATAACATGAAAACCATACGTAATATGATTTCCATACTTTGTAGTTGAATACCCATAAATATGATGTATAAATGCCTAATAGAAACTTTTTTGATCAAACCTTTCTTTTAAGCTACAAAACTGTTTTTCCTTTCTCCTAAAAAGTAAGGATTTTGGAATGTGTAACCTTTTCAACTCGCCGATTCATTACAATTGCTTACGTTTTCCGTACTACCCCAGTTAGGAGCTTTTGATCTTAGCTTTTCCATTTCTTTTTTGGTGTTCATGACACAAGCAAGCTGAAGAAATGTTGATATCAATATAAGTCAATTTCCAGCTGTCTCATGGAATGACAATGAATAACTAAGTTATAAAAGAAATTATGGTTGGGCGTATGTTTGTGTTATAATGTATTACTGCTTAATAGACTGTTGAAGTTGTGAGTTTATTATACATTATCTGCCCCTACAAAGATCATTCTCAAATTTGAGTATCTATAAAATGGGACACATTCCTCGTGATAAAAAATGGCATAACTTGAAAACCATACGTAATATGATTTCCATACTTTGTATTTGAATACGCAGAAATATGATGTATAAATGCCTAATAGAAACTTTTTTGATCAAACCTTTCGTTTAGCTACAAAACAGGTTTTCCTTTCTCCTGAAAAGTAAGGATTTTGGAATGTTTACCCTTTTCAACCCGCCGATTCAATTACAATTGCTTGTGTTTTTCGTACTATTCCAGTTAGGAGCTATTGATCTTTTCTTAAGCCTTTCCATTTCTTTTTCTGGCGTTCATGACACAAGCAAGTTGAAGAAGTGTTGATATCTGTATAAGCCAATTTCCAGCTGTCTCAGTGTTGCCACTGCCTTTTCGATATGCCGTGCTACTGTGCGACTTTCCGGAACGTTTTGCTCGTAGATAACCAGCAGAAGCGATCATAAAGGCGGTGAACGTGGGAAATACGTCAGTGAACTACAGGAAGAGATCCCTACGCCTTGGAACGAGTGTATACGTGCTGTATAGTAATACAATGCGTATACCTCGTTTATTAATAAGAAAAATGTAAAACGCTTATACAGGGTTTTTTTCACTGTTTAACTAAACAAGAGTTAAACAACTGTATAAGGACTTTTTATTAGTAAGACGGCTAGAGTATAGCAGTTATCTTGCATAGTAGCCCTTGCCTTATTCCTCCCTATGCATTTGCAAGAACAGATCAAGTTATAAAACGTTGCTCCAGACACAACATAACAGGCTCATCATTAGGCTACTTTTTTCTTATGCTAACATGTTTCCGACACAGTGTACGTGGGTTTAATGCAGAATTTTTTTGTCCGTTTTGCTCTATGACGCACCGTTTTCGACATATTTTGCATTTAAGCCCCAAATTTAATGAATCGAACCGTTGTTTCTAGCACGGCACGTTATACGGTACTCTCTACCATAGCAAGACCTGATCAAGTTACAAAAAATTGCTCAAGAACACAACATAACAGGCTAAAACAGACCAAATGCCAAAGGGCCTAAGTAGAAACCAAACCGTTGATCTCATCATTAGACTACTTTTTTATGCTATCATGTTCCCGACAGAGCGTAGCCAGGTATTGGACAGATTAATTTTGTCCGTTTTGCTCTACGATGCAGCGTTTACGAGATATTAAACATTTTGCAGTTAAGCCCCAAATTTAATGAATCGAACCGTTGTTTCTAGCACGGCACGTTATACTCTCTACTATAGCAAGACCTGACCAAGTTATGAAAAATTGCTCCAAAACACAACATAACAGGCTAAAAGAGACCAAATGCCAAAGGACTTAAGTAGAAACCGAACCGTTAACCTCATTATTAGACTACATTTTTCTTATGCTATCATGTTCCTGATACAGCATACCTGCGTCGTAGGCAGACAAATTTTGTCCGTTTTACTCTACGACGCACCGTTTTCGAGATATTTAACATTTTGCATTTAAGCCCTACATTTAATAAATCGAACCGTTGTTTCTGGCACGGAACGTTAGCCTCTAAGCTAGCTCTCTTCATAAGAGGAGCAGCCATCTTGCGCAAACGCCCTTAAGCCGTCTCGTAAGGAACTGCGTATAGCCGCCATCTTGCGCAAGCGTCCCTAGAGTGTCTTATAAGTGTCTATGTACAGCAGCTATCTTGCGCAAGCACCCTTAAGCCGTCTCATAAGGAGCTGTGTATAACCGCCATCTTGCGCAATTGGCGTCGGGAAGGGCATCCGGCCGTAAAACTGAGGTTAGGCTTGCTGTCTTGTGCGTAAAAAGTTAGGTTAATCCCCACCAAGATAGCGGATGTAAGGTTAAGCTCGCTCTCTTAGGCGTCAGGAAGGGCACCCGGCCGTAAAACTGAGGTTAGGCTAGCTCTCTTTCGCGTAAAAAGTTAGGTTAAGCCCCTCCAAGATGGCGGATGTGAGGTTAGGCTCGTGCTTTTAGCCAGTGCAATCAATGCGGCGGAGGCGGAAGGCTCAGAGGAGGGACCTGCGGTGGTGGTGGCGGCAGAGGACTCTGCAGAAGAGCCTGCAGCGGTGGCGGCGCTCGAATCCCTGACTTATACTAATGTGCTATTTAAATGTCAGGTCAGAATATGTTTTGCTACCATATGCAACAGTAGACCTGCGACAGTCTAGCCGAGGGTCTGGTGGCAGATACCAAACCACATAAAATAAATACAAAATTTTTTAATCCACCTTCTCAATACTTGACAATCATGCGACACATTGTAATGTTTTGTAAACATCGCATGATTGTCAAGTATTGAGAAGGTGGATTTAAAAAAAAGTATTTTTGTGTAATCTTAACTCAATACGGAACCAACTATGAAATTTATAACCTTGAGAGATACCAAACCAGGCAAACTAAAGGAAGACCAATAGCTGCAAGCAAAGGAGTTTACCCTTAGAAGGTTGGATAAGATTAGACCTTCGTGTGGGAAATAACACATAAAATCATCAGCTGCTGCCTTGCAGTGAGGCATGGGACTGCCAAAGGCTAAGGGAGACCACCCTGAAAGAAAATCCTCTAGTAGGTGATGCCTAGCACAAGTCAGTATAGGAGTACAATGCAGTTGCTTTCAAAACAAAAACGAACCTCGGAAAGAAACATATACTGAATATTGACAATACTTCACGTACTCTTGGAACTAATGACAACGTCATGTCCAATGTTCATTCAAGATGCTCGAGAAGAACCGATCATGGAAACAAGCTTTGGATTAGAACCTTAAATGTTATGACTCTAATGCAACGAAATTACAGATTTAATGAACCGTAGACATATTCACATCCCAGGGCTAAGTGAAACCAAATGGAAAGGTGGATGGATATATATTATACTGGAGTGGCAATCCTGCATTGGCGAGGAATGGAGTTGGTTTTATACTCCATAAAGACATCGATAGTGTAACAGATATCTCATTCATCGATGAGAGGTTAATCAAAGCTAAAATGTGCCTAAATGGAGAAACTCAAACTGGGATCTCGATTTATTCTCCCCAGCAGGGTTTTAGTGATGACCAAAAAGCAAGCTTTCTAGAAAAACAAGAGGATAATTTTTGAATATACTGCGCTAATTTATAAAGGGGGCTAGGTCTGTAATTGATAATTATCAATTATCTTAAAACAACATTACAGATTCACTGCAAATAAATCCGTAAAGAATGTCGTAGAATTCACTAAAGAATTAATTAAATTTCGATTACAGGATCACCACACAATACATTCTTTTGATATAGTAAATATGTTTCCTAGTATCAAAACTAATAAATTGCTCCCCATTATTGCCAAAAATTTGAATAAATACAGTCACTTAAGCAAGCTTGAAATTGATGAATTCATGACGGTTTTAAAATTGCTGACAACTATTTCGCTTTCGACCAGATCATTTATAAACAAAACGGCCTTGCAATGAAGTCTCCGGCCTCAGGAATTTTGGCAGAAATTTATTTAGATTTTCTAGAGGACACACAAATAATAATGAAAAATTCAAGAATGTTCTATTTTGGTCTAGGTATGTAGACGATGCGTTTGTTATCTTGGATGAACGCATAACTAACGCCTCTACGACTCTTAATAATCTTAACACAATAGATACGGATATAAAATTTACTTTAGAATCCGAAATAGATAAATCCATTAATTATCTAGACCTAAAGATCAATAGTCACGCTTCGTCATTTTCTTTTAGTATTTACAGAAAACCCACACAAACTGCAGTTACAATACGTAATGATTCGATACACCCCTTAGCTCATAAATGCGCGACCTATAACGGCTTGGTGAATCGCGCTTTTAGTATACCAATGTCCAAACAAAACTTGCACAAGGAACTGAACATCATTCGAGCTATGGCTAAAGTTAATGGTTTTAAAGAGAATTTTATAGAACGAATAATAAGCAAATTCAAATATCGCCCTCACACGAGTCTGATGAAAAATAAAATAGAAGCAACGGAAATTGCAACCTTCACGTTTAATAGAGATGTATACAGAATTACAAATATTTTCAGGAAACGTAACATTAGGATCGCATTCAAGACAGATAATAGAAGTACAACAGTTTTACATAATGTTTCGGTTGTCAACAAAGTCAATCCATATTCTATATCAGGGGTATACAGGTTCGAATATAGGGACTGTGGAAGCGGATACATAGGGCAAACTGGGCGTAGCTTTAATGTCAGGTATCAGGAACACCTTAACGCTGTAAAATATCACAGATTCTCAGCGGTAGGCCAGCATATCCATGAGTACAAACATAAATTTACAGACATAGATAAAGACCTCGAGATCATGGAAACACTGTAAGGGACAGAAGCTTGACATTACGGAGGCATGTCTAATACATCTAGACCAATACTATAACGCTAACCTGAATTTGAATGAAATCTCGGAAAAACCAAAGATTTTATTTGATTGTTTGATTCTATTACTTAACAAGTTAAAAATTCCAAAAAAATTCGAGCGTATTCCGAACTCTACATAACAACTTTGCTTACTACTGTCTTCGTCCACAACGCCCCCCGGACTCTCTCCCAAAAAGTTCGACGTTCTAGAAACTTCCCCTTTGACGTCCCTACTTCTCCTTCCCTGCGCTTCATCACAGAACACAAGATACTAGCAGACACACTCATCGCGCCGCAGCCGTCACGCGAATTACACAGCTTTAGAGGTGAGTCAGCCGTATCAACAGTTAGATTCAATTAGTTTTCTTTATCAATATTCTCGCTTTTCTCTTAACATTGGGTTTCATTATTGCAGGGTTCTATTGAACTGAGAAGACATGTACGCCTAACAACTGTAGGACAAATGAAATTACAGTTCCAACCACGCATACAGCATTAAAAATACGAAGTGTTTTTGTACTTAATAAATTTAAGAAGACGGCCCAGTTTTAACAATCATATTGTATATAACGAGCTTTTAATCCATCGAAGTGGTTATTATATACATGAAATGAAAATTTTAACATCAAATGGACTGCATACAATTTTAAATCCTCAAGCTTAAGTTCGCATTTGAATTCGATAGTACGATAGTACAAAATCACAGACATTAATGAATGTGAAGACTACTCATCAAACAGACGAGAAATTTTATATTTATGACTTACAAGAATTCTCTTGTTACATATTAGAGTTTTAATATAGCATAATTTACTGTAGATGTTTTAGGATTTAACTAGTGCAATATTCTATTGTTTGTATATATGTATATTAAGGAGTTACGTATGACAATATGTTGTTTAATGTTTAGATTGCCAAGTTTTTTGCACTTTCTGAACAGCTGATGATGGTGTCAAAAATTGAACACCGAAACATGTTCTGTAATAAATAATGTTGTAAATACCATCCAACAACATTGTATTTAGTATTGAAAAGGTGGAACCTGCTAGATTCTAATTTAATTGTGACTCCCTAGGCCTCAAATGCTCTAATACTGTGTCAAGAAGAGGGAGTTTCTCAACTGATGGTTACTATGCAATGGAAATGTATTATAGGAGAGGTATTTTTGAACAAACCATTCTCATTATTGGTTCATTATTGGAAATTATACATGTTCTGTAAGTACATCCAGGACAAATATTTCAAGTTTCCTATTAATTAATTAATTTAATTAATTTAATCTAATTTTGCTCAATGTGCATAATTAGAGGACATACTCTTAAGCATTTTCACAGAATTTTGTTAGAGATATTTCTCTGCGCTTACATGTCATTACGTGATATCTGTCACATGGGTTATCACAAAGTTTGCACACGCATAGTTCATCTGGTTGGTGGTAGATGTCTCTCGTGCAGATACCGTGGTGAAAACCGAAAACCATGAACAGCAAAACGCGTCATGAAGTGTCTCAATGCGTAATTGGCTTTTATCCATTCTCTGTTGACCATGGCATCTGTAGCGTAAAATTCAGGAAATATTTCTTCTCTTTTTCCTTGCAGTTCACGGAGTAGACTCTGGTATGCTTCTGTTGATAGCAGGCATAGGTCGTATCTTAAATCCTCAATGTAGAAGGATTCTTTGGCGAGAACATATGCCAGACGTGAGGGTGTATACTTTGAAATACACAAGGCCTTCTTCAGGAATCTTGCTTTTAATTTTTCGATTTCCTTCAGATTCTGCTTTCTTAATTGGTCCCAAATTAAAGTCAAAACATATGTCACTATTGGAGTGATTTTTAACTTGAAAATTTTTAACGCGGTATATGATGATAACTTCCGTAAATTCGGTATACTGTTCATAGTTGATAAAGCGGCGATAACTCTCTCCCGAACATGGATACTGTATACATTTCCGTGAGTCTGTAATGTGGTTCCCAAATATTTGTAATGTGTTACGATCGATAGTGCGTCTCTTTTATAAATTATGACATCGCTAGTTGCCGGTTTGCCTCCTTTCCTGAAAGTCATTGACACAGTTTTATTTTCATTTAACTGAAGTTCGTTCTCGGTTGCCCATACTGTAAATTTGTTGAAAGCCTCCTGGAGATTTGCTAACTCAGTGGATACAAGCACCATGTCATCCGCGTATGCGTACAATTTGACCTTTTCTGTTCTAATGGTCTGAGTTATGTCCGTAGTTACTATGTTAAATAGGAGCGGACTAAATGGATCACCTTTCAAAACTCCGTTTGTTTGTTCTATCCGATCTGATATATCAACATTGTCATCTATTTGTATGAAATTTTTGTTCAGAATGTTCCTTAAAATCCTCGTGATGTAATTTTTCCCAGTGAGCTTTTCCAGTTTATCGATTGCTATATTTCTATTCACGAGGTCGAAAGCCTTAGTGTAGTCCAAGACCAACTACAATTACATTGGACCGTAATCCAGGAAAAACATGGCGGACATCGGTGGGCGATATGAGAGGTTGAGGGCAAGGTTATGCGTGTTTATTCCGAGTCACCTAAAGAAAAGATCACAAGTCGAACGTCATGAAATGCAACTCATAAACTCGAAATATGAATAATTAAATACGATATATAGATGTCAACAAAGAACATTATTAACCTTACATGAAATACTATGACACCACTATTAACCACCGCCCATTATGTAAAACACGCAAACAAATTTCTCCAACAATATTTCAACCCTCCAAAATCCACCTGTGTTGTTGAGTAGGTACAAGCGATATTTGTATGATACACTTGGCCATCTAAAGAACTCGTTACCTTATAACTCACCAGAATTGACGGCAAAATTGTATATTACATAAAAAATAACATAATCCTCATGTTCACTCATGGGAAAGGGGTTAGGTTTAGTTTACGCACGTTCATTGTAAAACGTTGAAAATTAATTACATCATTCTTGCACCACCGTTTAATTTCGTCTCTAAATCATAAATCTTGGTCATGATTTTCCGGATGTTTTTGGGACTGATTTAATTTTCTTTGTAGTAAGGTACGTTGGCTGATAGGGCAAATGCTAGGATAGGCATCATTAGTTTTAACTTCGGAAGTTTGCGCGGCACTCGAATTAGATCACCACCTTCTACGGGTATATAATGTTTTCCCTAACAATACATTTGATTTCAAAAATGATAAAATGATTAATGTACACAGCATTATTAGGCCTATGATTCGGTTCGAAGTTTTCCTTACGAATGCTCTTAACCCAATTTTGCCTTTTGGAAACGGGAACACTGAAACTCTTACTTACATCCAGGCACACAGCACATTAAACTACAAACATATTGCATAGGTAACTAAAAATGAAGAAAATACTTTCAGAGAACAACACGAGGATGAACGTTAACCTAATCACCGCCGATATTGTTGGAATAAATAAGTTCTTTGATAACAAACAGCTTCTTACGGCACTGAAAGAGGATCTATAACCTTCTTAAGAGCATAAATAAATATAATGTATGATTAATAATATTAAAATTTCCGTAAATATTTGGTAACAACACGACTTTCACAAATCAAAACAAATGCATGCTAACACTCCAGCTGCCGCCATTATGGACAGTTTCGATAGGTCGGTTAAGGTCTGAGATATTGTAGTTGGTCTTGTGTAGTCTATAAAGACAGCGTATAGTTTACCTCTGTGGAATCTTAATGCATCTTCTATCTCCCCTTGTAAACATTTTACCGATTGGAGTGTTGATTTTCCCTTCATGAATCCAAATTGCTCTTCCGGTATTGATCCTTCAATCAAGCTGTATAGACGTTTTGTTATGAGACTTGTCAGTATTTTTAGGGCAGTACATTCGAGAGCTATTCCACGATATGCGTTTGGATCCCTAATATTTCCTTTCCCTTTGTATAAAATTCTAAGAGCAGAAAGTCTCCAGTTATGAGGTATTTTTCCTTGCTTTATGCATTCATTGTAACTTATAGGTCTGTCCATATTTTCTTGAGATGGGTTGCTGTATTTTTAAGATTTTCGTAGTAAATTCCGTCTGGACCACAAGCTTTTTTGTCTTTCGGGTGTTTATTACATGTTCTACCTCTTCTACCGTAAACGGAGTGAAATTACTCTCTGGATACTCGTCTTCATTTAGCTCTTCTGGTCGAGTTTCTTTTGCTTGCAAGACTTTGCTGAAATGTTCTTTCCATATTTTAATCGGGATGTTGCTCGGAAAATGTGGTTGTTTGGGCAGTACTGCTTTGTACCATTGTTGTTCTGCCTCTTCTATTTGTTTCTGCTCTTCTTTGTCTTGAAACATTTCTTTTGCTCTTCTGATTATTGTTTTATAATTCTTTCTTGCGTCGTTATATTTTCGTAGCGATGTTTCTGTTGGTGTTATTCTCGCGCATCTCAGTGCCTTCGGCGTGTCTTTCCTTGCTTTATACCAAAATCTGTATCATCTGATGGCCTAGCAAGCAACAATTTTCGTAAGAGAGACCAAGGACTTAACAGGGCATTGGCGGTAGAATAACACCCACGGTATCCTCTGCCTGTCATAAAAGGCAACTGAAAAGGGCCCCAGGGGCTTGTAACTTGGGAGTGAGGATTGACAACCACGGGCCCCTTAGCCAAGTCCTGGCATTGCTTCCACGTACTTGTGCCAGGCTGCTCACTCTCATGTATCCTATCTGACCTCCCTTGGTCAACACTTGTTCTTTTCCAACCCAACAGTATTAGGTTCCTGAGGCCTAGGGAATCTTTTATTTTTACGCCCCCCTGTAGCCCGTCTTTCTTCGGTCGATACCTTCGTTTTTCAAAGTGTCTGATCCCTTCACTTTTTTCTGCCCGATAAATGTTAATAGAGGATGGTTGCCCAGTTGTACTTCCTCTTAACCAATAATCACCACCACCACTCCACTAAGTCGGAGGATCCAGAGTAGGTTTCACCCTACAAATGGCCACGGCTGGTTCTGTGGTTTGACAGCTTTGCATACCACCTGGCCAGAGGTGCGGTGGCAACGGCTCCACGCCTCTGTACTCTGAAGACGGAAAGGGATTGCTCTCCACCGTTGGCTGTCCTGAGAATGGTTTTCCATTCTCCTGCATCAAGGTGAATGCCAGGACAGTTCCTAATATAGGCCACGGCTGCAAACCCCCTCAACCTTCAGTGTACGGAATGATAAATTTAGTAGTTAGCCTTCATTACATGCACTAACCATGTGCCTTGGTAGGTGTGCTGGTTACCAACTGAGCCCAAATTAGCAAGATGGGGTGAAATACAGGCAACAAAGAACAAGTTAGCTGGATTACGAATTTACTCATTCAGGAAATTCATTCCCTATGGGAATATGTATATCAAACCATTCTCTGTCAATAAATTAAACAGTCTGATTTTGAAATCTTCAGTGAGGTAGAATCATTCTTAAACAGAGATAGTAGTCTGGAAATTGGGGCTAAAATGGTCTAACGAAGAGTGCTGTGGAAGCCATAACATTCTTCATCCCTGGGAAAGATGCATAATAAACAAACAGGACAATGGACTGTGCTTCTTCAGGTGCTCTGGCACAGAATCTTCCTGCATTTTATGCAAGTCCCATCACGAAATACAAGAAAAAGGGATGTGCCAGTATCTAACCTCAGATTACAGGAATTTCTCATCTGAAGATTAACACTGCTGGCCTGACTTGACAAATCTTTGTGTTGGCTATAGTATCCTGTGACATGGTTGCCTTTTCTTCCCACAAATCTGTCTGGTTTCCTTGATAATCTTTGGTGACTCACATTACTAAGCGGGGTATTCTGACTACCTCAGGCTGAATTTTTCCCTGTAGTAATTTTATCTGAAGAGTTATATACCTGTGGTTTCACAAAATTTTCCTAAAATGACAGTAGTTTAATTTACACTCGTAACTGACCCAATTTTTTTGTTTTTTAGTTATTAAATGACGGGATATATTGGTTGGGCTGTGAGACTACCCTGCTTGGTAAGAAAGATCTTATTTTACTATTTGTAAAAAATGAGGGTTTTACAAAATATTACTCTCCTTGCATCATCGTTATTTCATTTTTACATTGTTGAATTTTACTCCACACCCATTATTTAGCTCAAAAAAATATTGTGATCTATTGTTTCAGTTACTATGGTCGTGTTGAATTAGACGTTCGCCTTTGTGCTGAAATTACATGATAATAGGCATAATAGATTTCAACTGCAAGTAAGGATGCTGAGAGGATTATCTGCAGTGGGGATTCATTGTAGGGGTAGTGTGCCTGCCTCTTACCTGGAGGACTCGGGTTCAATTCCCGGCCAGGTCAGGGATTTTTACCTGGATCTGAGGGCTGGTTCGAGTTCCACTCAGCCTACGAGATTAGAATTGAGGAGCTATCTGACAGAGAGAGAGCGGCCCCGGTCTAGAAAGCCAAGAACAACGGCCGAGAGGTATCGTTGTGCTGACCACACGACACTTCGCAATCTGCAGCCTTTGAGCTGAGCAGCGGTCGCTTGGTAGGCCAAGGCCCTTCAGGGCTGTAGTGCTATGGGGTTAGTTTCTTTGATTCATTGAAAATAATAGAAAATATAATGAAATAATAGAATCTAAAAACAAATACGTTATGCGCCAAAATATACAGTACTAATTTTCGCACAGTGCCTGCGCGTTGTTACATCATCATGATGAATTGTTAGTTGTGTAAAGAACGATGTGCTCTGTGATTGGAAGTGACAGTGGGTCTCGCGACAGAGGAAAAAGTGTTTATAGTGGAGTATTATTTTTGCTCGTACGGCAACGGTTATTTTTTTTAATTTTATTTTTTTTTGCTATTGGCGACGATGGGACAGGAAAGAGCTAGGACTGGGAAGGAAGCGGCCGTGGCCTTAATTAAGGTACAGCCCCAGCATTTGCCTGGTATGAAAATGGGAAATCACGGAAAACCATCTTCAGGGCTGTCGACAGTGGGGTTCGAACCTACTATCTCCCGAATACTGGATACTGGCCGCACTTAAGCGACTGCAGCTATCAAGCTCGGTAAAACGGTTATCAAGGTGGAACGAGTTTAAAGTTAATGGCAGAACAATATCGTGAACACTTCAATAAGCCAGCACATAGCAACACAGTTATGCTATCTATTGTTAAAAAATTTCGTCGTACAGGTAGTGTATTGTGTCAATGCAAGGGAAGGTCTGATAGGCCAGTAGCTGTGTCCACAAATGAAAATCATGGACGTGTCCTCAATCAGGTGTTGCAGTCTCCAAAGTGAAGTCTTCGGCGAACAGTCCTGAAATTAAACATCAGCCCTACGTCACTTTGACGATTGTTTAAAGACATAGGTGGATTTCCGTACAGAATACAGGTTGGGCAACAACTGACGGAATACGATACGCACGTCAGGGTGGAATATTGTGCACGACTTTTGGCCATGGTGTACGTGGATCCAGATTTTTTGTTCAACATGTGGTTCTCCGTCGAAAGTCACATTCACATTCACTTGGACGGTTTTATCAATCGCCAAACAACTCGCTTTGGTTTTGAGAGGCCAGACACTATAGTCAGAAACCGCTACATAGTGTGCGTGTGACAATTTGGTGTGCAGTGTCAGGAAACGGTGTGCTAGGTCCGTATTTCATAGAGAATGATGATGGTGCACCTCTTACTGTTAACCAGGAATGCTATAGGAACATGGGGATCAGCCCATTTATTCAGGATCTAAGAAGGTTTTGTTGTGCCAGGAACATGCAGATGAATAGACAGTGGTTCCAAATAGACGGGGCGACCTGCCACACCGCTCGACAGACTATGGCTATGCTGCAAGAAACCTTTCCAGTACGAGTAATTTCCCGCGAGGCTGAGTTCCCCTACCCATCACATTCCCCCGATCTCACACCACCTGATGCTTACGTGTGGGGAATGTTAAAGGAGCAAATTTTCAATTGTCCAGATCCACCCAAAACTGTGCGTGCATTACGTCAGAAGATCGTCTCGTTCTTTGGTACTCTGCAGCAATCCATGTTCCAGAATAACGGTATGTTGGAAAATCTGAGTGATCATTATGAATGCTGCCTACAGTGCAATGGAGCACATTTTGAACATTTACACCATCATCTCGATAAGTAAGGTAATGACAATAAGAGTAACATAATTTCCAGTACTGTATATTCTGGCGCATACTGTATTACAGTAAATCACAAAATACCCCGCTTGGTAAGATAAAGGTTTTGAAAAGTTTGGCAATAGGAGGGTCAATTTAAAAAACAACACAAATCTAATTTTAAGCTGTCAACTAAAAACTTATGTAGGTCAAATATTTATATATTTTCACAGGGTTATTCATAGCAGAAATAATTAATATACACTGACAGATATAGTGTGATGTGTTTTATGTTGATATAATAAATGTATAATGAAATATATTAATTTCAATTTGATTTATGTTCCTTCTGCGTGGAGCAACACTGTATGGTACCCTCATGTAAAGCGTAGTTTCACTACAATACGATTTCAAACAACTTTTTTTTTGCTATCTTAGGAGTGATATTACGAGAGTGCTTGTTGAACATGATTTATTATTCACCAAAGATTACATTTACACATTTTAAATTTTACAGTTAACAATAAATGTAACAAAAAGGTTTTTCTTTTAAATATTGCTGGAAGTGCCATATATCGTCGTTCAGTGGCGTGCTTCACTCACATGGATAACTAAGACAGGGACAAATGGCCTGGGATCTGAAATAAGGTGCCAGGATTAATATAGTGTGAGAGGTAAAAACAGAAACTTGAGAAGAATTAAAAATCACTGCAGTTTGGAGTCAAACTAACTTTTTTTGTCATGATGGTTTTATAATGCACTTCTTATGGTATACAGTGAAATTGATAAAATCTAACTCACAAGTGACATTCGTAAATATAATACCAGGTCACTTAACCTAGTTGATGAACCTCATTATGGACTATAAAATGTAGGTTACAGCCATTTCATTGTTCAGAAAAAATATTTAATAAATTGTCATCAGACTAATAAACACACCTACCATTCATCATATTCAAATGTAAGCTTGAAAATCAGTTTTAATCAGTGCAGGAATACTTCAAAATTAATGAGTTTGTTATGTACTGTATCTTCTGAGTAAGTATATGTAAGTTTATGGTTTTATTTTTCTTGACAATGTCTAATTTATGAAACATATTTGGTAACTGAATAAATTCTTTCATGCTGTTAGGGCCACGCAGCTGTGAACTTGCATCCAGGAAATAGTGGGTTTGAACCCCACTGTTGGCAGCCCTGAAGATGGTTTTCCATGGTTTCCCATTTTCACACCAGGCAAATGCTGGGGTTGTACCTTAATTAGGGCCACGGCCGATTCCAACTCCTAGCCCTTTCCTGTCCCATCGTTGCCATAAGACCTATCTGTGTCGGTGCAACGTAGAGCAAGTTGTAAAAACAAAAAAATTAGTACATACTAGACTAAGGAAAAATACTAATTGTTTATATTATGCTGTATGTCATGAGGAATGGACACTCGAAAATTCCTGAGCAAAAAGAGAGAGCGTAGGGGCTGGAAGTGCCAGGAAGGACTGGCAGACCCAAATTAAGGTGGGCAGAAGAAATAGCTGAGGATCTCAAAGAGGTTGGATGAAGAAGGAAGCCCTAAATATAGAGGAGTGAAGAAAAGGAATAAAAAATGGAAATGCTGACGCCACTGGTATTCTTTCTGATTTAACAAATATATTGAGGGACTTTCTTTATTTAATATTAAATTTAATAAAATGTATTTATTTTCCATAGAAAAATTTCAGATCTACAAACCTTTCCACGAGCAAATATGTCATGGGTCCTTTTCTTACCTTGAAACCTTGCTCTCGTGTAACACACCGTTGATCATATGTCCAGTAAATGACAAATGATCACACATCAGAACAATGGGTTAAAGAAGCATTATTCAATCATTTTGTATGTCAAACATTTACTCTTTATTTTCTACAGGCATAAACAATGTAACTTAATTCAAGTAGCATTAAGCCATTTCTATCTCTTTTCTTCCAGACTGAAAACTCAATAAATACCATATATGGAATCAATTGATAAATACCATACATAGAGTCAATATTTATTTTAAACCTCAAGAGAGAAAATAAGAAATAAATATGATTCTAATATATACACAAATTCGTCAGTGTCTTCCATATGTAAATGAGCCAAACATGACACCAATTTTTTCCATTTAATAAAATAACAAAATATGACTGAAAACACAAATTTACGCATTTACATGGCAGTAATAGATGGATAACTTAATTGTGTACAGTGTTTTGATAAACACAAATTTCTATTTTTAACCTCCTAATAATAGGAAGTTACTGAAATTATTTACAATATTTGATAAATTATCATAAAACAGTAACTTCATTCAAATTTCATTATAAAATCATAAGAAAGGAACAATAACAGGCATTCTGAAAAGTTGACTGAAAGTTGACAGTTTTAGGTATGTGTACAATGATTATCTCACTACACACTTCACATAATGTCTAACATTATCCAAATTTTCTCCCTTTATTCTTTCAGAATCCAACAGATTAGTCTTAAAACCTAATAAGATCCTATTAACCACAATTCAATTGTAATCCGTTCACAAAAAATATAATCCACATTTCCAGTTATGTCAACAATCTTATTACTAGATAAGCCTATCTAAATCATCCTCATGATCCAAAGTCAAAATTTATGCATGAACAAATGTTATCAATTTTGCCACTTTTTATCATCCAAATTTCACAGTGGGATTGTTTAAATACAATACTGGTAATTTCCAAATCACATAAACTTAATATTGCACTTTTGGTCAGGTTAGAGCCTACACAAATTAGCAAATTCTAAGACAAGCCACCAATATTCTTGTGTTTAATACAGGGAGAAATTCACATTTATTTTGTTCTCAGCATTTACTAATAAATTTGATGTTTCAAAGTTTAGCAGCACAAGCTTCATTACACTGTACAAGAAGTGCAACACATGTTACAGTGAACATTAATTTGGTAAATAAAGATTCTCTCTTCATAAGTGCATGAGTGAAAATTATGCAGTGAACATACATTCGAGTAAGAAAGTAGACAGTCATACAGTGTCTGTCTGTTTGTTAGGTCAACAGCCCAGAGGCTGGTTGGATCCTCAAATAGCACCACCAAAGGTTATGCGGTTATAAGGAAACCCCAAAAACCAATGGCAGCGTCAAAATGAGGCGTACTAGGCAAGATGAGGAGTGAGGTAGTTTGCCACATTGCTTTCCTCACTGGGTCAGAAAGTACTATTGCAGCACGACTGACCCTGTGAGCAGCACCTTTCATAACACTCAGATGCACTGGTCGTGCTGTGAATGTCATTACTCAGCACTACCCATACCCCAGCAGCTTCGCTTCCATATTGTCACAGCCATGGATGTTGACTGGGTCTTCAGTGGAAGCTACACTTTACTCTGGCCTGTGCCAAGAGATGGATGCAAAAGTACTGTATCCATCAAGAAATGACAGCAGGCAGAGTCATACAGTAAATAATGTTATTAAAAAAAAGAAAAAAACCCCCAGCAATTTCTCTAGTACTTTCAATCAGAGGAAATAGCATATATTAATTTCTTGAGACTGTGGGACAAATTCATATATCAATATTCTGCTGAAAAATTAACAAGTTTCCAAGGAAAACTCTTGTCCATTCAGTTAAGTTTCCCCTACCAGCAAAGTCTACTAACACACTTCACTTCAACTACTTTATTACAGCACAACTTCATTAATAATGAATTTCCTCCCACTATTGTTCCAATTATTTGGCATTAAAGATGACAACGTTCATAGCTTCTTTCATCCATCCTAATCCATCCAGTACCCATTCGCACAAAAAGGTTGGAGATTTGTAAATTTTATAAGAAAAATGGACAACATATCTGTTCTTATTGGTTAGTTACTATTCATTCAGAATATGACAAGCACGAAAATGCAACGTTAATCTTTGCAACAAACATTTTCACACAATAACATATTTTACAGTCTCATAATAAGGAACAAATGATTCCTTGACAGATGATATTTGTCTGGCTGTTAGACAAGCACCATATGCAGGAACTGCTGATCCAAATAATTTGAAATCTTTCATAGGTTTTAATATCATGGAGATAAAACCAATCAATATTAATTTGTCTGTTTGAAAGACCTCAACATGAAAGTCTTAAAAAGAATTCTGGCAAAAGAAGAGAAAAGGCAAGGAATAATTTTGTGCTTTAAATTGGGGAACACACGAGATGGAGGTTGGACTATGTTCTATTTATATACATATTCACTTAATTTTGAAGCTCTTTTACAATGATAAAATTATCATGTCTTATAATGAGAACTATTTCAGTTGTCTATAATTGAGGGAGACAGTGCAACAAGTGTTCTAACCTTCCCCAACATACTGATGCCATCTATTCCTTTTGATATGAACTATCTTCCTACTAAATGGGTTAGATCCATACATCTTATTTACCCAAGACAAATTTCCCTCATTTAGAGCGCAACAATGGCCTAACCCCAAACAACCAATGAATGATCAGCATTAATGTCACGAGTGAAAGAAAGATGGCACTAAAAGGATTAGGAGTAATTTTGTAAATGCAAAACCTTTCACTGAGAACATCACTTAGCCCCCCCAACCACTCTTTCGGTTGCATTACAAACACCTCTCTGAGGTGATGTTATGTAACCTATATCTCGAGGCAGCCCTGAAGAAGGTTTTCGATGGTTTCCCATTTTCCCACAAGGCAAATGTTGGTGCTGTACCTCAATTAAAACCACAGCCATTACTTTCCCATTCCTAGCTCTCTCCCACCCTTGTGTCGCTGAAAACATCACCATCCTCTCGTTCTAAAAAATGCTGTCTTCACACCAAAGTATTCTTCGTCAAGGCCAATATATCCTAATAAAGTTAAAGATATTCATGACCATTTGAAATTTCATTCAGGGATAGTGATAGTGTGTTTCTCACAAAGCTGACAAAGTGCAGGTAGAAAATCTGGAAGATGATTATGTAAAGATTTAGTAAACTGGATACAGGTGTGTGTGTATGTCCAACCCTTACTCCGTTTCTCTACAGGGTCAATACGAAGTGGGATGAAATGTATGATATAATATATGAAATAGGAAGGGAGAGGGTAAAACCTGGTGCTGGCATCTAGCCCGCTCCTGTCCAATAGCACCAAGAAGTCTGCTCAAGATTGTACGTCCCCATCCGATGGACGAATCACCGTCAACAGCTTCATATGCCCTCACTCCATATGAGCATTACAGAGAGGTTTGTTTTGGCACGCATTCTAGTGATAAGAAATTGTATACCACCACCTACCCTGCCGGTCAACATTCTGATGGTTAATTTTTTTTGACCATTGGGATTCGAACCGACTAACCACGGTGTCACACCATAAAGACTTCATGCCTAACGACCATGGCCACCAGGTGGGATGCAGGTAATTATTAAAATTTATTCAAAGCAGTTTGTGATAAAACATATTATCCCAATAACTTTTCTCCTTTCTTATGTGTACATAACTTTAGAGGGGCAGCCATGATTAACATGGTGGCTTAGCTACAGGCATTCCAGCTAGATGGCCGAGGTTCGATTCTCAATTGGAATCTTCACTTGAAAAACTCATGGGAAGAGAAACCAGCCTTAAACCCTCACCAATACCTGAAATAAGCTGAATTAAGCTTTTAATGTGTAAGTTTCAATGCAACAGTGGTCTGAACAAGAAAAGTAGTTGTGGGAACCTCATAAAAATTATATCATCTCTATAACTTCTCCACAATGGGATATATAACACCGTAATTAAGTTTGCCATGCACCACAGAATACATCATAAACAAAAAAAATGTGTTTTATCTATTTCCAGAAAAACCACCTATTCCCTTCCTACTATCATAAATCGCATCATACACTTCATCACATTAACTTCTCTGATGAGGTTGATGTCAGGAAAGGCATCTGGAGGTACAGCTCGCTACGAAGATTCATCTCGCTTAATACCTGACTTGGGTTAGACCACTGTTGTGCTGACCCACTCAATTTCAACATGGTGAAGCCGAGGAACATGTGTTCATTCATTGTAAGTCCCTCTAAAATGAAGAGGTACTACTGTCCTGAATTGATTAACCAAATGTAATTTATCAAATCAACTTTCCTCTTCCACCAACTAAATTATACAGGTTACCTTTGCTGTTCACTTTCTCTGCTTTGACTAGGCAAATTCACATTAGAAAGTATTTGATCATGTGGAAGTGAAATTTGTGTTTACTGTAAATGTGGAAATACACTAGTCAGGATGGCACCAGTTCTCTGTTGATCAACCATAGTGATTTATGTGGGCCAAACTCTGGCACATTTGTTTCCTATGGAGTTAGACTAAAGGCCGGTCTCCACTGATTAACATTTAAAACCAACATGTGTGTCGTTCTCTCTGCACTGTACTAAAATTTATAGTCAGAAATGGAGTGGAGCAAGATTACTTTGGACTTAATTAATGATATAACAGAAAGGCCTTGTTTGTGGGATGTCTCATCAAAGGAATGCAGTGATAAAGCGAAGAAAGCCGACATTTTCCAGGAATTCTAAATTATCTATAATTGTTCCTACGAGTGCATAGAAAAAAAAAAACCTAGCGTCCCTCTGCTCCCAGTACAGTCGAGTATTGCAAAAAAGATCAGAAAAGTTGGAGCGGGAGCAGATAAAATTTATACTTTAAAATGGTTTGCTTTTGAAGCAATGAGCAGGATGACGGAAGGAAATGTGTCTAATAGAACTGCATTTCTAAATCATAACAAGAAGCAACAATGGCAATAACATAAGCCAAATCCTCTTCATCTGAGTCCATTGTCCTTGTGTGAAAATATCAGACACCACCTAAATGTATTACCACAAATTGATATGATGAACTACCTATATATAAACAAAGAAGGTCAAGTTTAACATGTTTATTAAGTGTGGACACAATGTTGAATGAAACAGTATTCAACATTTAACATTCAACATGTTGATGATGTCACCAGTTAACATTTGCAACTTTTAACATTTAACATGTTGTTAAATGTTCATCAGTGGAGACCAGCCTTAAGGCAAACAAGCTAGCATAGCCAAAAGACTTCCAGTGTTACATGGAATACAAACTACAAGGATAAGACTAATTTCAAAAACCTTACACATATTGATCTTGGCATATGTAATTCAATATACCATATCTTAGCATAGTTTGCTGTATTTACTTCAAGTCACAGACTAATGTAAGTATCTGATACAACCATCTAGGTGATTATATGAAGAGGCTTCTACACACACCAGTCAATATTTGTAGTACTACAAATACAAAACCATAAGAGTATGATTCTATTACAATATCAGTCACCTGATGATAAAACTTGGCAAGACTAAAAAATGCCTCTCTTATGCCCTTAGATATGATTGAAGAAAATGATTTTAAAAAATGAGTGGTGTTAAACATATTTGAAAAACAACAAAGAATTATGAATAACTGCAAATAAACTCAAATAGTCCCTGTATGTAAGGCTACAAAGAAAAACTCTGCCAAAGGAAAAAACTACTGCTCTTCAATCACTCAACATTAGAATTCGTGCTATGCAGGGCTCTATCCTTGCACTCAGGTCGCCCATGGGTGTCTACTCAAAAATTGAATCAGGCCTGTCTGGTGGCTACACACCATTATTATTATTATTATTATTATTATTATTATTATCATCATCATCATCATCATCTTCATCTCTCTCTCAGCCTCTACTCAATTACCTTGTCTAAGACCGTAACCAAGAATAATAGACTTTTTTCAGAACCTGTACTTCTAAGGGATGCAGTGTATTCTCTTTTAAGGATCCCAGTTGTACATTTCCTTTGGTTTCATCCACATTTTCTTACACCGCCCCTGCCTTCAACTTTCTCTCACAGAAAAAAATATGATTGCTAGACTTGGACCACTAATGGACATATATCCCTTTCACACCGTGTACGCCAATTGTGCGGGTTTGTATTTTGTTTATGTCGAGCTTATTTGATGTTTTCTTGGCGCTAGATCGAACTGCAGTGCTTGTACGGGACACGTAGCATGTACTTCAGCTGTTTTTAGTTAGTACTTGACAACCAGGGGGCAGGAAGAAGAGTTTAAAAATACAGTTCATTAGCAAGATGGCAGGAAGCAGTAATGCCTAAAGTAAGCATTTATTTACTGCATTTGTATTAATCTAGAAGCTTTACTGAATATCAGAATATAATCAATGAGGTGTGTAAATTGTGTAGCAAACGTAAATTGTGAACTTACATCGTATGTAATACCAGGAGGTTTTAGAATGTTGATATGCACATATGTGCGGGCTAGGTTTCCTTACAGGCAATGCATGCAGGAGTGCTGGGTGCTGTCACAAAAAGGACTGTGAAAGCAAAACTCATACTCTATATGAGAAATGTAATGTATAAGATTTTAATTGTTTAAAATCGTTCCACACTGTAAAATAGAACATTTGATCATGTACATGTGCATATTCACATGTACTGAGTTTAATTTTTTTTTTTTGCAAGTAGTGAATGAAGTCCTGACACGCACAATTGTGTGGGTTCTGTTTTTCAGCTGATAGTTCTTATTTTGTAAAATAAACTGTAAAAACATGTATTTGAAAGCATTTCAGTAAGTTTTTGACGTTTCGACACCTCCAGATTTCTTTCAGGTCTGACGACAAGTTGCTGCTGTCAAAAGGGCAGTAAAAGCAAAACTCTTTCTCAGTGTAGAAAATGTAACGTTTACTTGTGTTTGAACAAAGATTTAATTGTTTTAAATTATTCCCCACTGTAAAATAGAACATTTGATCATGTACATATGTATATTCAGATGCATTGAGGTAATTTTTCTTTTTTGTAAGTAGTGAATTAAGTCCTGACACGCACAATTGTGCGGGTGCTTTTTTTCAGATGTTAATTTTTATTTTGTAGAATAAACTAAAAATATATGTATTTAAGAGCATTTTAGTCAGTTTTTGACGTACAAACAAAAATTCACACTGCCAGTTTTCTTTCAGGTCTGAAAGGGATATAACCATTTCCACCTTTAATCACCCATCAGTACCATGCTCAATATTGGAGTGCCCTGGGCTGCATGCTCGCTTAATACACAAAAGTGCAATTTTCTGGCTAATTGTTAGTTATTAAGAAAATGTATATTTTTATAGGAAATGTAAATCTTTTGATAAGACTAACAGTTAATCAATTATTTTAGATTTTATCGGATAAAGCCTGCGCCAAAAGTCAGAGAATTTTTTCCCTGGAATGAAGTAGGACTCGGGAAGAAAATGCACATGAACATTTTTGTAGGAAACTGAATTCTAAGTATACTGGCTGAGCTCCATTTCTAATAGGATTAACAATTCAGGCACTGTATTTACCTTCAAGGGTCCGAGACACACAATTTATCCAACTTGCTCACCTGATAAGGAAACATAATTATATAATAGCCCATAACAAATCTGAAAGAAATAAGCTTTCTAATGCTGAGTTACGGAAATTACTTACACAGTCCCACCTGCTCTAATAGCCACCTTTATTCAACGGATACTTCCTTATACGGACATTTTTCCACGGAACTGATTTTATTTTATATAAGACACGTGTAAAAACAAGCCTCATTTAAGTGGACACCTCAAATTCCAGACAGCGGACATCGCCATTAGTCTCGTCCAATTGTCTTAAGCGGACACTTTACGCATTCCAGGACACTGCTTTTACATAGGACACTGTCATCCTTTCTCTTAGTATCATTTTGCAAACATACGGGAATACCTTTTGAATGTTTGTACTCTTTCGTGTCCAAGGAAAACAAAGAAACGTACATAGGAATGCTGTAGTAGCCGTGAAATTAATAGTTCTGTACAGGGTTTTCCAGACCGTTCGTTAGGGTCGCCTTGTCTTCTAATTAGTGTACATTCTGAGAATTCCAGTTGCACGGAAATCTACGAGCGTCTGTTTACGCACAAGTTACCAAGGGATTTTCGAATCCAGCCTGCATAATTTTATTCAAAATTCAGATTGTTGCTGATAAGGTCACAGTTAGCTAGTTCAGTTAAACTTGACAAGGAAGAGACTTCCATGTGCTGAATGCTAGACAGAAATACCGTAACATTTCAATCTCCCAGTAAACATGAATAGGAAGAACACTGCGGTATATGAGTGGTTCAAATGTGTTTGAGCAAAGAAACTGTGAGCAAGTGGGCCAATGTTACAAGAAAAAGTACGAGAAATCTCAAATAATCTGAAAGTTGAGGTTAACTGAATAAAGAACGTGTGTGCTACACTGAGTCGTTATCCTCTTTTTGAGAATATCGCGGCAAAGAAAAATGTGCTAAATTTGTACATCCAGCTGAATGATCACTTCCCGAAGCTGCAGGGAATGTAAAGACTGTAAAATCACTTGGAACATCTCCCAGGCAAATATTTAGTTAGAAATTATTTAGAATAATCAAAATAAATATGTATGCTTATATTTAAGGTGGATGATTTTGCCATTAAAAGGTTCGATTCATTTTTTACAACCTTGTTTTAGCAGACACCTCTCGTAATGGACATTTTCCATGGAACCGACAGTGTCCTCAGAGGTTCAACTGTATAACAGTGCAAATGATCAGCTCCACAATCCTATGGAATGTCTGGAAGAATTTTGTAAGAAACTCATGTAATTCAGTATTTCAAGATAACATGTCCAATAAAATTCATGATATAATTGGATAGTAATGTCAAAACAAGATACATAATAGGCTGATAAGCAAGTAGTATCTTTTGTGTGAAGGTTAAAGCCAGTATCCAAAAAATCACCACCACCACCTGGAACTTATTCATAATTTAAAGAAATGAGACAGATAAGAAATTGCTGAGGTGCTTAATTTGGGGTCTGACCTAATATCTGAATGGACAAACAATCTTGCAACTCTCATTCCGCTGTCTTTCTCTCTGATCTACATCGCTAAATACTTTAAATCATCTCTTCACTCTCCTGACTCCAGCTGACAGAGGCAGGGGGTTAAATTAAGTGTATTGATCATTTCCATGCTCTGAAGTCTGAAAAGAGAATCTCAAAACAATAAAACAAAAACAAATTAATTAATCATTTTACTGGTTCAACAACATTTTATCATAATCATTTTACTGGTTCAACAACATTTTATCAAACACATTTCTTGAAATTCATGCCATAAATGAAGAATTGAATAACTGGCAATTCTAAGGTACAAAATATCTACATATGATTATTATTGCTGCTAAACTTTGTGCAATTTTTAACAAATTAATCTATACTAATGTTGAATTATAGATACATACTCAGGCAGAGAAGCTTACACAAAATTATCTGAGTAAGGATATATACACACAGAGATGGAGGGCAGATTTATCAGGTAAAGTGACAATGTAAAGGTATGGTAAGAGAACACTAGATTCATAACCTGATTTAGGAATAGTCGTGTCTGGTTGACTTCCACAGGACACATCGTCCTTATCTTACCCACTTCAGCCCTCTCTTCAACAGGAACACTGTTAAATTCACCTGGAGAATCTCCTTCTCTTACTTACTGTTCTGGATGATGAATACCTTCAAAGAATAGAACTAATAACTTCTATCATGCAAAATTGATGATTGTTGTTTCGAGGGTCCTACCTACTGAGAACCATTAAACAATCTCTATTATCACTTGAACATACTATACTGAAGCTGAAGACGTTGTCAATGAGAGAGGTGATAATTTACCGTTATCAGAATTGCTGTGAAAATTAGACTGTGATATTTTGTATCAATGTGACTATAGAACATACAGAACAATAGGCAATAGCCTAATTTCAATGGAGGCGCAAATGGGCGAAGATACTGTAAGTGAAGATCAGAATAAGTACCACAGTGACCAGGAGGTTGAGGAAGTGGTAGTCTGAAGTAACTATCCAAAAATGAGTGATAGTTTAGAAGCCATCGGAGTTGTGAACATGTCCTATGATGTTACTAAAAAAAACGAGACCAGGGTGAGGGTGGGGTGGGGAGGAGTGAAATTGTGAAGCAAATTATGAACAGAGAACTTAATTTAAACAGTGTCTATTGGGTAGACACAAAAATACCCATTATTACTCCTAAATGGTGAGGTAGAAAGCTAAGAGAGGTGTATTAACATGAACATAATCACCCAATCCCCAAGCCAGTGGGATTAACCATACACAGTTAAAATCATCGGCCGAGCAGGGAATTGAACCTGGAGATCTCTGAACTACAGGCTAGGACGTTGACCATTCAGCCAAGAAGCCAGAAAATCTCTGCATAGCTTTGTCATTAAAAAAATCACCATTTCAGGATAAGCCCAGGCATGTATCTTATTTCTTTTTTCAAAACTATACTTTTAAATAGCCTTCACTATTCTATTACTTTATATGCTACAAATTACTATTCTCCTTTACTTCCTAGATCTACTAGTGGTCTACAACAGATCAAGAACAGTTGGCTCAGAATTTCTGAAATAGTGACCTTTGGTTCAGATGGCCCCAGGCCTCGGATCCAATTTCTCTGCCATGGATTTTAATTGCGTATGGTTAATGGGGGAGTTGTGATTTTCTTCTACTTTCATCTTCGTACAACATATCATACTACAAACCACCACAGAAACACACAATAATGAATACCTCCCCCCCCTCCCCCACCATAGGATTAGTGTTAGGAATGGCATCCAGCCACTAGATTGGTCTTAATGAACATAAGAACCAACCCCAGATAACTGGAACAGAGGGTAGGAAAGCAGAATAAGTAAAATAAAGTGAAATGGCAAAATTCATAAGACATAATGAAAAGGAATTCAATAATGAAGTGTTGTTACTACTGTGTCTTCTGCAACAACATATACAGATTTGTTTTATTAGAACAGAGGGATTTAAGCTCTAAAAATACCTTGTATAAGCCAGAAAACTTTGCAATGGTTTTAAAGAACCATAAATTGTTTTTTATTTTTTTAGTAAGAGGGAAATTTAGGTTAATGATATATAATGCCTTTTATTACACTTTACAATTAAAAAAACAGAGTACAGTGGAACCTCAATTATCCGCTCCCGGAAACTACGTTTTCCCGAATTACTCGTTCAAATTACGGGTCCTGCGAGTATCCTAATTAAATCATGTTGTAAAAATCCCACATTACCTGTTCCTCGAAGAAACGATTTACCGGACCAACCATCCAGAAATTTCAGTCCCATCAACGCTAAATCCTCTATTAAGCGCTTTTTTTCCCCAAGGAACTGTATCTCATGAAAGGATGGCTACGGGATACTTATGGATCTTGACGTTAACGTCTCAGCATTGCGATAATTACAGCACGTACTGTATTGGAAAAGCGATCAGCGGTGATCTTGCATACGGGGCCATCTTAGCAGTGCATTCGGGTGGTATTGTTTAGAGAATCTTCGGAAATCATAAAGCAGAGAGTGGCCACAACTGGAAGGAGACAGAGTGCATTTTGACAGCTCTACTTGAAAACTGAACGAGTTTCGTCAAATGTTCGTACTTGTAAAACATCTACATTATGTCTGGGGTGAGATGTTTGTGTTTTTACTTTTTTTATTGTATCACCAAACAGATTTTTGGCACTTCCCTCACGGCACTGTTTAGTCACTGGGCTTTCAGGCAGGAATCAAAACTGCTGGTTCTTAACACAAATCTAGCATTCTGATATTATCATATACGATTATGTTATTATTTATAAATTTCATTTTCCGTATTGATTGGATTCAATGTATAGACAAGAAAAGTGTTCCACCGATCAATACTTATTTATTGTAAATGGATTTTACACTAGTACCGGTTTCGTCCTTTCATGGCCATCATCAGCTAGTACATATTTATGTTACAGCCATTAGACAAAATCACAAAGATGTTCTGTTAGATCATCCGGATGTCTAATGGGGAATGTAAATAAAATATATCGCAGTAGTGCGAGGTCAAAATATCTGTGATCAAAGGTGGTGGTGAAAGTTACGATAGACTAAAACCTATTGAGTGTACATTGGACATGAGTACATAAAACACATTAAAACACACAGACCACAGTATAAAACACTTAAAGAAATTCAAACACATTAAAATATGGTATATATATGTTAAAACGCTTATTAAAATTTGAGTTCGTATTGCATGGATTTCATTCTTCAATCTTCTTTGTAGTTCTTATGCTTGTGTAGCATGTTGATTTAGTTGTATAAGGTGATCTTCAAAATTGTTCTATGGCTGATATACGTCATATTGGTACGTGATAAGAGCCTTTGTCATTAAAAAAAAACTCTAAAAAAATATGTACCAATATGACATATATCAACCATAAAACAATCTTGAAGATCACCTTATACAACTAAATCAACATGCTACACAAGCACAAGAACTACAAAGAAGATTGAAGAATGAAATCCACACAATACGAATTCAAATTTTAATAAGCGTTTTAACATACATACATATATACCATATTTTAATGTGTTTGAATATTTTTTAAGTGTTTTATACTGTGGTATGTATGTTTTAATGTGTTCTATGTACTCATGTCCAATGTACACTCAATAGGTTTTAGTCTATCGTAACTTTCACCACCACCTTTGATCACAGATATTTTGACCTCACTACTGCAATATATTTTATTTCCATTCCCCATTAGACATCCGGATGATCTAACAGAACATCTTTGTGATTTTGTGTAATGGCTGTAATATAAATATGTACTAGCTGATGATGGCCATGAAAGGCCAAAACCGGTACTAGTGTAAAATCCATTTACAATAAATAAGTATTGATTGGTGGAACACTTTTCTTGTCTATACATATGATTATGTTATCGAGACCAGAACAGAACCTTAACATACATAAAGACATGGGAGGTCTTGGGATTGCCTATTACTGTTTTGGTCCTATTATAAGACTGGGGAACTTTACGTTTTTGTGTTAAAATGTCATAAAAAGCGCAGTTGTTTTATTTGCGCACATTACATTAAAAAAGTTGACATCATTTCCCACTCGTACTTTCCAGCGGAGCTCAAGGTCACGAATAACCGTAATTTCTGAAGTTCTGATATTTATTTCCTTTCCAATTTTACAGTGATTAGTGACAGGCAGAACTGAATATAATGCATTTGAGAAATTTTCAGCATCGATACTTACAACAGAAAACATATTCTCGAGTTCAAACTAACCTTTAAAAGTCGATGTAGGTCTAATTTATGAGGAACAAAATTCCCAGAAGCTGAGTAAGAACAGTATACCGCTGACAAATTACAATGGAAGATTAAAAAAAAAAAAAAAAAGGGGATTTTTACCATCATGTGGAGTGCTTTTGTATCTAATGAGCTTTTTAAAAAAAATTAGATTACAGAATTAAAATACTTGTGGTCGATTGTTGCTTGGTTTGATGTTATTTGTTTTTTTTGAATAGTTTGGCTGATTGAAGTTGCTGAACTAAAATAAGTTTTCATGGAAAACTGACTAAGTTTTCCCGGTAAAACTGAATGTAAAATATTGAGATTTTTAACTCGCGTACCGGTAAATAATGTTTGAAGCCAGCCCTGCGGTCTAAATTTTCTGCCCCTCACCCGGAGGGCCCAGGTTCGGTACCCGGCCAGGTCAGGCATTTTTACCCGGATATGAGGGCTGGTTCCAGGTCCACTCAGCCCACGTGATTACCTTTCAGGAGCTATCTAATTGTGAAATGGCAACCCCGGTCTAGAGTGCCAGGAATAACGGCCAAGAGGATTCGTTACACTGACCATGCGTCACCTGGAAATCTGCAGGCCTTCGGGCTGAGCAGCGATCGCTAGGTAGGCGAAGGCGCATTGGGGCTGTAGTTTGGTTTGGTTTTGGTTTAGGAGTGTTTTTAACATTATAATTATACATTAATTATACATATTTCATTTTTGTGATGTTTAGCCAAATTGTTGATTATTTTCATTCGTTCCCGGATTTTCAGTTTTCCCACGTTGTAAGCTCTATCTTCTTTTTCTGCAGTCCCTTCAAAAATTGAGAATTGAGGTTCCATTGTACTGTAAAAAACATGATCTGCATCCTGGTGTTCATTACTGATAATATTTTTATTTAGCTTTCTTTTTAAATTTAGCATATTGCGTTTAGTGCCAGGAGGGTCCGAAGAGATGTTTGGCTTGCGTGGTGCAGGTATTTCTATCTGAGACCCATGGGTGATCAGCATGTATGCAGGGGATGATGATGATGATGATGATAATGAAGTATGGGCAGGATGAAACCTGGCACTGACGCACATCCTCTTCCTGTCGAACAAAGAGTGCTCAAGGCTTAATGTTCCCATCCGATAGACGAATTGCCATTGATAGCATTATATGCCCTCACTCTATGTGAACACTGCGGAGAGGTCTGGAATTGATTCCAAGCTTTTGGCATGTAATCTAATGATTAGAAATTTTATACCACTACTTCTCCTACCCTGCTGGCCAATATTCTGATGTGAAAATTCTATACTTCCTCTTAAAACAATAAGCACCACCACAACTTTTCCACCAATATGACTCAAAACGGTTAACCACGGTGTCAGAGCATGTAGACTTAATGTCTTAACGACCATGGCCACCAAATTTCCCCTCAATTACTAATAAGATTACTTAATTTTATTTTATAATAATTCAGTTAAGCTACCAGCTATTGTTGCCTTTACATCAATAATGTCAATATGTCAAGGTGCTCGGTTTTTGGGTATCTCTCCAGCAGACCACAGCTGACTTGTTGTCATTTTTATTTCTTGTGCTAGGCTCTTACCTTACAATTTCCTGTTCAACCAACCCTAGTCAACTTTTGGTTCTTCTCTAATCTAAACAGTGCTAGAATTTTGAACCCGACGAAGCCTTTCGACCTCCCGCAGCTATCATATGAATCAAAAGCAAAAAGACATCCTTTATCAATATCACGAACTGATTAATATTTTGAGAGAGTTTGATGCCTGGCCAGTCAAATGAAGGTGGGGTTGTTACTCTCAGAGATCTGACATTTACCAAGCTCTTTGGATGGGTAAAAATTAGTATAGTTTCAGACCACGGAAAGACTGTCAGAATGAGATTTTCATTATGCTCCCAGCAATTATAAAATGCAAGTTGACGAAGAAACAATTCTGTTCATATTTTATAGACCTAGAGAAAGCATCTGACAAGAGTACCAAGAGAGATGATTTTTGGGGTTATGTTGTGAGAGATGATGGGATCAAGGGTACATCTTACAGGTAATCAAAAATATTTAAGTTCAGAATTAGGACTGCATTCATAACAAGAGTAAGTTATTGGTTCCAAGTCATTACTACGTAATCTTCCACGTACTTGGCCGTGTCATGAGCAAAACTCATCAATCTACCTTGCTGCAGCAATGTGAAAATGAAAATTAAGAAATGTAAGTACAATTCTGTACATATATAAGAATACTAGTTCATACTTGTGTAGTCTTTACATTCTTCCTAGTTGCATTAAGTAAATCCTTTACAAGACAGAAAACTGTCAAGAGAGAGAATGTTGAAAGGAACCTTCATGTATCTTTATTGTACCTTGACTTTCATCATTCTTAATATCACAAAAATAGTTATATAGTGTGGCATTCTTCTCCCATTTCCTGCTAGGGCTTTTTATGAGAGAGATCTAATTACTCAACATTGTACCATCTCATTCACAGTCTTAATATCATGCTCTCCCCTCTATGGCTCCTTAACTCTCTATTATGTTTATGGATATCAGTAAGCATATAGTAAACAAAGACACCAACTGAACACAATTAGATCTGCACAATAGATGCATCATACAAAACTCACTCACAACAACATTTTCTTAGTCATTATCATGGCCATTACATTACACATAATTGTAGTGATTCATTCATTAAGATTCTCCAGACATCAGCAATATGACTGCAACCATAACTCATTAAACATCACTAGAAAATATCACACATGATTTCTATACATATTATGAAATAAAATTCCTGGTAGGTGTCTGTGTTTGTGCCAGCTAATCTACAGATTCTGATGTGGTTTTAACCATTGTATGGAACATTTATTGAAGAAGTTTTAGGTATATGGAGTATTAATCTCCAACAAATTGGAGCCTGGCAGTGGCCTAGTAGTGAAGGAAGTCATATAGATGGTCATCCGAACACTTTCTTGGTTTACACTGCCTAAACCTTCAACACAGAACGTAAGTACAGTGAAAGAATGGTTGAGAAGGAAAAGCTCAAAAAGCTTGCATCGGTAAATAGCTATCTGTAAAAGATAGTCCTAAATAAATGTTTTTATGTTAAAGTTCACAGTAAAATATTAATCTCAAAATTAGAAACATATTAAGTGATTATGTAACAGTTTTCAAAATAAATTGTTTATCCATAATTCCCACGAACCGTTTAGGAGCTACCATCATTTTAATGAAAGCTCAGGAAATATTGTAAATACTGTATGGGAAAAAAATAGCGAGTTAACAGGCTGGTTTCAGAGAAGGTTGGTCAACTGTAGATCAGATTAACACACTAGTAATAATCACTGAACAATTTGCTGAGTATCAGACATCTTTGTATATACAGTACAGTTCCACTTAATTGACCTAAACTTTTCTGACATTATTGTATCAGACATGTTTGTAAAAATAAATTCAGTAAAAATTATGCAAAAAAATTGGCATGAATTATAGCTTACACTGTATGCTAGCACGTCAACCTACACCTGTTTCCCCACAATGTGGTTTACTTAGTGGGAGAATGTTTGGGAAATATTAGTGCAGGTACAATTGCAAAATCATGGAAAAATGTTTGTTAAGTGAAAAGCCAGAGAAAAATTCTGATAATGAAGAAATAGTTATGGTTGAAATTTTAAAGGAAACTAGCAAGATATGGAGGGGATATGATGATATTATTGTTTGCAGATGACACAGTGATCTGGGGAGTCAATAATACAGAAGTGCAAATCCAACTAGAGGATTTAAAGGACAACATTGAGTAATATGGTATGGAAATCAGTGTGGGGAAGAGCAAAACAATGGTGATGAAAGGAGAAGAAAGAGAAGGAAAAGGAATAGTTAGTATCAGGGGACAAAACCTTGAGGTTGTTGAATACTTTAAATATTTGGGAAGTGAAATAATGCAAGATGCAAGGTTGGATAACGAGATCAGCAGAGGAGTACAAGTGGGGGAAATACTTTCTACCAGAATGTAAGGAATCTGGTGTGGAACAAAGAAGTTCCTATGAAATGTGAAGAGATAATGAACAAGATGTACTATACTCCAATATTAAAGTATACATCGGAGACTGTCTTTGACAGCAAGAAATGAGAGTAAAATTCAGGCCAGTGAGATGAAGTTCCTGAGAAGTATGGTAGGGGAGACAAGGAGAGACAGAGTATGAAATGTTGAGGTCAGAAAAGATATGTTGGGTCATCAGCCCAGAGGCTGGTGAATCCTCAGATAGCACCGCCTTTTATGCAGTTATAGGGAAACTGCAAAAAACCAATGGCAGAGCCCAGATGAGGCATACTAGGCAAGATGAGGAGTGAGGTAGTTTGCCCCTGATTTCCTCACTGGGCCAGAATGTGCCACTGCAGCACGACTGATCCTATGAGCAACACCTTTCATAACACTCAGACACTATTTGTGCTCCGAATGTCATTACTCAGCGCCACCCATACCCCAGCAACTTCCATATTATCACAGCCATGGATGAGACTGGGACTTCACTGGAAGCTACACTTTACTCTGGCCTGTGCCAAGAGATGGATACAAAAGTACTGCATCCATCAAGAAATGGCAACAGGCAGAAAAGAGATAGGGGTAGAAAAACTGAGTGATAGGATAGAAAAAATAAACTGAGATGGTTTGGACATGTTATGAGGATGGAGGAGGGAAGGATACCAAAACAAATGTTGGAGGCTAAGGTAGAAGGAAGGAGGGCAAGAGGCAAGAAGGAGGGCCAGAGCAAGATGGATGGATGCTATCAATTACAATTACTGAATGGTGGAGAAGTGCCATCAACACCCCGAACTGACAGGAGCTGGACAAGGGGAAATGAAAATGATTATGAAGAATGGAGAAATTAGCACAAATAAGATGGACAATATTTTGGCTTTTCTGAAACAAATCCCTGGTCGTGCAGATGCCACTGAAGATCTCGATGAGTGGTTTGCCCTTGATGACTAGTTTGAAATGACTAATGAGGTCATTATCAGTATTACCAATGGTGAAAAAAAGGAAGAAAGCGTAGTTAATAAATGTGGGGCCAAACTAATACACACTGAAAGATTCCAAGCTCTTGAAGCAGCAGTGAAATATGTGGAGCAACAAGAAGAAACCTCAGGCACTTATGTGTTACTTCTACAGAGAACGTGTGACTTGGTGACAAATGGACATTCGGCAGGTAGGCAAAACCTTTTAAAACAGATTTAAATCTGAATCAACATCTTTCTATGGTGAAAATTTTAACTGTTTTCTACAGTGAACGCAAAAGACAACTGTACCAATAATAAGACAACTGTAATCAGTTCATAATCTTGCCTTTTCTCTTTCCTGATTAACCAGCATTTCTGCTAATCCGACATCTCACTGGCCCATTTATGTCGGATAAGCAGGACTCAACAGTATTTCTCTTTGATTTTGAAAAGGCCTTTGATTCTGTTAACAGGACGAAAATGTAGAGGACTATGGAAAAGTCTGGAATCTCACAAAAGATAGTTTAACTTACACAGGCAATGTACAATGGCTATACTTGTCAAGTAGAAGAAAAGAGGGAAGTTGTCTCAACCTTTAGCTACAAAATGTGGAGTAAGATAAGGGCATCTCCTGTCACCGATCCTGTTTATCACGACACTGGATTGTATGCTGAGAGAGGCAACAAATAGAAAGTGGGGCATTCAGTGGGGATTAAATAACTGATAGGAAGAACGGGATTTTGCGGATGACCTGTCTTCTTGCAGAACGTTTTTGGGACATGGAAATCAAACTGAATGACTTGGAAATAGTAGCTAAAGAAGAAGGCTTAAAACAGAAGACGAAGGAAATGTGCATAAACCATTGTAATAATAAGCCTGACTATACTGTACATGGAATGGATATAAAAAGGTAGAGGAATTTTGTTACTTAGGAAGCACAGCCTGCCAGGATGAAGTGCTTTTAGATATGTGGTGACTTGTATAAAGCCAAAGGAGCTTCTGCACAGTGATGTCCAATATGAAGATTTTCCC